>NC_041220.1:105780406-105855090 GCF_002837175.3 Physeter macrocephalus
AGAAAGAGAAAAACAAATACCGTATGCTAACATATATATGGAATCTAAAAAAAAAAAAAAAGGTCATGAAGAACCTAGGGGCAAGATGGGATTAAAGATGCACACCTAGCAGAGAATGGACTTGAGGATACAGGGAGGAATGGAATCTAAAAAAAAAAAATGGTCATGAAGAACCTAGGGGCAAGATGGGGTTAAAGATGCACACCTAGCAGAGCACACCATTGTAAAGCAGTTATACTCCAATAAAGATGTTTAAAAAAAAAAGAAAGAAAGAAATGCAATACATGTTTAAAAAAATCAGTTAAAATGTTTTTTTCTTGGAAGGCATGAAAGAAATGCAAATGAAATATACTACATCAATTTGGCAAACATTTTTAAATGATGCAGTATCTGTGATGCAATAGACTATTGTACAGCAAACAATTATTCTCTTTTTACTCCATTGATTTTGGGTTTGCCATGTGATTAGGCAGGTTAATTATACTTCCTCACCCCTTGACTTGGGGATTGGCTATATGACATGATTTAATACATGTGTCAATGGATAGTATTTGAGCAATGGCATAGCCTGTGTTCATATGGTAGGAATTACTCTCTTGTACCCCTGCTTTCATTATGAGAAGAACATGCCTTGAGTATCTGCTGGTTCAAACACCCGAGAGGTTGAGAGATGGTGGGGCAGGGCTAAAACCTGACTCATATCTTGGAGCGCAGCTGAACTAAGACCAGCCTAGATAGGTCAAACTCCAGCCAAACACATAGACACGTGAGCAAGAAATGGATTTTACATTGTCAAGGATGCCACTGAGTTCAGCCTTGTGTCTTACACAGGATCATTGTAGCAAAAGCTAACTGAAACAATGTTTGATATTGGTGAAAATGTAGAGAAACCATTTTGGCCACTCTAGTGGGATAATTAAAAATCATGAAGGAAGGGAGAAAGGAAGGGAAAAAAAGGGGAAAAACTTGGGGGAAGAAAGAGGGAGGGAGAAAGGAAGAGAAAATCATGATGAATTGCTCTTTTTTTTTTACTGAATTGCTATGCCTAAGATTGCTGGAGTTTGGCTATATAATAAAAGCAAACATCAAAACCAAATAATCAAATGAAACGATAAAGCGGAAATGAGAACCATGTTACTACGTATGATTATCACGCTGACCAAGATGTTGCTGATGAAGATAACTTGCAACCATATAGCATTTTTCAAACTCAAAAAGCTCCTTACGTGGTTGTTAAAATCTGACTTAGGGCTTCCCTGGTGGCGCAGTGGTTGCGCTTCCGCCTGCCGATGCAGGGGAACTGGGTTCGCGCCCCGGTCTGGGAAGATCCCACGTGCCGCGGAGCGGCTGGGCCCGTGAGCCATGGCCGCTGGGCCTGCGCGTCCGGAGCCTGTGCTCCGCAACGGGAGAGGCCACAACAGAGGGAGGCCTGCATACCACAAAAAAAAAAAAAAAAAAATCTGACTTATTCCCCTCTTACAGATGAGGGAACTGGGACACAGAAATCGTATGGCTTTCCCAAGATCACAGGTAGTCCTGAGATTTTAGTGAAGGTCTTCTGACTCCTAAGGAAGTACCTTCTGCATTTCCACACCTGCTTCCAGTTGTTCCTGGCTGGCTCGGAGTTTCTCTGCATGACTCATGGACACGACTTCCTGAGAGAAACTAACATGTTCTCCTCTTTCCGATAGGGGAGCTTGTTAATGATCATATCTATACTAATTATGAGCAGTGTTGGTTTAGAAGACCTGACTTTAGACTCTTCTCAGATCTTGTCAATTCCCATTATGGGATACTGCCAGGATATTCCTCATGAAAGGATAATAATTACTCATTATTCAAAAGATTCAATTAAGGGGTCTTTCATCGAAGGATCCTAAGTACTTGCTGTGCTCCTTCAAAGGTAACGATGGTGTTTACAGAGAGAGCCAGAGATACAGAGCAGCATTCGGAGATTAAATGTTTGATGTGCTCCACTGGGGAGGACGCTACCCATATAACGGAATTACAGTAAACTGAGCTGTCCTTTGAAAGTTGCAAGTGGGAAAGACCAGTTTGCATTCTGATCTCTGTACTACGCTACTTGTTTAATAATTTAAGAACCCTAAGAAAGTTTTTAGTCAAGACTGAATTGATAGTTTCTACAAGGGCAATCTAAACTCACTGAAAGGGGCAGGTGTGGAGTGTGGAAAAGAACCGCGGATGTGGGGTTAGGCGTCTGGATTTAAGCTTTGCCACTTAGCGTCTCTGGGAGCTTGGACAAGTCTTTCAATCTCTCACATCTTTTTGTTCCTCCTTCCTTCCTTCCCTTCCTCCATTCCTCTGATCTCTTGCTATGTCATGTAAAGATGTGTGTGCATGTGTGTGTGTGTGTTGTGTGCATGTGTGTGGCAAATAACAGAAACTCCAGTAAATCAAGCAATAAAGTGCTTGATTTTCATCATGTGAGTGAAAAGTCCAGAAGGACGAGCTTCCATGGGAGTGAGAGGAATGCTATAGAGCTATGTCTCTGTGGTTCCCAATTTCCTGGCTCTTATTAATAATGCACTCTGAACTTTCACTTTACCCCATTCCTTTCCTGGTGATCATTTCATAATCACAGGGTCTCTGCAGAACACAGATGCCCCCTATTTCACTTCCCCACTGAGAAGAGGATATTTGTGTGTTTCTACATATTAGCGCATCGTCACCCCAGCATCTCATTTTGAGTGTCTTTATTCTGGTGCCACTTGCCGTATTAATTATTATGTTTGCCAGGGTCCAGATAGCAAAAAGATGGCATGCTTCAGTTGGGAAGTTTGAGGAAAGCGACTCATCACAATGATGTGGTCAGTGTTTAAGGAGGACAATATAGGAGGGTCAGCTCAGGTCCTGGCAACAGTGGGGAGCTATTGCCACCCAGGGGTCTGAAGGGACATGGGAAGGAGTGGTACTGGCTTCCAACTAGAGAATTGCATGGAAAGGACCACTTGACAAAAACTAGGGCTTTGGCAGAGGGCCCAGCCCCAAAGGAGTCAGGAAAACAAGACATCCAAATTCACTCTCTTAGTGGTTTCAATGCCTTACCATTGATGCCTTCCCATCTTCCCCCAAGAATGCCAAACACAACCCCAAGCCTGAGGGCATGGCTGCCCAGGGAGATAGATCATTCCCAGGACAGAGCATTCAATACACAGAGCAGGTGGATAAAGACAGGGCTTCACCTGGCACCCAGCCCAGTCCCATGATAATTCTGGACTTCGCTCTGTAACAAGTGGATCGAAAATGTAGAGGAAGAAGATTCTCTGGGATTTAAACACACATTATATAAAGAACAAAGAAAGAAATACAGTTTTCAGTCTTGAGTTAAAATGAGGACATGAACTTGAGGGATGGACACCTATTAAGCATTTGAGATTAGAAGCTGGCAGTGAACATATACAGAGCCCTACCACATTTCAGGTATACAGCGGGGACTGAGACACATAGAATGAGCTGGTACCCTGGCCTTTGGGAGCTGTTATTTGAAAGAGTGATTAAACAGATTCCAGACAAGCTAAGAGAATGGCCTTGGGGAAATGAATGGAAACTCTAAGGACAACAGAATTAGCCTCAGAAGTTTTGGCAGGACATGGGCACAAGAGTTAGCTGTCTCACAAGAATTTTGAAATAGAGGGGATTAATTGCCACTAAGAGTTAAATTTAAATCTACACTCAGTGGTTGTGATTTTCTGTTGGTGGTCTGTGGTAGAAACCCATACTGGAAATGTGAGTCAGAAAAGGTAGGGAGCAAAAACGTCCCTGTGTTATGTTGTGACGTGTCTGTCAGGAGACTCATTTTACACATGTGGTATCATTTAATTTGCACGACAACCTGGGCATCAGTTTCATTACTCCTATTTTATATACAAGGTATCTGCATTCCATAGAGGCTGAAGCACTTGCACAAAGTCTCACATAAAGTTAAGGAACAGAGAATCCAGTTAAATACAGGTCTCTCTGGATTCAAAGGATTGTTCAGGGAGATAGAGCTGGAAGGCCACTGCAATTTAATAAAAAATAACCTGGTGGGCATGATTGGATTACAGTGGTGATAGTCTGTCCCATTTCTTTGCCCACTTTTCCATGCACAAATGCTTGAACTTAGCAGAGTTTACAGCATTTTCCAAAAGGCAGAAATTTAGAATTCATGCTGTAGTGGATTGAACAGTAGCTCCCAATAGATATGTCCATCTAGAACCATGGAATGTGACCATATTTGAGATAAGGGTCTTTGTAGATGTAAATAAGTAAGGACATTGAGATGAAATCATCCTGGATTAGGCTGGGCCCTAAATTCAATGACGGGCATCTTTAACAAAAGGAGATAACAAAGAAAAAGACACAGGAAGAAAGTCACGTGAGGATGGGGGGCTGAGAATGGAATTATGCTGTCACAAACCAAGGAATATCAGGAGTCACAAAAAACTGAAGAGGCAAGGAAGGATTCTCCCCTAGAGCCTTCAGAGGGAGCATGGCTTTACTGACACCTTGATTTTAGATTCTAGCCTCCAGAAATGTGAGAGAATAAAGTTCTGCTGTTTTAAGCAACCAAGTGTGTGATAATTTGTTATGGCAGTCCTAGAAAACTAATACAAGAACTTTTGGGAGGTACTAATTAGAAGTTCTTCCCTATGGAAGATGGAGGAAGGGAGGATTCATCATCTAATTTCTGAAGCTTATTCCTTTGCTTAACTCCGATGTTTTACTTACCAAGTGACTTTTGGACAACTATTACAGAACTGGAAATTAACAGGTGTTCATACAGGACTCAGAGGAAAAAAAAGTTGTCAACTAGTTAATGGCAGGTGGGACACAAAACAAGTGCGTCATTCCAAAGCCAGTGTTCTAAACTCTACTTCGCAGTGGGTCCCATCTGATCAGGGGAAGGAGTTACTCTAAGGAGAGAAGGTATTTAGTCAGTGTGGGGCACCACAACGTTAAAAGCCAAATCGTTTATTTATTTATTTTATTTAATTAATTCTATTGGAATATGGTTGATTTACAATTTTGTGTTAGTTTCTGCTGTACAGCAAAATGAATCAGTTATACATATACGTATACCCATTCTATTTTAGATTCTTTTCCCATATAGGTCATTGCAGAGTACTGAGTTAGGTTCCTTGTGCTATACAGTAGGTTCTTTTTAGTTATCTATTTTATACACAGTAGTGTGTATAGGTCAATCCCAATCTCCCAGTTTATCCCTTCCCCCCTTTCCCCCTTGGTAACCATAAATTTGTTTTCTACATCTGTGACTCTATTTCTTTTTTTGTAAATAAGTCCATTTGTACCATTTTATAAGATTCCTCATATAAGCGATATCATATGATATTTGTCATTCCCTGTCTGACTTAGTTCAGTCAGTATGACAATCTCTAAGTCTATCCATGGATTTCAGCAAAAAAAAAGCCACTCTGATCTCCAGAGAATCAATCATCTGACATTGCTATCACCTTCTTTTCTAACCACAGTGCAGGGCTTTGGCAGTCAGAGCCATGCCAGCAGGGAGGTCCCTGTTCCTGGAGATAGTTGGGCACTAGATGAATACTTGGACAGCTGACCCCTGAGAGCTGAGATTCTTTTATTCTATGAGACTTCCTCAGGTGTCTGATTAAATGATCAAAGGACAGGGTGGTTGCAAAGAAGCTTTGACAAGCTCTCAGCTACAGGAGAGAATAAATATTAAATAAGTTAACATTTTTAAATGGTGTCACACAGCTACATGTAAAAGAATGAAATTAGAACACTCCCCTCCCTAAAACCATACAGAAAAATAAACTCAAAATTTAAGACCTAAATGTAAGGCCAGACACTATAAAACTCTTAGAGGAAAACTTAGGCAGAACACTCTATGACATAAATCACAGCAAGATCTGTTTTGACCCACATCTTAGAGAAATGGAAATAAAAACAAAAATAAACAAATGGGATCTAATGAAACTTAAAAGCTTTTGCACAGCAAAGGAGACCATAAACAAGAGGAAAAGACAACCATCAGAATGGGAGAAAATATTTGCAAATGAAGCAGCTGACAAAGGATTAATCTCCAAAATATACAAGCAGCTCACGCAGCTCAATATCAAAAAAAAAAAACAACCCAATCCAAAAATGGGCTGCAGACCTAAATAAACATTTCTCCAAAGAAGATATACAGATTGCCAACAAACACATGAAACCATATGACCCAGCAATCCCACTACTGAGCACATACCCTGAGAAAACCATAATTCTAAAAGAGTCATGTAGCACAGTGTTCATTGCAGCACTATTTACAATAGCCAGGACATGGAAGCAACCTAAGTGTCCATGGAGAGATGAATGGATAAAGAAGATGTGGCACATGTATACAATGGAATATTACTCAGCCATAAAAAGAACCAAAATTGAGTTATTTGTAATGAGGTGGATGGACCTAGAGTCTATCATACAGAGAGAAGTAAGTCAGTAAGAGGAAAATACCATATGCTAACACATACATATGGCATCTAAAAAAAAATTCTTTTTTCTGAAGAACCTAGGGGCAGGACAGGAATAAAGATGCAGGCATAGAGAATGGACCTGAGGACATCGGGAGGAGGAAGCGTAAGCTGGGATGAAGTGAGAGAGTGGCATTGACATATATACACTACCAAAAGTAAAATAGATAGCTAGTGGGAAGCAGCCTCATAGCATAGGGAGATCAGCTCAGTGCTTTGTGACCACCTAGAGGGGTGGGATAGGGAGGGTGGCAGGGAGATGCAAAAGGGAGAGGATATGGGGATATATATGTACGTATAGCTGATTCACTTTGTTATACAACAGCAACTAGCACAACAATGTAAAGCAATTATACTCCAATAAAGATTTTTATAAATAAATAAATAAATAAAATGGTGTCACATACTGCCTAGAATAGGCATCTGATATTTGCTGCTTAAGTATCAATTTTCCAAAAGCTCTTTAAGGCAGTTTAGTATAATAAGAGTATATCTCATATGTGAAAACATTTGAGCAATATTAGAATATGAACTTAGGAAAGCTACATAAATCCTCTGAGCTGCATATGTGAAAACTAAACGAGACAATGTTTGAAAATTCCCAACTCTGTTTCTGACACATGTGAATCATGCAATAAATGGTAGTCCTTTTTTATTTTAAGAAGTAGACTGTATAATATCTAGGAAAGAAAATCTCCAAAGAGTAGCTTTGTTTTCTTTTGTTTTAATCTTGTATGTGAAAAATATTCATGGCAAGGAAGCAATGCTCAAGATATATTGCTAATTAGAGGAAGCAGGATGTGAAACAGTAGATAGGTGTGAAAATTGTGCAACATTAACTTTTTAAATTCATTTTGCTGTACAGTAAAAACTAATACAACATTGTAAAGCAACTATACTCCAATAAAAATTGATTTTAAATAAAGCATATTTGAAACTGCCATTTAATAACATAAACTTGTTATGTTCAGGTATCTCTGTGTTTATGGCTGTATGGTCACATACATAATCTACAGGTGGATTCTTATATAACAAATATAGTTTACATACAGATGTACATAATTGAAAGATGTTTATTAATTGCTTATAACGTCTACAAGGTAATTTACTTTAAAAATACTTCTGTAGGGCTTCCCTGGTGGTGCAGTGGTTGAGAGTCCGCCCTGCCGATGCAGGGGACACGGGTTCGTGCCCCGGTCCGGGAAGATCCCACATGCCGCAGAGCAGCTGGGCCCGTGAGCCATGGCCGCTGAGCCTGCGCGTCCCGAGCCTGTGCTCCGCGACGGGAGAGGCCACAACAGTGAGAGGCCCGTGTACCGAAAAAAAAAAAAAAAAAACAACTTCTGTATAAATAGTGTGATATTTATGGGTAAAATTTAATTTAATTCCAGACTGTTATTTAGCACTTAGAGTATGCATATCAAGAATCATTCCCTTTAGAGTGGTTACTTGACATGTATAATATTGTTAAAATTTACACCAGAGGATGTGTTAATTAGCATAACCGTTGGTAAAAGTTCATGTTATTGGTGAAAAGAGTAACATTCAAGGTGATTAGGAATATTACAAGGGACCTACTACTGTTGCATCAATATGGCAAAACCAGTCGACTCATGTCACCTAAACAATATTTAAGGTCCAGGATCCCATTGATCTTAAATCTTCATGGCATGTAAGGTTATCACCAAACCCAAACACAAGTCCAGTGGATCCTGTGGTTAAATATCTGTTTCCACCTTTCATGGTAAGTGTCAGTCTGACTGCTCTGGAGGAGTGAGAGTAAGAGGGGGAGTTCCCTGAACCACAGAAAAAGTAGTAAGATTGTTTTTGTGCCTCTTGGCAAATACTTGCTCTGCCTTTGACAGAATTTTGTAGAACCTTTGCTTTATTGGAACAAACTATCTGATAGTGAAATTGAAGGGGATGTAACAGATACTCTTCTAAGTTCTATGACAAGAGTGTTATCAATATATATCCACCAAACATAGGTCGATTAACATATGTCATATATACCATAAATTCTGGAAATACAGACAATATTATTTTATCAGGTATTATAATGTATGATAAATTAACCACTTATTATGTATTTGCCTATGTTTCAAAACTTGTTGGTCACCCTGTGTGTATATATATACAAACACACAGACACATTACACACACACACATAAAAACTGAAAGGAAAAGTATCAAAATGTTCAGAGATTACCTCTAGGTAATGTTCATTTTCTTCTTGATATTATTTTATTTTCTAAATTTCCTTCAGTAAATAAAGTAAAAAAAAATTATTATAAAAATGCAATAAATGCTATAAAAATTTTCATTCACACTTTCCAGTTGTAGATTTGCTCAAAGGAAACAGTTGGCTAGTAGCCCTGTAACATTCTGTCTCCTAAAATTAGAGCCAGAGACTCTGATATGATCCATTACATGAAATAGATTCCATATTTTAAAATGTAAATAGACATTGCAAAGCATTAACCTAAGCTGTAGGAGCTGGGTTGGATCTGATCAGCCCAATAATTTTTCAGTGATACATGTTGAGTACACACGGTGTGCTCAAGCTGCAGAACAGTTTAGAAGAGAGACATGTCCCCGCTCTCATGGAGCATTCACTCGAGTTGACAATCTCAATTGTAATTACTTACACAGGCCTGATCTTCCTTTCTAGATAAAAGTTCCAACTAAGGCAGAGATCCATCTGTTCATAATTGATCTCATAGGTCTTCCTCCAGTTGTGTCATATAGCAAATGCAAAATCAATATTAGTCAAATTGAAATGGAAATGATTTACCAATTCAAATCAATGGAAATCAGTTCACCAGGATTTTTGAGTGTCTGATACCAGGCATCTGGCTAAGTTCCAAGATAAGAACAGCACATGGACCCTGAGATTCTAAATCTCATAGTCTCCTTGGAAAATCATGACACAGTGTGATAAGTGAAATGACAGAGTTACATACAAAGTACACAATTAGCTAAGTGGAGGGAAAGGTTGATGACTCAAAGATGAGAGGTCACTAAAGACATCATCTAGGTTATTTCAGAGCTGGGCTATTAAGGAATGAGTCAGCTGGGTAAAGGGTTGAGGAAGGACATTCCAACAAAGGAGAAACAGCATGTGTAACTGCCTTGGAGGTTAAAGCAACCTGATGTATCTCAGCAATTGGCTATTTAGACTGGTTAGAGCAGTAGAGGGTTTACAAGCCATGGCAGGAAGCTAGACTTTTGTCATACTGTAGGTGATGGGGGACCATGGAAGATTCATGAATAGAGGAGTGACAGATGAGATATATTCATGATAAACTTTTTGGGCAGCTCTGTGTAGGATGTTATCTGGGGAGAGAGAATACAAGAATGGGTGAAAGAGAGGCCTGGTAGGGAAGGTACTTAGTCAGAGTAGGAGATGGAGAGCCAAGGTCGTGGAAAGAAAAGAAGTGGATAAAATTAACGAATTTTGTTAAGGATTAAAGTCACACTGACATGATTTGATGGTATCATTCGCTCATTCAACTAATATTAGTTGAGTGAAAGAAAAACTCGAAATACATTAAGTTCAACAGTCATGTTAGGTTATTGTAGAAAATACTTTGGAAAATGCCCTGTCAAAGTAGTATTTTTGAAACATACTTTACGGAATACATTTTTGTATCATGATGCTGAGTCATATCTTGTTACATAATATTAACAACATAAACAATAATTATATCTTTTTACCATGAAACTAATTTAATCATCTCAAGACCCTGTGACTAAAGAAATAAGTGACAAGTATTCTCATTTTAAAGATAACAAGAGGAAAATGATGCTTAGACAAAGGAAGAAAGTTGCATGATAACAAATCTTATGTCAGTGATGGTGTGTGTATGTGTGCATGTGCGTGCATATTTAGTTTTTTTTAACCCCAAGTATAAAGTCATTCCACCAGGCTAAACTGTAAAAAATAAAAACACAAACACAAGCAAAACAAAACTGGTAAACTGTGTCTTTGAGAGCAGAATAGCCTAATCTGAACACAATTAGACCCCTAATAGCAAAGTAAAGAGTTCCAAGAACATTATGAAAACTTCACATAAATTTTTACTTTGCTCTAGTCCATTTTATCTGAAATAAATTTATTTTTTAAGTGGAAAATTATGATGTAAGGTATAATTGAATTAGTCATTCTTTGACCTGGGCTGTATTAACCAGAATTCCCTCTACTCATGAATCACTTCTATTAAGATGACAGGATAAATGATTTCTATGTCAGAATAGTAGTAGTGAGTCTAAATAGTATAGTATTAACCTAGCAAAATTTTTTTAATAAAAATAATTATTGATTTTTTTGGTTTGTTTTTGAAAACACCTTCCCTCTCAGACATGGCTGTGAAAGGCAAAATCTAGGGTTCTGGCTGTTGGTTGAAAAGAGAAAACTAAAGATAAAATGACTCAAAGATTTATTGATTAATACATTGGTGGACAAATTTGAACATGAAAATATCCCTTGCATCCTCACTCTTTCTCCATTGAACACAGCTTCAAACCCTGTCCACTTATGTCTTCCAAAACTCTTACCCCACTATTATCCTTCCTTCACTCAAGAGTAATGATAATCTTTTGAAAACAAATATCTGAGCATATTTTCCCTCCCACTTAAAGTCTTCCAATGGCTCCCATTTCATTTTGAATTGAATTCAAAGTCATTGGTCTAGCCTGGAATGCTCTGATTATTCTCTCTGCCTACCTTTGTAACTTCTTCTCTATCAATATGTCCTTTTACACCTCACCTCAACATCCTATTTCTGATTCTTTTCTGAACATTCAGTATTCTTTTTGTACCTTTGTAATTTGTACGCCTAGGGTTCCAGAGTTTAGTAGCTGGGATGGACAAAATGTAATACACTTTGGGCTATGAAAGGGAGGGAAGACAAAACATTGACTATAGTGTCATATTTCTAGTTTGTCTTTCTTCACTTAAAAAAGAACATTAAATTAACTCTGTTCTAGAAAACTGGAAGCAATGATGAAGACTTATGACTGTTTAGGGAGCGATCATAATTATGTCATAATAATGACTGAGGATACTTTAATTGTGATTTGCTCATAGACATCAGCCTCTTCTTTCACAGCCTGAAGTAGAGATATAAAGAGATGGCCTAGGGGAAGAGCAGGCACAGGCCATGTGATCCACCCCGTACTATTCAGTCCTAGGAGGAATGAAGTCTTAAATTCAAGATGCCTACCAGTTGACCAAAAAGATCTAGTCAGTACAAGGCCGGGGCCAGACCCATGACCTATTGCTTAGAGATCACAAAAGGACACTTCCAAGAACAAAAGCTAGGCAACTGTAAATTTTTCACAGGCATCAGAGGTAAGTGGAACCAAGTATAGATGTCAACATGAAGACCAAGTAGTCAAAGAGCCTAATGACAAACGAAGAATTCAAAGGAGGAGATGGATGGAATCAAAGGTGGGTAGAAAACTGTAAAAAAGAAAACTTTTACAGTGTATGTAGCAAGCAAGAAGCTATGTTAGAGATACATAAATAACTCCCACAAATCAATAAGGTAAAGACAAATAGCCCAATAGAATATTGAACATGAAGTTTACAGAAGGAGGGATACAAAATATCAATGAATATATGGAAAGCTATTCTAGTCCAGTGAAATGCATATTAAAACAACAAGAAGATACTATTCCTCACCCAATGGTTTGGCAAAAACAGAAAGATTAATAATAGCCATTTTTTAGCAAGGGGTTGGGGAACAGAGTCTCTCTTACATTTTGGAATGTACATTTGCAGAGCCTATTCAGAGGGCAGATTGGCATTACTGATGATTCTATGTATCTATCCTGGAGAAACACTTTCACTGGGACCTAGCAAATCAGGCATAAAGATCATCATTGTGACACTGCTTGTAATAGCAAAAATCAGGAAACTAATGTCTATCAATAAAGGAATGGCTAGTAGTTTTGGACATTGCATAGAACACTATGTGGCCTCTAAAATAATGTCTATCTATATTAACATGTAAGGCTCTCGGACACATATTGTTGAGTGAGAAAACCAGTATGATTTAAATTGGTAACAAACAAAAATCACGGTCAAAAAAATCCTACAGGAAAAACAGCACCATGCACATAAAGGCTTTTAAAACCAGGCTGGACAGGTAAGAGGCATTGCATCCACAGGGTAGCTTGTAATTACCTGTGGAGAGAAGAGGGGCCTGAGGCCAAGGGTTGAGGAGGGATCTCGTTTTGTCTGGAGTGTTTGAATGAAATTCAAACTGAATTGGACATGTTGCAAAAGACTGGAAAGTTGCATAATTTATAGAAAGGAACAAGTGTATGAATGTGTTGGAGAAACAAGGGTACACACTCCTGCTTCCAGTTCTTAAGGGCATCATGTGACATTTCTAACAGTCACTTGTATTAACATGAAATTGATTTATTTCAAAATATTAATCTTAGAAAATGTGACTAGGGAAGTAAAGAAGAACAAAAGAAAACAAATGTAGCACTTGCATAAACCTGTGTTTGTGAGCATGGAGTATGAAATAGCATTTTCCAAAAACCTTAAAAAAGAAAAAATTAATAACAGCCATCTGGCTAGTTCAAGCTGCAATATCCCACAGGCTTATATTATTTGTAAAAAGTATAGCAATCTCTTTATCTCTATATCCAAGATGTCAGTTGCTTAAAAAATTAAATAATGGAACTGGGATGTTAGAACCTCAGTGCTAAGACAGATTTTACCTATTTTATATCAACAATTTCATAGATGAATAAATAGTACTCCAGAGTGTAAGCTGAGGAAGTTTGGGTTGCAGGCAACAGTAACCAACTCTGGTTAAGAAAAGTAAAAAGATAACAAATTGGTAGATAAAAGTGGTTCACAGGACAGGAATAACTGAAAAACCAGACTCAGAACAAGAACTTATATAAGGATCCAGGTAACTGTGCTACAAAATTAGGTACCACTTAGTAGATGTTAACTTTAGGAAGCAATAAAAATAATGCACATATATTGAGTTCTTGCAATATTCTCAAAGCTATACTAAGCCCTTTAAGTATATTCACTCATTTATTTCCTCCCCAACAGTTATTATTATGTCCATTTTACAGATCAAGAAACCATAAATGAACAAGAGATAGAATTGAGAGTCAAGTCAAGCAGTCAGATTCTAGGGACCACACTCTTAATTACCATGAGATTCTGCCTATATTAGGTGATCAGCAAAGCCTGTCTAGAGTTGCTACTTGTTGGCTGAGCTGTGACCGCATATTCTAGCCCCACTTGTATCCTCTGTTAAGATAATAGCTTAAAACAACGTGATATATGCTAATTCTAGAGCTCACCCTTCAAAACCTTATGCATGACCTTTCATGATCTCTCTTCTTCCTGCCTAGAGGACATCAATGCCCTTGATGATCTTGGAAGCTACTTGTTGACAACCAGAGTCTCTACCAGCCTGGATCCCTAGATGGCTTTGTGGAGCACAGCCCCTCCCTGCCCCCTGTCCGATATCCATATTAATACATTTTTTCTCAGGATAAAGCACTGAGATTTCAAAATTCCTCTACTATAACAACTACCATAACTAATACATCCAGACATGTAAACTGAACTAGGAAAGTACAGTGGAGAGATTGGATGTCTGAAGAAATCTTCCTGGTGGAGGTGACATCTGAGATTACACTAGGAAAACAACGGAAAACTTCTTGAAAATGTCTCCCAAAGCTAGTTGTATTTTAGAAAGAACCTGGATAAGTTCAAGGGCTTTGTGTATATTCAAGGACTCTTAAGTGCTGGAATTTCCCAGGATATCCAAAATGCATTCACCCATGGAAAAGACCAATGCTAGAATAAGATGCTTTCTCTGCCTGCAGGATCCTATTCTGATCCAGCTGGCTTCAATTCAGTATGCTTTCCTGAGCGCCACTCTTTGCTCAAGGTTCTGTGTTAAAGCCAATGGGAACCAAACCAAACCAAACCAAACCAAACAGAACAGAACAGAAGAAACAAAGATGTGAAATTCACAGTCGCCCCCGCCCCAGAGGAGTTTCCAATCTAATGATGGAAGAAGAGTGGACTTGGTCTTCAAGCAACTAATGAGTGATGCTGTTTGGGGGAGAAGGGTTCAAGTGCTCCTTCATTTGCCATTATTTCATGAATTGGAATATAACTGATAGGAGCAAGAACCAAACAACATTTTGAAAATCTGTATATCAGATATCAGAGTGATTTTGGAGAGAGAATCTCAATTTATCACCTCATTGATTATTTCCCCTGAAATTGTAACTTGTCAGTCAAGAATTGATTCAATCACTTTGTGTTGAATGCTACTGTATGCTAAGCACATTTACATACATAAAAATATAGAAGCCTCAAGAAGAGGTGAGACTGGTGTTATTATAAGTATTTAAAAGGGGCCCCAGGAGGTTCAGAGTGAAGCTGCTTTTCCAAATCAACCCAGGAGGGAAGAGACAGAGTGGAGAGTAAACCCAGTGCTCCATCTATACTTTTAGAGCCGTGCCTGCTCCCCTATAGCTGTCATCCCACCCCTACACCATTTTCTTCCCTGAGCTCTTTCTAGCTTTCATCTTCCCTCTTCCAAGTACCCGTTTCCCTTCTGAGCCTCCCTTACTTGAGATGGAAGTCTCAAGCTGTATGCTCACCTCACTCTGCTTCAACAGCCCTGGGAGGGAGGGAGGGAAGGAGGAAACAGAAAATAGCTCAGCAGATGTTCCCGGATAAATGTTGTTTTTCTTTAAGTGCAAGTTGCTAATGTGGAGGTTTATTTCGGGGCCTGCCAGTGTCAGCAGATGTTTGAGCACACATGTACCTGCTTAGACAATTATACATAGAAATTGATAGCAATATTGCATAAGAAGTCAATCTTTAAAAAAGGATAATATAATGGGATTTTTTTTATATAGAGTCAGCATGCTTATCCTAGATTGGTTCTTGGGGACTGATTTCGACCCTATGTTTATTCCTGAACCTTTGTACTTACAAAAACGGGGCCATACAAAAGGGGAAATAGAAATAGATTGTGCCTACAGACACAGGCTAGAGAATATAATCAGAGGACACAATGCCAAGAAACTCTATGACACTCAGGCACTGGAGCTCCGATTAATTGTAGCTATGTTGTTTTTTGGACATAAATATTTACACTTCATTTCTCATTAAAATTCTGCTTCTTAAAATATTAAACCTAAACTTCTGATTGCTGGATAATTAATGACAAAATAATGCATCAAGACTTTCAGGAAATTGAAGGTATGCAATTTGCACTCTGGGTTTTCTTACAGTGGGGAAAATATGTGCCCAAAATATCCATTCAGTAAACATTTACTACACACTTACCTATGAGTAAGGACATAAGTATTGGGATTGAGAGATAAGTAGGACATAACTCCAGCTCTTTGGCAGCTTAAATCTCATAAACATCATGTCAAAAAGCTGATAGATTTCATAGACCTCATAGAAAAATTTCCCTCTGATTGGGAAGAAGTTGTAAATATGAACTTTAGACCAGCTTAAGGCCTGCCTGGACCTACCCGAAAAATGTATTCCCAGGAAAATGGTCCTTAGAAAGCTATGAGAACGGTGATGGGAGGTTCATAAACATTCTGATGTGACCTTCTGGAAGATCAGTAGGTGCATTGGGTGATGAGGTACTTTTGTTGGGACCTGAGGGCCAGGGAAGTTTGCCCTCCAGCAGGTGACTGTAGATGAGACTCCTACTTTAACAGCAATCTGTTTATAGTTATATCTGACATTTTTTTCTGGACTTATTATTTCTCTGAGTCTGTTGGTAATTTTCCAGAAGCTCTAGAGCCCTGTACCCTAATTGTGCAAGTCTTCCTTAATCAAGTGATCACGTTACTCTCCCATGGTTTAAAACACCTTAGCGTTTGCCTCTGCTGGTAGGCTGGATTCTGTCAAAGCCCCCTACCATCTGGCTTCTCCCTGCATCTCTAGTCTCATCTGTAGTGACTTCCCCCGACAATACTAACCTTCTGAGAGGTCCCCAGATGTGCCAAGCTACTTTAAAATTCCATATTTTGCTGATGATCTTCTATCTGAGAAGGCTTTGCTCCTAAGTTTTGCTTCAGAGCAATGAACTGTCCACTATTATAAACCATGCTCTAGTGTCTCCATGTCGGGGTGAATTTCTTGACCTCTTCATCTTTCCAGGGTGCCAGGTACTTACTTTTGTTATTGTTATTGTATTACAGTATTGTCATTATAGATTTGCATGCCTGACCCCCAAACTAGCTGTGACCTCCTCCACAAAGGTAGGGGCATACCACACTCATCTCTGAAGTTCCTCCCCAGAATATACCTTGCCACACAATGGGGGCTCACAGCATGTCCTCTGAATTACTGCATCATTCTGAATATTTCCCTTTGAAACAGCAGAGTTCAAACTAGTTTAAACACCAAAAGGAGAACATTGGTTCACATAAGTGGGAAGCACTGGGGTGGCATTGGATTCAGGCATGACTATATCTGGGAACTCACATTGTCAAAACTTGACATTTCTTGCCTCTGGTTCTTCTTTCTGAGAACTGGCTTTATTCACTCACAATTCAAATGCTCTTTTGCCACATAGTGGCTGCTTGATATTCTGGGATTACATCCTTGACTTTATAAACTACAAGGAAAGAGAGACCATTTTTCTCCAGTGGCTAAATATAAATTCCCAGGGAAGAATACTGATTGGCCAGGTCTGGTTCTCATGCTCACCCCTGTGGAAATTGCTGAGGCTAGGAGGATAAGGTAATGTGGTCGGGGGCAGGTCTGAGTGAGTGGCCAACTCGCCCCAATGGCTGTAGGATACACTGATTGCCAATCACACCTAAACCACACAAGAATGGGGCAGGGGCAAAGAAAGAAAGGTAGTGAGAAGGACCAAAAGAAGTAGAGAACAAATCTTGAACAGAGAAAAACAACAGTGGTTTACTAACTCCTTAGCAGAGTGAGTGACACATAGTGAGCGTTTAATATATGTCCACTTACTGAATGAATTCGCAAAAACATGGGTTCACGTTAATTTATTTTTCTCATCCCATCAGTGACTTCTCTGATTCCATAGAAAGAATCTGGCCCTGTGTGTTTCATGTTCGCAAGTTTATTTCTTTGTTCAAGTCCTAGACACTCTTCAAGCTCAACATACTCTGTTCATTTTCCAACATAAAATTTTTATTTATATTAAGAGATTCTGAATCCAGCAATCCAAATGGGTTACTTTTAGACGTCTGCCCACAAGCACAGGCATCAATCTGTTTCCTACAAAGTGTTGTTTACTGTGATAATCTCACCTCCATCAAATGTTCCTATCTTTAACTCTTTGTTATTAAAATAGTGCAGGGCTTCCCTGGTGGCGTAGTGGTTGAGAGTCCGCCTGCCGATGCAGGGGACACGGGTTCGTGCTCCGGTCCGGGAAGATCCCACATGCCGCAGACCGGCTGGGCCCGTGAGCCGTGGCCGCTGAGCCTGCGCGTCCGGAGCCTGTGCCCCGCAAAGGGAGAGGCCACAACGGTGAGAGGCCGGCATACCGCAAAAAAAAAAAAAAAATAGTGTAGAGGAAGCTCAGGAAAGATAAGGCCATGGGCTGAGGCAACATGATACAGTAGAAAGACAAGGTGTCTGGGAAATTTATACATGGCTTGAAGTGTATCTTTGCTACCAACTCACCTTAGACATGTCACTTCACCTCTCTCAGCCATTATTTTGTCTATAAAAGAGATGAGATTAGATGATTTATTGGTGTCTTTCAGCATTAACTCCCTATACATCTGTGGAAGATTTTTATCACCAGACCAGTATTTGAGCAACCATGGCTCCATCCAAACCACGAGAACCAGAAACTACCACATTCATCATTCATCAGGACTAACTTGGCCATCCATCCAGTGAACACATAACTTAGCTTTGTGCTTTAGGAGAGACCAAATTATCTGACTTCAATTAAATTTCCAAGCAATATGTTTTACTCTGTTTCCCTAACCCCTGTATGCCCCTCCCCAAAGAGCTGACGTGTTCTTCTCCAAGAACTTTATATTTTTCTTCTGTAGACTTACTTATGCAGTTTCTGCCACTAAGAGAGTCCCTTCCTCCAATTTTATCTGTTCATATCCTACCCATCCTTGAAGGTCCACGAAAAGACTACCTGCTCTGTAAAGTTTTCCTATTTTCCAACTCGTCTCCTTCCATCAGGATGCCTCTCACTCTTTTCCACTGAGTTCTTACAGCTCTTTCTTTATGTCTTTGAATAACAGTGACCATGTTCTACCTTGTGTTACAGTTATTTGAGGATTTATCTCATCTCTCCCCCTGGAATGCAAGCACCTTCCCATTAGGACAGGATGTTCTGTGTAGTCAAGCACGAATGGATTTTGCACCAAACAAGCCATAATCAAATCCCAGCTCTTCTGCCTAGTCCTTTGGGGAATTACTTAATCTCCATGATCATCGGATTCCTTATCAGTAAAAATAATAACTACTGGGTGTTGGAAAGACAAAATGAGATCATTTAAGTGAAAGCACTTAGTACTGTGCTTTGAACATGAGGCAAGGTTTTTTTTGTTTTGTTTTGCATTTGCATTAACTGAACACTCATAAGAGCTGTTGAAATCCAACATCTCCACAGCATTTTGAGTTCAATTCAAATTCCTCACTAGGGCATACAAGGTTGGACATAATCTGCTTCCTGCTTCTCCTGTTTTACCTCCCCTTGTCTTGTGGTCGGTTTGTTTTTTACCATCCTTATCGGGATAAAATGGACATACAATAAATCGCACATATTTAATTGTGTAATTTGTTTAGTTAATATATATACATGAACTCATCACCACAATCATAATACTGAAGTATTTATGCCTCCCAGTTTCCTTTTGCTCCTTTGTAATTCTTTTTCCAACACTTTCCCTACTATGCCTTCTGTCCTATAATTAGGCAGCCACTAATCTGCTTTCTATCACTATGTTAATTTGCATTTCCTAGAATTTTATATAAATAGAATTACCCAGTATGTAGTCATTTTTGGTCTGCACTTTCTACTTTCACTCATCATATTTATTTTGAAATTTATCCCTATTGTAGAACGTAGCAATAGTTCATCACTCTTTATTATTGCACATGATTCCATTGTATAAGTATACAAGTTTGTTGATGGACTGTTGGGTTGTTTCCAGTTTTTAACTATTGCAAATAAAGCTGCTATGGGCTTTCTTGTACAGGTGTTTATGTAGACATATACTTTCATTTCTTTTGGCTAATTATCTAGTAGAGGAATGACTGGGTCATGTGATAATACGAGTTTAACTTTTTAAGAAACTGACAAACTATTTCCGAAGCGGTTACACAATTTTTACATTTCTACCAGTAGTATGTGACAGCTCCAAGTCACCACTTGGGATTATCAATCTTTTTTTAATTTTAGAAATTTTGAAATGTGTATGGTGGTATCTCATAGTGGTTTTATTTTCATTGCTCTAGGACTACTGATGTTGAGCATCTTTTCTTTCATATGCTTATGTGCTCTGCCTATGTCTTCTTTGGTAATGTGTCTTTCAAATATTTTGTCTTTTTTTAAACTGGGTTATTTGTTTTTATATTATTGAGTATTAAAAGTTCTTTATAGATGTAAGATACACATTTTTATCAGATACTTGTTTTGTAAATATTTTTTCCTAGTCTGTGGCTTGCCTTATTTCCTTATCAGTATTTTTCAAAGAGCAGAGATTTTACTTTTGGTTAATTCCAATTTATCAAATTTTTTTTATGAATTACAATTGTCCCTCAGTATCAGCAGGGGATTGGTTCCAGGACCCGCAGCAGATACTAAAATTTATAGTCCAGTCCCATAGTTAGCTCTCCTCTGTGGATTCTGAACCTTAAGATACGGAGGGCTGACTGTATATTTATTGAAAAAAATCAGTGTATTAGTGGACGCATGCAGTTTGAACCGGTGTTGTTCAAGGGTCAGCTGTGTAATTTTAACAAAGTATCCAAAGAAACCTTTGCATAACCTAAGGTTATAAGGAATTTATTCCATCCTTTCTTTTAGAAATTTTGTAGGTATATGTTTTATATTTAGATATGTCATACATTTTGATTTAATTTTGTATATGGTATAAATACTGATTGAAGATCTTTTTTTTTGTTTACGTATGTTTAAATTTTCCAGTGTCATTTGTTGAAAACTTCTTTCTCCATTGAGCTGCTTTTGCAACTTTGTAAAAAATGTATGTGTAGATCTATCTCTGAGCTATTTATTCTGTTCTATCAATCTATTTGTCAAACTTTATACCATATCCTCACTGTATTTAATACTTTAGCTTTATATAAGAACTGAATCTTTATATTAAGAACTGAATAAATTCTGAAATAAAGTATTGTCTTCCAACTTTGTTCTTATTTTTAAGTTGTTTGCATTTCCATATGCATTTTGGAATCTATTTGTCAATTTCTATAAAAAATAAAGCCTGCTGGGATGATGATTAGGATTACAATAAATCCATAGAACAAGTTGTTAAGCATCAACTTTGTAATAATATGAGTTTCCTTACACATAAACATGGTTTAGCTCACCATTTAGTTAGGTCTTCTTTAATTTCTTACAGCATATTTTGTAGCTTTCAGCACACAAATCTGTATTATAATTTGCAAGGGTAAAGAAATACAATTAATTTATGTAGGTAGATTTTGTGTCCTGCAAACTTGCTAAACTCACTTATTAATTTTAGTAGATTTTTAAAATAGATACATTAGAATTTCTACATAGATAATCACATCATCAGCAAATTAAAAACACTACTTCTTACTTTCCAATGTAAATGCTTGATTTATTTCCTAACATAGTAGCAAGGGCCAAACCTTTAGTACAATGTTGAATAGAAATGGTAAGATTGGTCAAGAGACTGAGATCCCCCAATTGTAGGGAGAAAAAAAGCATTCAGGCTTTCCCCATTAAGTATGATGCTAATATAGGTTTTTTAAAGATGCTTTTTATCAGGTTAAGGACAATCCCTTCCCTTCCCAAATTTTTGAGAGTTTTTAAAAGGGATGGATATTGGATTTGATCAGAAATGTTTCTCTACATGTATTGATATGATCACATGGATTTTCTTCTTTTGATTTGTTAATATGGTAAATTATATTGATTGATTTTCAAATATCAAACACATTTCATATAACTTTAGTCCTTTTAAATTTGTTGAAACTTATTTTATGGCCTGCAATATTATCTCACTTATTAAACTTCCTTTGGGCAAGAATGTGTGTTTGTGTGTATCTTTTTTTTTTCTGGTGGAATAGTCTATAAATGGCTATTAAGTTGGCAAATAGTATTCAAATCTTATATATCCTTACTGGTTGTCTATTTACTTGTTGAGAGATGAGTATTTTTATTTCTGACTAAAATTGTATATTTCTCTTGCAGTTCTATCAATTTTTGCTTCATGTATTATGAAATTCTGTTCTTTGATAAATAAACATTCAATATTACTATTTCTTCTTGATAAGTTGACCCCTTTATCATTATCTTTACTCTGAAATCTACTTTGATGTTAATATAGCCACCTAGCTTTTTTGATTAGTGTTTGCATTGCATATCTTTTTCTAACCTTCTACTTTCAATTTTTTTGTGTTTTTGTATTTCAGGTGCATTTCTTGTAGGAGGCTATAGTTGGGATTTGCTTTCCCCTCCCTCAGTCTGACAATCTCTGCCTTTTCATTGGGGTATTTAGACTATTTACATTTAATAAGATTATTGATATGCTCAGATTTTAATCTATCATTTGGTCATTTTTTTTCTATTTGTCTCAGATGTTCTCTGTTTCTTTTTTTCTGATTTCTTTTGGACTAATTGAATTCATTGTATGACTCCATTTATAGCCTTTTTTGGTTTATTACCAGCACCTCTGTGTTATTCAAATGGTTGCTTTAGAAGTTATGGCATATATTTTTAAGTTATCACAGTCTAATTTCTAGTGATTATTACCCCACATCAGGTGCATATAAGAAACTTAGCATAGTATACTTCCATGGCTTCTTCATTATTTTTGCCATGCATATTACTTTCATGTATAACACACCAAATATATGTTTATTATTTGGTTTAAACAATTATCTTTTAATAATATTTAAATAATAAGAAAAAAATCTTATATAATTTTCAAGTAGTCACCATTCCCAGTGCTTTTAATTCCTTCCTGTAGATGCAGATTTTCATCAGGTATCTTTCTTCTTCTTCCTGAAAAACTTTCTTTAACATTTCTTGTAGAATAGATAGATCTCTTGGTAAGAAATTTTTCAAATTTTGTATATCTTTAAAAGTATTTCTTTTGCCTTCATTTTTGAAAGGTACTTTGGTTTTGTATAGAATTCTAGGTTGAGAGGTTTGTTTATTTGCTTCCTTTTTCAATACTTCAAAGACATTACTCAACTGCCTTCTCACGTAAATTGTTTTCAATGAAAAATCTGCTGTCACCTTTAACTTCATTCCTCTATATGTAATGTGTCTTTTTTCAGTGTCTGCTTTTAAATTATTGCCCTTTATCATTGATTTTGAGAAATTTAAATATGTGCTTTAGCATAGCTTTCTTCATGTTACTAGTATTTGACTTTTATTGCATTTCTCGAATCTGTGGTTTTATAGTTTTCATCAAAATAGGAAAAAATTTGGCTATTTTCTCAAACACACACACACACACACACACACACACACACACGCACGCACACACCCTCTTTGGAGACTCTAATGTTACTCATATTAGGCCAGTAAATCTTTCCAACAGCTCACTGAAGCTTCCATCATTTTTTTATTCTATTTTTCTGTCTATGCTTCATTTTGATAGCATTTTATTGCTATGTCTTCAATAGTACTCCTTTTTTTTAATGTAATATTTAATTTGTATTTATTCCTATTCATTGAATTTTTATCTCAGGGATTTTTATCTCTAGTAATTGATTTGTATCTTTTATATATCTTCTATGTCTCCCCTTTACTTTTTAAACATATAGGAAACAGTTATAGCTGTCTTAATGTTCTTGTTTGCTTTATCTAACATAAGTGTCCATTCTGGGTCAGTTGCAATTGATTGATTTATCTTCTCATTTGCTTGCTCCTTTGCAAGCCTGGTACTTTTTTGTTAGGATGCCAGACACTAGGATTTTTCACCTTGATAGGCACAGGATATTTTTGTATTCCTATAAATATTCTTGAAACTTTTTTGGGGGAGGTAGTTAAGTTCTTGGAATTAGTTTAATCCTTTAGGTCTTGCTTTTATGATGTGTTATTAGGGACCAGAGTCAGTTCCTTATTATGGATGCAAAACTCTATATACTCTCTTCTATGTCTTATGAATCTTGAGCTGTCCCAGTGTGGCTGATAGGACTAAGCACTATTCTCAACACTGTGTGAATGCTGTGCCTCAGTTCTTTTGAGTGGCTTTTTCTTAGTTTCTGGTTTTTTTCCTCACATGCATGTGCTGATCAATATTTAGCTGAATATTTAAGAGGAATCTCTGCAGATCTCCCAAGTGCAGTTCTCTCCTATCTTGAAACTCTTGATTCTTTGGTCTCCCTGGACTCAAAGCTTGGTCTCCTCAACTCATGAAGTCCATTGAGCTCTACCTCAAATTCCAGTCCCTACATCATGTCCTGGAAATTTCTCAGGAAGTAAACTGGGACAATATCAGAGCTGTCCTTGTTTGTTTCTTGTCATTCAGGGTCATTTTCCTTTTTTGCTTGTGTTTCAAGGTCTTGCAAAGAGTTGTTTCATATATTCTGTCCATTTTTTGACTGTTTCAGATGGGACCTAACTTATTCCTATTTATAACCATATTCACTAAGTTGCCCTTTCTTTCTACCCTTTGCCCATACCAAACTTATTCACAAGTCAAGCCTATAAAACCTGCTGACCCTTTTTTTTTTCTCTGCTTGGAATACTTTCTCCAAGATCTCTGTAAGCTGATGGCTTCTAGTTATTCAGGTATTAGTTCTAATGTCAACTCCTTTGGGAAAACTTCTTGATCATACTAATAAAGTAGACCATTCCCACCTCTAAGTTATCTATCCAATATCATGCTTTATTTCTTTCATAATGTTAATCACCATCTACATTTATTCAATTGAATTGTTTACACTAAATATATATTGAAAGAAGAGTCGTGTCAAATATTCAAAGAATAATTGAAAGTAGGTTTATAATATGTGCATATAAAAGATTAGACCATTTAGAAGTGACTTAGAAGGAAACTTGCTTATTTCACATAACAAAAGGGCCCAAAGTAGGACAGTTCCAAGATTAGTTAATTGAGTGGCTCTGTGAATTCATCAAGGATCCAGTTTCTTTCTACTTTTCTCCTTGTCATTTGTAGTGTATTAGATTGCCATCTTAGCCCAGATCTATTTATTTTCCCAAGATGGCTCCCACAATTCCAAGCAGCACTTGAAGTCAGATTTTAGAGATTGTAAAAGAAAGGTATTTTTCTTCATCTCTTTCTAAAGGTAGGAAAAAATTTCCCAGAATCTTTCCAACTTCCAGCAAACTCTCCTCACATCTTCTTGGCCAGATGTTGGTGCCATTCCCAAATTAGGTGATGGCAATGGGAATGAAAATTACCAATATTGGCTCAAACTAACTAAGGCACGCTTTCATCTCAGACCTCTCCTCTTCGATTTTGGGTTTATGGAAGTTTCTTTCCCCACCTCTCCCAGGAACTTGGTGCCTGAAGTTGTCAAGAATGGAGTTCTATTAGAAAGAAGGATGAGAAATATGCAGTTAGGGAGGATGCCACAGATTATTTTATTAGGATGAGAGTGTGCAATTCAAGCATTTAAATTAACTTATTTTGGTTCGTCTAGAAAATCTCTCAACTAGTTCAAATATTTGCCAGAGTGTGAGACAAACCTTCTGATATCAGCTGAGTTAAGCATAAGGTTTTTAGCTTGCATTTTTAGTTTTTCACTTTGTATAACATCTCCAATTCTCGGCCTTCCTTCCTGGTATCTTGCCCACCACATTGATGCACACTGTCAACTGAAAATACTGTTTCCACAAATTTCCAACAAGCTGGCAATGAGATTTCTGAAGTAGAAACATATTTCATTTTTTCTGCTTAAAAATGGAAATTTAATCATAGTACATTTCTTGTCATGATACACCCATTCAAAAATATTTACAGCTGATTCTATTTACAGTGAATCCACAAATCTTAGTAAACATTTTGATCAAAAGGATGATGCTATGCTTAATTAATCTTTGACACAACCCTGTATTCACGGGTAAAATTATATTATTTTAATTTAGGGGTGAAACCAGGAGATCACCTATTCATTCATGGTGTTGAAGGTGTAGAATCTGGATGGGTAGAAATTAATTTATTTCATCAAAGTCATATGAAGGTGTGTGCTGGAGTCGACTTATATCAGCTTATGAGACCTAAATGTGAGCACCTGCTCCTAACTACACTATCAGTGATGTCAAATTGATAGATTGAAATTGGCTATCGTGGGAGTATTTACATTATAGAAATTGGCAAAATGCTACAAATCACAGCTTTTTCTTTTCTGGAATGCTGGTTTTAAGCATTTGCCAGCACACCATATAATAAGATGCAGAGCAAGATCTAAGATAGTAGAATTGAAAGAATTAAGAACTTTAAAGCCATATATTAGTAAAAGTCAATATTATCATTAATACCTGTTTTGTTGTCATTATTAATATTTCCTGACTCAGAGTCTATCTTTTTTTTCCACTATATTGTGACAGTGTCTATAACTCATTTGTATTTACCCTTTTCCCCAATTTGATGGACTCATTTGCCTCTGAATAAATTGGGTTGGACACTGTTTTAGTCAGGGTTTTGGTGGTGAATAACAAAAACAAACAAAAAGGCCCTGATGCAGGGAGAAAAGGAGCTTATAAGGATATGTAATGACTCACTGGATCAAGAGAGAATAAGACTTGGAGAATGGGCAAGAACCAAAGGGACCTGGCAGCAGAAACTTGAGTCAAGGTCAGGCCTACAGGACTGTCTGGTTATGACATTGCCACTGGTGTCACTACCTCAACTGTTGTGGAACACCATGTCTGTTTACAAACCAAATAATTTCTCCATAATCAATCCCTCTTTAGGCTAATAATGTAATATTTTAAACTGATGATACTGGCACAAAAATAGAAATACAGATTTATAGAACAGTATAGAAAGCCCAGAAATAAACCTACAAACCTATGGCCAAAAGTTCTAAGGTAAAGTATGCATGATTATACAATGGAGAAAAGACAGTCTCTTCAATAAATGGTGCTGGGAAAACTTGACAGCTACATGTAAAAAAATAAAATTAGAATATTCTTTAACACCACACACAAAAATAAACTCAAAATGGATTAAAGACATAAATGTAAGAATGGATACTGTAAAACTCTGAGAGGAAAACAAAACTCTTTGACATAAATTGCAGCAATATCTTTTTTGATCTGTCTCCCAGAGTAATGGAAATAAAAACAAAAATTAAAAAATAGGACCTCAAAACTCAAAAACTTTTGCCCAGCAAAGGAAACCATAAACAAAACGAAAAGACAACCCACAGAATGGAAGAAAATATTTGCAAATGATATGACCAACAAGGGATTAGCCTCCAAAATTTACAAACTCATGCAACTCAACATTCAAAAACAAACAACACAATCAAAAAATGGGCAGAAGACTTAAATAGACATTTCTCCAAAGAAGACATACAGATGGCCAAGAGGCATATGAAAAGATGCTCAACATCATTAATTATTAGAGAAATGAAAATCAAAACTACAATGAGCTATCACCTCACACCAGTCAGAATGGCCATCGTCAAAAAATCTAAAAAAAATAAATGCTGAAGAGGCTGTAGAGAAAAGGGAACCCTCCTACACTGTTGGTGGGAATATAAATTGATATAGCCACTATGGAGAACAGTATGGAGGTTTCTTAAAAAATTAAAAATAGAGCTACCATATGACCCAGCAATCCCACTCCTGGGCATATATCCAGAGAAAAACATTGTTATAAATGATACATGCACCCCAATGTTCTTTGCAGCCCTGTTTACAATAAACAAGACATGGAAGCAACCTAAATGTCCATCAACAGATGAATGGATAAAGAAGATGTGGTACATATGTACAACAGAATGTTACTCAGCCATTAAAAAGAATGAAATAATGCCATTGTGGCAACATGGATGGACCTGGAGATTATCATACTAAGTGAAGTAAGTTAGACAGAGAAAGACATATATCATATGATATCTCTTATATGTGGAATCTAAAAAAAAAAATGATATAAATGAACTTGTTTACAAGACAGAAACAGACTCACAGACTTAGAGAACAGAAATTATGGTTACCAGGTGAGAAGGCTGGCTGGGAGGGATAGATTGGGAGTTTGGGATTGACATGTACATACTGCTATATTTAAAATAGATAACCAACAAGGACCTACTGTAAAAAAAATTAATTTAAAATTAAAAAAATACTGATAGAACCACCTGCTTTGCTGAGACTGAGTCATGCTGCTGCAGTTGTTATAGGAATCTTGCTTTGCCTCAACTTCCATAGTAAGAGATGGAAAGTCACCTCCCACAAATATAATTCTTACTGACAAACTCACCCCAAAATAGGAATGGAATTTGGTTGCTTGGTGGCAAAACTGAAAAGAAATACAAACAAATGTTCTTTGACATTATCATTGTTAAAAAAGGGGGGGGGACAAAAGAAGACACAGTGCCCTGACTATATGCTGATATGAGAAGGGGAGAAAACATATCATAAGCATAGAACAAAGTACAGTAATCCCCCTATATATGAACAAGTTCCATTCCGAGAGCATGTTCCTAAATCCACTTTGTTCGTAAGTCCAACAAAGTTAGCTTAGGTACACAACTAACGCAATTGGCTATATAGTACTGAACTGTAATAGGTTGATACTTCTCACACAAATAATACATAAAAAACAAACACAAAAAATAAAGAAAACATTTCTAATCTTACAGTATACTACCTTGAAAAGTACAGTAGTACAGTACAACAGCTGGCATACAGGGGCTGGCATTGAGTGAACAGGCAAGAAGAGTTACTGCCTGGAGGAGGGAGAAGAGGTGGGAGATGGTAGAACTGAAGGATCATCAGCAATAGGCTATAGAGGGCAAGCTAAAATTTCACTCACGCCTTACGTGATTGGACATGCGAACACATGTTCACACCCTGAAAGTTCACAACTTGAAGTTTCAAATGTAGGGGACTTACAGTAAATGAGAGGCATGGTCTCCATGGAGCCTCTCAAGATGTCATGGTGTCTTATAGTTTTCTACCAAGGTATTTAAGAATCAACATTGTGAAAATGACTATACCACCCAAAGCAATCTATAGATTCAAAGCAATCCCTATCAAATTGAATAATTACCAATGGAATTTTTTCCAGAACTAGAAAAAAAATTTTACAATTTGTATGGAAACACAAAATACCTCGAATAGCCAAAACAATCTTGAGAAAGAAAAACGGAGCTGGAGGAATCAGGGTCCTGGACTTCAGACTATACTACAAAGCTACAGTAATAAAGACAATATGGTACCAGCACAAAAACAGAAAAAAGAATGAAATTAGAACACTCCCTAACACCATACACAAAAGTAAATTCAAAATGGATTAAAGACCTCAATGTAAGGCCAGACACTATAAAACTCTTAGAGGAAAACATAGGCAGAACACTCTGTGACATAAATGACAGCAGGATCCTTTTTGACCCACCTCCTAGAGAAATGGAAATAAAAACAAAAATACACAAATGGGACCTAATGAAACTTAAAAGCTTTTGCACAGCAAAGGAAACCAAAAACAAGGTGAAAAGACAACACTCAGAATGGGAGAAAATATTTGCAAACAAAACAACTGACAAAGGATTAATCTCCAAAATATACAGGCAGCTCATGCAGCACAGTATCAAAAAAAAAAAAAAAACCCAATCCAGAAATGGGCAGAAGACCTAAACAGACATTTTCCCAAAGAAGACATACAGATTGCCAACAAACACACGAAAAGAGGCTAAAGATCTCTAATCATTAAAGAAATGCAAATCAAAACCACAATGAAATATCACCTCACACTTGTCAGAATGGCCATCATCAAAAAATCTACAAACAATAAATGCTGGGAACCCTCCTGCACTGTTGGTGAGAATGTAAACTGATACAGCCACTATGGAGAACAGTATGGAGGTTCCTTAAAAAACTAAAAAAGAACTACCATATGAAAAAAAAAGTACAACGATAGATACACATAAAACGGATCCACTGATCCTACCACATCCTTCATCACCTAGAAGCAACAGCCTGATAGAATGTTGGAAAGATCTATAAAAACCTAAGCTAAAGCACCATTTGAGGACAAATACCTTGCATGTCGGAGTGCTATCCTTCAGGATATGATACATACTTGGAAGCAATGACTGATATATGATAATTTGTTCTCAACAAACAGAATTCACAGGTTCATGATCTAAGGGAAAAATAGGACTGGTCCCTCTTATTATCCCCAGTGATGCCATGCTTCTTCTCACAACTGGGAAACCCAGTAAGAGTATTCCCAGACCTGAAGCTGTGACTGCTATCTGCTCGCTTTGGAATCTTCATGCCAGTGGGCAAATCAGGAAAAAGGGTTATCATAGTAGTTTGGGTAACTGACCCTATCTTCATGGGGAAGTAAGGTTGCTGCTATCTAATGAATGCAGAGAGGTCCAGTCAGAATTCACAGAGTCATATTTTGGTACTTCTGTGCTTGGTGATAACAGAGATCAGTCAGTCATATGAAACTTGCCCCATAAGGGAAGGTCTGATGGGGATGATGGTCTGGATCACTCCCACAAGGAAATACTGTAGACTATCTGAAGTGCTGCTGGCTAAGGGTGAGGAAAATATAAGTTGAATGATATATTTCAGAAGAAAGAGATGATAAATCTCAATTGCAGCCTCAGGAGCCCCTGCAATGGTGAGTGCCATGGCTTTTATCACTAACCCTCATGACTGTTTTTAGAGACTATTCTTTAGAGAGTGCTGCTGGCCACCACCTTGAAAAGTCAGGGACAGAATGGACTACATGAGGGCACTATTAGAACTGAGCATGCAAGAGGTAGCAGACACTTGTGGCGCTCTCTGTCCCATGGAGCCCTAGGATGCTCCATGTACACTGACCATGTCCCACCTAAGCAGGGCCTTCGGCATCTCTGTTCTTCTGCCTCAGGCTTTTTCTGACGCTATCTTAGCCCACACGCAGGAAAGACTAGAAGTACAAATAGATATTGTTCTCATGGGATCCCTTGACCAATGGGACATGAGAGTTGATAGATAAATATTGCAGACTCCTATCCTTGGAGGGACAATTCTGAGAGGGTTCTATGTGACCCACAGTGCAACTGGAGCCCAGTTCTGATTCTGGTAACCAGTTCAATAGTGCACACTCTATTCACTTTTTCACTTTCATAATCTCACTCTTAGTACTTCCTCACTCCTAAATTCTGGAATCACTTCCCCAAAATACAATCTGTATCAAATCCTTGTCTCAGGCTCTATTTTGAGGGAAACTCAAACCAAGAGAGTAGGAAGGCCGAGATAATTATCTTATTGCTGCTTGGTGAGCAAAAAGCAAGATCACTTTTCTATCCCCACAGCCCAGAGTACTCCCCTGCTGTCTAAAATTCATGGGAATCCCACATTTTGAGTCTCCTTCTCAGATTATAATCAGGCACAGCTTCTGTGCAACTGACATATCCCAACCATAAGTTTTGTTTGTTTTTAAATTTATTTTTGGCTGCATTGGGTCTTTGTTGCTGCATGCGGGCTTTCTCTAGTTGCGGCGAGCAGGGGCTACTCTTCGTTGCGGTGCAAGGGCTTCTCATTGCGGTGGCCTCTCTTGTTGCAAAGCACCGTCTCTAGGAGTGTGGGCTTCAGTAGTTGTGGCACGTGGGCTCTAGAGCACAGGCTCAGTAGTTGTAGTGCACAGGCTTAGCTGCTTCGCGGCATGTGGGAGCTTCCCGGACCAGGGCTTGAACCCATATCCTCTGCATTGGCAGGTGGATTCTTAACCACTGAGCCACCAGGGAAGTCCCCCAAGCATAAGTTTTAAGTAGTACAATTCATGTAATCCCTTAACCCAGTGCCTAGTGCAAGTTAAATACTCAATGCAAGCTACTTGCTATGATGGTTATTATTGTTATTATTATTACTGTACTGACTTATCTACTATTCTGTCTGTTTAAAAATTACTGTTTTCTGCTACTGTTTCCACTTTGTTTATTTCTGATTTATTTCAGAGATCCTTTCACAAAAACTTACAATTGCTATCAACTAATGCTTAAAATACCTACTTTTCAAGATTATTTTGAAATTAGTATATATAAATGATTAAAACAGGGTCTAACAGGTAGTATATTTCCTACAATGCTTACTTTCCCTTCTATTGCTATTATCTATTTTCATTATTATTACCAATAATATGATCACTACTCTCATTGCTGCATCCATGGAATCTAAGATAATAATGCAAGAACAGAGCTCCCATTTTTTTTTTTTAATATCATGACCCAGTTTGGGAGTCTCACTTTCATTAACTTTAGCTGCTCAATAATTCATTTTCACCAAATATGGCAAACCTGATCCAACCGACAAATGGAAGATGGCATTTGCAATTTGCGTGTTCCGTTATGAGAGTTACCAGTAAGAAGTGCTTTCTAGGATTTATTGGCTCTAAAGTTGGGACTCATCCATAATATAATATAACATTCAGAGGAACGTCATTGATTGAATGCCAGCTCTGTACCATGTGCTGTGCTGGATATTGGCTCATTACTGTCCAGAGCCACCCTTCTGACTTCCCATCATTGATCCTAATTCACAAGTGAAGCACAAAGGCATACAGAGGTTGAATCACCTGCACAAGGTCATGTATTCAGTACATGACAGAAAGAATATCTCCTTCAAATCAAATTGATAGATGCTATTTACTATATTTTTTATTCCTAACAAAGGGACCACATGCAAGTCTCAGAACAAGAAAGGCATCTGTACTCTGAACTCTGATCAAGAATAGAAACACTGAAGGTGACATTCAGATCCGGAGGCGTATCAGAATTTCACTGACTGCCGTATGTCCCAGTTAGTTGCTGCTCTCACTGTGTCTTTCAGAATAGCCTATTTTGGTCCCTAAGCCATCAAACAACTTGAAATAACTGAACCATGTAACAAGAGCTTATTAAAAAAATACAAAAAAGAAAGAAAGAAACACTTTCAGAGACAGGTGCCCTCCCTGTGATTGTAGGACTTGCAAAACTCTCAACTCCAAGGGGGGAATTCCACAAGGGCCCCTCAGCATCTGAGACTTGTGGCAGGAACATATCGGGCACAGGCCAGTTTCTCTTCCTGCTTCTGCCTTTATTTTTTGTGGTAATTCATCCTTTAATAGAGTCAAATAAACTCACCAAGGATTTATTTTTAGTTTGTTTTTGGCTTGGTTACGGTAGATCCTTTTCACTCAGATATGCATATTAATAAAAGGCCAATTTTAAGCTCCATTTTGGAAAAAGCGTGATGTCATGCAAAAAGTATGAATTTTGGAGTCCCATATTTGCATTGAATTCCTGCTCTGCCACTTACTGTCTGTGTGACCTTAAACCCATTCCCTAACCTCTTTGAACCTCAACTTTGGCCTGGGTTAAAGGGCATAAAATGCATTTTGCAGGGTTATCATGAGAGCTTAATGAAAAGAAAAAATCCCACTGGAGTTTCTGATTCTCAGTGCTATAGTAAATGGATATCGATTCCCCTCATTTATTCCCTATCCTTTCTCTGTTTGAACATTACTTGATGGGCTTTATTTTGGAAAAGGTGGTAGACTTAGAGGCAAAAAACCTGAGCTCCCTTCCAGTCTCTGTCTTTCTCTAACCATATTTTCTTAGCATGATGAAATGGTATGATGCACTTGAAAGAACAAAAGAAAATTATTTTGATCTCTTGGAATCTTGGGCCACCTCTTCACCTGCTCATGTCCCAGTTGTGTTGGGAATAAGGAATCATCACACCATCTGGCATGGAACCAAAGAGCTCAGGGTCTGGCTTCCAAAGCCATCTCAGACACTCAATGTCCTTGTGAACTTGGACAAGAGTGTGACATCTCTTTGAGTATTGCATGATTATTTATAAAATGGGATTCATAATAGTACCTGTGTCAGAGGGCAGTGGTGAGTACTAATTGACATAGAATTAAAAGAGTAGAGTCTGTTTCGTAGATAAGTTCATTTCTGTCATATTTTAGAGTCCACATATAAGTGATATCATACGGTATTTGTGGAGGAGGGATAGATTGGGAGTTTAGGATTAGCAGAGATGCAAACTATTATATATAGAATAGATAAACAACAAGGTCCTACTGTGTAGCACAGGGAATTACTTTCAATATCCTGTGATAAACCATAATGGAAAAGAATACAAAATTGAATATATATATACATATATATACAACTGAATGACTTTGCTGAACAGCAGAAATTAACACAACATTGTAAATCAACTATACTTCAATAAAATAAATTTTAAAAAGAGTAGTGTCTGACAATATGCACTATACATGCTAATGACAGTAATTTGTAATTTGTTTTATTTAAGGAAAATTTCAGCTCTAAATGGCTATTTATCTGTTCATTCACGTGTCTGTGAATTTACTGTTTACTTAAGCATTTATTAAAGACGTATTTTGGGAATGACTGCTGTGTGCCAGACACTGCTGAGGGTTTAGAGAATACATGACTTCTGTCCTTAAGGAGCTCACAGTGTGCTGAAGTGTGGGGCAGACAAGCCATCAGTTGCAAGACACTGGTAGATCCCGAAGATGGGAATGTATACAAAGTGCACATAAAGCACCTGACTTCAGAGGGACAATAAAAAAAAAAACCATGAACCTCCATTTTCCACTGATACCTGGTTACCATGCTGAGCGATATTTTAGGAGCTGCGAAAGATGAGCTCTCAAATGTCAGGACTTCTCATGATGAAAATTGTTTCAATTTATATTTCATGGTAGTTTCCAAGAAGCCAACGTGCCTATTCAACTAACAGTGTTAATTATAGGATGTTTCAGTTTTCTTGGTTTCCATTGGTTCAGCAAAATCCTTACCCTAGGAAGACTATTTTACCTGCTTGGGAACACTTCTAAGGCCACATCCACTGGAAGAAGCACCACATCTGCTGTCAGGATGGAGTGCTTTGCAGTCATCAGATATCATGTTGGAAGGAATCAGAAGAAAGAACCAGATCATTAGCAGAAAGATTTTCTCTAGGAAAATTTATAAAAAACTGAGTAGGGAGGTTTTTTTTTAAAGGTAAACTAATCAGAAGTGAGTTTATAATGTTTTTAATCATGAGTGCGGGTGTATTTCCTTCCGTTTTGCTAACCCTGGAACAAAATGAGCACTGGGCAGAGAGTCAGATTTGAACCTTAGCTTCATCTCTAATTAGTGATGTGCTCTTGAGCAAGTCAGAACCATTCTGAGTCTGTCGCCTCATTTGTGTAAAAAAAAAAAAAAAAAAAGGATAATTATAGGACAATTATCGCTTAGAAAAAACTCTGCAGAGTCAGTGACCAATAAAGGACCTTTAGTAAATAATATCCATAAGGATAAGGATGATGATGATGATGATAAGTAATAATTTAAAAAATAATCTGTGCTGCTCATTTCAAATGAAGCCTGTCAAGAAATCTCACTGCAAGCTGCTCTCGCGTGTGATTATGAATTGGGTTAAGAGATGGAGAATATAGAATAGATACATAAGATAATGGCCCAAGAGGAAATGAGAGAGTGAGCCTTTAATACTTTCATTAGTAACTTGAGCATGTAAAGATACTCACGGACCTTAGGAAGCCTTTGTGAAACTGAGAGGAGTTACAGAAAAGTGTGGGACTCTACAAGACAACTTGTGTCCCCATAGAGCTTGTGAGAAGTTTCCGTCTGCTCCTGCTTTAAGCAGATGAGACTTGGGACACCACAGATGGCCAAGGACCTCTCATGGAGGGCTCCCACTGAATTAGCAGGGGGATCTGGGACAGTAACTCTCATCTGGCATAATAGAAAACTTACACAAGGGGTGCCAGTCAATATGCATCCGCGTGCAAAAATTGTGTGGTTAAAATTGAGTGTAATACTGTTAGGGTGATGCCTGCTGGGTAAAACATAGAGCTGAGCTGGTTAAAAATAATACAGAGAAACATGAGCTACGATGTGCTTTGGGTAAGAGGTGAAAAGTAAAGCGTGGTGAATAGCTGGCACTGGAAAGTGCAAGGACTTCACCTAACAAGTAATTGAGAACTGAGTGAGGGCAGTGCAAGTTTTTTTCCCCAACAGCAGCCTAGTACCAGTAATTAAGTGAACGAAGCAAGAGTCAGCTACTCACTACTAGAGGTGGTTCTGTAATTATTGATAAATTTTGAGTATTTTAATATCTTCACATTCAGCAACAAGAAGTCTAGCATTTGACAGCACTCTGCTTCCTCACAAAGGTTTACTTATTTATTTTGTGTGTGTGTGTGTGTGTGGTACGCGGACCTCTCACCGTTGTGGCCTCTCCCGTTGCGGAGCACAGGCTCCGGACGCGCAGGATCAGCGGCCATGGCCCACGGGCCCAGCCGCTCCGCGGCATGTGGGATCCTCCCGGACCGGGGCACGAACCCGTGTCCCCTGCATCGGCAGGCGGACTCGCAACCGCTGCGCCACCAGGGAAGCCCCCTCACAAAGGTTTAGAACTACTGATGTTAGGAGCACAAAGAGACCTCCATCTATTTGATCGATTACTTACCTATTACTGTGTAACAAATGGCTCCAATATGCAGTGGCTTAAAATGGCACACATTTACTATTTCAGAGTTTTTGTGGGACAGGAATCTAGGCATGGCTTAACTACCTCCTTTACTCCTGGGTCTCATAAGGTTGCAATCAAGGTGTTGGCTGGGGGTGTAGTGTTGTCGGAAGGCTGAGTTGAGAAAGGAGCTTCCAAGCTCACTCCAGGAGTGGGTGGCGGCATCCAACTCCTCACAAGCTGTTGGTCAGCAAGTTCCCTCATTTCCTTGCCTCGTGGCCCCCTCCATACAGCATTTCACAACATGGTGACCTGCTTCATCAAAATGAGCAAGTGAGAGGGTAAGAGAGAGTTTCAGCAAAAGGGCGAGGATGCTAGTAAGATAGAAGTCCTTATAAGTTAATCACGGAAGCGCCATTTATCACTTTCGTCAGATTCTCTTCATTAGAAACAAGTCACTAGATCCATGCCACACTTATCTGGAGAAGGATGCATAAAGGCTTGAATACCAGGGAGTGAGGGTCCTTTGGAGTCATCTTAGTAGGATGCCTGTGACAGTTGATAGAGGAAAGGTTAAACTGTAGGGATCCTATAGCCTCCTCTCTCACCATCTACTTCCTACCTTTTTCCTCTTCATGTCATGATTCTGATTCTGAAATTTTTCCTGGCCAAAATCTTTTTCCCCTATACCTCCTTTCCTTTTTGCACTTCCTTAACTTTTTTTTTTTTTTTTTTTTGGTCCTGAGAGACTCTGATATATAGTGAAAAAGACAATGTCAATAGGAGTTCCCAAATTTAGACCTAATTCTAATCCAACTACTTAAACTGTATATGAACTAAGGAAAAAGCACTTCACTTTTTAATCCTCAGTGTCTTAAGCTGTTAAATGAAGCTACAAGGTAATATAGTGTAGCGATTATTGTAATGGGATTTGGAGTCAGACATTCTGCAGTCAAATGCTCTACCCCTGAATTATAGCCCCTCCCTTTGGAGTCAGACATTCTGAATTGGATATTAGGTGTCTGATGTTTTAGTATTATTTCATTGTGTATTATTCTGTATTATTTACTTCTTTTAATTTTATAATACTGCAAATTAGAATCTATCTCCAATTTATACACGAGGAAAATGAGACTTAAAGAAGTTAAAATCTTAGCAAAATTTTTCATTAAGAAGTGTTAATGAGAGTGTGAAACAGCAGGAGGTCTTACATACCCTATGCCTGGGGGAACACACATTTTTACAGCACATTTGGTACACAACTGGGCATTGACTTAAACTTTCATTTGTACCACAATCTACAAGCTGGAAGCTTAATTAGTAGGAGTATACCCCAGAGAATGCCTGCACTCTGATATGTAGATAACATTCGTAGCAATACTAATACCAATACTGACACTGATACTGATATTAATAACTGCCATTAACCTGCATGGTACAGTGGTTCTCAAATCTTACGTGCAATCATAACCATCTGGAAGGCTTGTTAAAACACAGCCGCTGGGCCCCATTCCCACAGTTTCTGATTTTGTAGGTCTGGGGTAGGGCCAGAGAATGTGCATTTCTTTTTCTTTTTTTTTTTTTTTTTTTGCGGTACGCGTACGCGGGCCTCTCACTGTTGTGGCCTCTCCCGTTGCAGAGCACAGGCTCCTCCGGACGCGCAGGCCCAGCGGCCATGGCTCACGGGCCCAGCCGCTCCGCCGCATGTGGGATCTTCCCGGACCGGGGCACGAACCCGTGTCTCCTGCATCGGCAGGCGGACTCTCAACCACAGCGCCACCAGGGAAGCCCAAGAATGTGCATTTCTAACAAGTTCTCAGGGGATCTTATGCTGCTGATCTAGGGACCATCCTCTGAGCACCGTTGATAAAGTGTCTACTCTGGGCCAGTCACTCCTCTAAGTGATTTATGCATATAAAGTCCATAATTCCTCACAACAATCCTAGAGGTAGAGAAATCTTATCATCTCCTGTTTACAGATGGAGAAACTGAGGCATGAAATGTAACTTGAGCTGCCTGAGCTGGGAAACTCAGGCTGACTGGTCCTGGGTCTGCATGATTAACCAAAACATTTGGTGTGCTCCTGATGGACAGATGCAGAAAAACATTTCAAGTGGAGAGAATGTTAATATAAAGCTTGGCAGTATGGGCCATTCTGACAAGTCTGGGGACTCGAAGGGAGTCTAAGTGACTCTAATATTGGACACACGTGGGGCAGGGATAAAGACTGGGTTGGGTCAGAAGGAGGAAGCACGGGGTGTAGAACCAGGACTTTGCTTTCCACGTGAGATTGCACTTTGTCCTGGGGATTACAGGGCATGGGAGGGCTCAGGCAGGGAGGGACAGGATGAGATTTGTGCTGTTAAATACATGTATAATATACAGGGCTTGGGGAATGGCTTAGGGGGAGAGAGACTGGAAAGGGAGAGAATAGTTTGGAAGTTACTTGGGTTGGTCCTGACGGGAAGTGTGGGCAGCTTGGGCCACATAGGCGGGAACAGAGCAGGGAGATCAAGTATGAGAGATATTCAGGTACAGAGTCAGCAGGATCTGGTGGCTGCCTGGGGTTAAGGGGAGACCAAGGGGGTTAAGGCTAATTCCTAGCTTCCTGACTTAGTCCATTTGGTAATGGTGGTGTTGCTCTCTTGGGGCTGGGGTTTTTTGGGGTAAATGTGCTTTGTTCACTGCTGAGTCTGAAGTCCCTGTTAGAAATCTAAGCAACTTTTCCTCTTAAAAACAAGAACAGCTTGCAGCAGCTTCTGACACAAGGAGTCCAGCAGACATGGTTTGAACCCCAGCTCCAACATTTATTAGCTGTGCAATCTTTGGCATTTGTCCTTTCTGAGGCTCAGAACAATCCCAACATCATAATAATGTTAAGAGAAGTGCATACTGGGGTTGGCATAGGAGTTCATTAAACAGATATTGAGTCACCTCCAAGTGGGATGCTGATAGAAACACACAAAACCCCTGCTATCATGGAGCTTCTGCCCTAGAGAGGAAATACTTATGAAAGAAAATTGGAGTGTGCCCTGTAACCACCTGCTCAGCCATGAGTCCCTGAAAAAAAACAGGGAGTTCAAGCAATTGGATGGGCCGTGGATTGAAATGATCTTCTCTTGAGGCCTCCCACTCTGGCAATTACCATCCTCACAGGCAGAGATGAGCCTTATTAATGTCTGTATCCCCCAGACCCACAACACTGCCTGGTACCTTACCGATATTCAATGAAGGTGTGTTGAATGAAGCAAAAAAGTGTGTTCAGCAGTTTTCACAGATGAAAAATGCTGAATCTGGAAAGACGTCTGTGCTGGTGGCAGGGACGGTTCGTAGGGTTTTATCATAGGGCTAGGATGAGTTTGTGCTGCTTTCATGCTCACTGGCAAAACTGCAATGACCTAGTTAGCTTCCCAAGCTAAAATAGAGAAATCACTCTGTAAACGACAACATTCTGCGCTTAAAATGGGAAGTTTTCTCTTTAATATATTAACCAAATCACCTGCAAAATCACCAAAACACCCCTGCAATTTGTGGAGCAAGATGATTCCGTAGAACTGAATAACGTATTCATACATCTGCTGACAGTGTGCGTTTCTGACTACCCATTATTCGCAATCCTGCATCATTTCCTGATGCAATGTGGTCACTATTCTGCCATGTCATATCAGAAATCTGTTTAACTTTGCACTCCCTAAACTTACAAGACAGGTCTCCCAAGGACGTTGCTTTTATTTCCAGCAGCAACTAAATTTTGAATAGCGGTGAAACTATGTTGTTTTTAACCTTTACCAGAAAGGGCAAGAGATGTGTCTTAGCACCCCACTGGTGGGCTTTCTAAGGATGCCTAGGGTCCTTTCTGCGTGTCAAAACCTTGTCGGATGATGAGGACCTGGGTAATGACAGCAAACATCACAAGCTCCCTCCCTGCCATGAACTTTGCCTGTGCTGAGCCGCTTTATTCTTGCAACAAGCCTGGCACGGAGGAACTATTATTATCTGCACAGAGGAGGAAACAGAGGTGTAGGTGGGGTTAAGAATGAGAGAGGAAGGGCCTAGATTGTGAGAATACAGCTTTAAATAGTTGGTTTTGATTTTACTGCGTTGGGAGCATTTTTACCTTCCTGACTTCACTTGGCATTTCTCGAGACTAAAGTAGTTTCCTGCTTATTTTTAGACGTTATTTTATATTTTTTCAGTGACTGGAGGGGTTGAGGAAGTGTAGAATAAAAAGGGATCTGTCCTATATTGAACAACTATTAACTGTCCTACACTTTCTTTTTAAAAATTGTATTGATTCTTCACACCAGTCCTAGAAGGGAAATAACATTATGGTATTTGCCCCTTCAGTTTGAGGATGAGGAAATAGAGCTCATAATGATCGGTGATTACTCAGTGACTGCGTGTAGTTAAAAAGCCCTTACTCGGCTGAGATGGAACTTTGGACTCTCCTGTTTGATTTCAAGCAGCGCTCTCTTCATGTTGGAGAAATTGTGCCCAGTGGGAGAAGAACCCTACTGTTCCTCATGATACTGTAACCTGTGCTGTGAGACCAATCCAGCAAACTAAGAGCTGTGTTCCCACATAGCATGACCGTGACCCCTCTATAATTGCATGTATGCATAGGTTCTTTTGTGCTTTACCAAAGATGTCATTTAAAAAAATGGCGTTTTATATGTTATTGAGTTGTTGCCCCCATCGTCACAGTGCATGAGAGGAATTCCCTTCAGATCTCACTCCTAAAATAAAGACATACACCCCTCATCTAGGTGTTTCACTTATTGCCTTTCCCACTTTTCTTGGTCCACTGAGAAATCCAGAACCAAATGTGCAGCATGCCTTTAGCAAGTGTACAGAGCTTGAAGAATAACAACCATTTGCTCAGCTATGGGAACTAACCCTCTTGATCATCAACTGTTAGCTATCTTCCTATCTTAATTTGCCCTTCACCACCATTTCCTCATTAACAATAGTACTATATGAAATTCTATAGGCGACCACAATATCCTTCCGGCATTTGGCTGAGTCACATACACAAATAAACAATGTTTTCCAATGGAACAAGCCACCCTGAGAAGCAGATCTGAGAGTGGAGGTGCTATTTCCCAGGAAGTGCCCCAGACAGATAACCTATAAGACAGTTATGGCAATAATAAGCTTGATTAATAATTAATAAGTGATGACATCTTGTGTGCTTATGATGTGCCATCTATGTCAAATGCTTCCTCTGTGTTTCGTCCTCATAATAAACTTGGAGGTAGAGACCATCATTCTTTTTACCCGACGAAGAAGTTGCACATTAGTGAGATCCAAATATACCCAACTGGGGAAGGGTCACCAACTGGAGAGGGGTGGAGCCAGGGCTCCAGTTCCGGTCTGTCTGCCCCCAGCTCCCAGGCACTACTCCATGAGGGGAAACTGCCTCTCTGGGTGGAATGGTTCCAACTCGTAAGGTGAGCTGAGTGAGGCAAGCACCTGGTAATGAAGCAGGGAGTTCACTGCCCCAGAGAAGGTTCCATTCACTTCCCCGCTTTCAATTCTGTTGCTTTCAGCCCCCTGAGATGGATGACGTGACCTGGTAACACGTATTGTATTCTCCACCCTGCAGGATTGTTAATTTCAAAAGGCAGGGGATTTATGAGTTTCGCACGGCCCTGTATCAGAGCTGCAATGTGGAGGTTTCCCTGGGGAGGCAGCCCGAGAGCATTGCCTTTTCTGGGGGCCAGCACGCTTTTAACTGAATTGGCCTCACAGAGGAATGAGTAAGACCTGGCTGAAATGGCATCAACGGCAATTGTCACCAGCACCCAGGAGAGAAAAATTGGTGACAGCGTGGAAGTGAGCTTAAGTTGGATTTCTCAAGCGGGTTTCACTGTCTTCCCTGCCTGGTGGGGGCAATTCACTACCCCTTTTTCTATTTAACTTGTCCTGCGGCTTCAAAACAATGTACATCCATTGGGAAGAAATTAGAATATACAGAGACACAAGAACACATTGAAGTTTTCATTATCTCATCCTCCCAGACAATCTGTTATCAGATCACATCCCTGCAGATCTTTTTCTATGTAAATAAAATTTTTTTTAAAAAACCAAGAAACTACTGTCTCTGTTATTTTAAGAGCAGCTATTTTTCCGTAAAAAATATATTGTGAGCATTCATTCATGCCAATTAGCTTTCCACTGCAGCAGAGTTCAGAGATTGGTGACTCAGGCTCTCTACCTCCCTTCTTCATAGAGCTTAACAGGCTAAGTAACAAGACAGTAGGTGGTAGATTTGGTATCTTACCATTTATTGTTTTATTTTAGAGCTAGCAACTTACCTGCAACTTCCCAACTTCTGTCGGTATCTTGAGTGTGAGCTTCCTGCTCTACCATGGGAAACATTTGACTGCTGTGTTTCCAACTGCTGCTGTAACAAAAGACCACCAACAGTGGCTTGAGCCAAGATGAATGTATTATCTTACAGTCCTGTGAGTCAGATGTCTGATATGGGTCTCACTGGGCCAAATTCAAGTTGTCAGCAAGACTGCATTACTTCCAGAGGCTCTAGGCACGAATCTATCTCCCTGCCTTTTTCAGTTCCAAGAGGTCACTGAATTCTTTGGCTCAAGGTCTCTTCCTCCATCTTCAGAGTCAGCAAGGTAGCATCCCTCTGACTTTGCTTCCATCACAGACTCTCTTTCTCTGATCACAGCCAGGAAAATTCTCCCCTTTTAAGGATTTACGTGACTCCATTATTTCCTCCTGAATAACCCAGGATAATTTCTCCATGTCAAGGTCTTTAACCTTAATCACATTTGTAAAGTCACAGATTCTAGAGATTAGGACATGGACATCTTTGCAGACCTTTATTCTCTTTTCCACAAGTGGTACACCGTCTGATAGCTGTAGGGCTATCATATATTTAACTGGTCCCCATTAATATACATTTAGGCTGCTACCAACATTTTTGCTTTATAAACAGTTATTCAGTAAAAAATTATGTAACTAAATCTTTGCTTAGCTTTAATTGCTTTCTTAAAGGGAATTACTAAAAGCAGGATTTCTAGATTAAAGCATATGCCCATTCATAAAGCTTTTCCACATTCAGTGCTCCATAAACATTTCTTGAGTGCCTACTTTGTGCCAGGCATTGCTCTGAGCTGCACAGATTCATTAGGGAACAAAACAGATCAAATATCCCTGCCTCAGTAGTTTCTATTCTACAGGATACTGGTGGCTAATTACCTTTTGGCAATAGCTAGACTGCTTTAGAGACTGCCTTTTTCAATTGTCTCTCTTCAATTCACCTCTCTTTCTTAGGAGCCCAGCTTTGATTCATTTTTTAATCAGTCTTTTAAAAACAGACATTTATTTTAACATGTGGTAGCAATCAATTAAGTTGGTATTTACAGAGAAGTAAATTTTGCTTATACTCAGAAACCCAAGGCTCAAGATCCAGTTTTGCTATTTACTAACAGTGTGAACTTACACTGGCCCCCTCATTGTTACAGACCGGTGTGATAGATGTAGAGTGAATTCCATGTGTTAGACAACTTTTAAGTCATTTTACATACATTATCTCAGTTATTTCCCATAAAAACTCTGTGAGTTAAATACTCTTAAGAATGCCATGTTAGGGCTTCCGTGGTGGCTCAGTGGTTGAGAGTCCGCCTGCCGATGCAGGGGACACAGGTTTGTGCCCCGGTCCGGGAAGATCCCACATGCCGCGGAGCGGCTGGGCCCGTGAGCCATGGCCGCTGAGCCTGCGCGTCCGGAGCCTGTGCTCCGCAGTGGGAGAGGCCACAACAGTGAGAGGCCCGCGTACCGAAAAAAAAAAAAGAATGCCATGTTATAGATATGGGAATTGAAGCACAGATAACTTAAGTAATCTGCTCAAGGTCACACAGCTAAGAAGCACTGGAATCAAGATTCAAACAAGCCAGTCTGATTCCACAGCTTATATTTATAACTGTCTTGATCCTTGTTATCGGTAGAATTTTGTACCCCAAACATATATGTTGAAGTTTTAACCTCTAGTACCCTAGAATGCGACTTACTTGGATATAAAGCTGTTGTAGATGTAATTAGTTAAGATAAGGTCATACTGGAATAGGATGGGTCCCTAATCTAATATAACAGGTGTCCTTATAAGGAGGGGAAATTTGGAAACAAAGACAGACATGCATACAGAGAGAATGGCTTGTGAACACAGAGGCAGAGATGAGGGTGCTACTTCTACAAGATAAGGAAAGCCAAAGCTTGCCAAGAACTGCCAGAAGCTCCAGGTTTCAGAGGGAGCATGGCTCTGCCAACACCTTGATTTCACACTTTTAGCTTCCAGAATTTCTGTTGTTTTAAACCACCCAGGTTTTGGCACTTTGTTATGGCGGCTCTAGAAAACGAATACAATCCTCCTCCACATTGTGGAGATACGTTAATTTACTTTTAGCTTATAGACAATGTGAACATGTTATTGACCATGTGTTTTTCTTTCTTTGGTTGACAGAACATTCAGAGCAGGGTAATAACTGCAGAACCAAAGCTACTACACCTCTGTCATCTGAGTGTCCCATCTGGATCCCATCGTTATGGCTGTATTCTACCTTTACTCCAATGTCCTTATTTGTAGGAAATCTTACTGTACTGCATGCAATTCTTTTTTTTTTTTTTTTTTTTCTGCTAGACGGGCCTCTCACTGTTGTGGCCTCTCCCGTTGCGGAGCACAGGCTCCGGACGCGCAGGCTCAGCGGCCATGGCTCACGGGCCCAGCCGCTCCGCGGCATGTGGGATCTTCCCGGACCGGGGCACGAACCCGTGTCCCCTGCATCAGCAGGCGGATTCTTAACCACTGCGCCACCAGGGAAGCCCTGCATGCAATTCTTTAAGCTACATTCAAATTACATCTTGTCTAATGGCTAAAATGTATAAAACACAGATTGAGAAGAAATTCTAGAGGGGAGACATGACTTGCTAAGTCACCAGTCATTTGCAGCAGGTGCAAGGCTAGAACCTGAGCAGGTTTGTACACCCTGTTCAGTGGAACCCCTTGACCAGGGTGCCTCCAAATAATGGAGGATTCCTCCAAACTCCTCTGTCTCCATTCCTCTGCCCTCTTCCCTGGGTCCTACAACTTTCCTGTCTGGAAGACCCTACCCATGCCAACTCATTCTTGACTCTACTTCTTAAGCCAACCTTGCCTGAGGCAGCTGACCTGGATCGTAGATACCTGAAATTGTCTCCCCCGCCAGATCCCAGGATCTTTTCATTCTGCCCAAGCTGATTTCTAACAAGAATGGGTCCTCTCAAGGAATTTCCCAATTGGCAAAGCTACTGGGTTGGTGGGAAGAAAAACCAGAGTAATGGAAAGATGATATGTAGGATTTGGTCCTATTTCTCCTTCTAGCTGGGTGATCTTGGACACATCACTTAGCCTCCTGGCACTTACTTGGTTTTCTATCTGTGAAATGGGAATTGTTACCCCACAGGAAGTTTACATGTGTCTCACATGTTTTGGCCCACAGAAAATTTCATCCCTTCCTAATGCCCTCACTTCTATTGTCCAGTTAATCATTCAGCCTCTGCTACTATGGACCCACAGGAAGAGCTCTGTACCCTTGATGGATTAAAGTTTAGGTTTTCTTGCCCTCCATTGCTTTTGTCCATGGCAGCATGAATGACAGAGCTTCAGGGATAAGAAGACAAAGGCTGCCCTTGGGTATTAGAGAGCAGAGCATGGAGGAAAGATGATTCTTGTGCCCTCAAATCAGCTCTATCATCATCTCAGCCTGTCTGCTTTGATGGAAAAGACTTGGGGAATTCTGGAAGCACAGGCGATCAGCCTGGCCAGTGTAATGTGTTCATCTCTTCCTAACTTGTTCTGTCTTTGCTGCTGTTAGGACAGAACGTGTGAAATCTGAATAGCCCCCCCCATGATCGGGGCTCAGCAGTCTACCAAACAAATGTTGACCTTTCATCCAGAGCATTTTATTTCTCTCCAAAGCACCATTACACAAAGAGCTCAGACAGATTGTTGGAGTGGTCCGTGTTGAGACGGGTCTTTCAGCTTTGCTATCAGAGAGGTGATGCTGGGACCTGGAGCATCACTGGCCTGGGAGAGAGAAGATGAGCCAACTAACATACCTTAAGGACCTGTATGCCACAGGCTGGACACACCTGCATCTTCCAGCCACTATACTTCTGCAGACCCAATGTGGTGATCTTCATTGCACAGGGGAGGAGACCAAGCCTTCGAGATGTCATTCACCCCACTTCTCCCACTATTGCGAGAAATAGGTTTTGATTCCCAGTGCATCCGTTCCCTCTACATGAAGCTCTCCTGGCCTGCAGACAAAGAGCACAGGTTCTAATGAGTCTGGGAAATCATACAGCCTCTGTCCGAGCTTCAGTTTCTCAACTTTAAAATTGAAATATTTATCCTGGTCCTGATGGCTTCTGGAGTCTCGGTGCAACTCAGTCAAGGTAAGTAGTAAATAGAGTGACCATATCATCTATCACCATACCCTTGAGTGCCTGGGATCCCCAAGACCACACCCATCTTTGGAGATTCACTAGGACTAAGCATAGAGTTAAACTCACAGCTAAGATTGATTACAGCAACATAGTAGGGATACACAGCCAAAACATATGGGAAACAAACACAGGCAGAGTCTGCAGGAATCCATGTGAGGCTTCCCTGTGGTCTCTCCCTATCCCATGAGGAATTGCACAGAGCACACTCTTTGCCCAGTAATGAAAATGCAGAGTTGTGTGCCATGTTTCTGCCCAGGGAACTCCACTAGAGGCTTGGTACTCCAGGTTGTATTATCGGCTGGTCGCATAGGCACCCTCTGCCTAGCACATTTCAAATTCCATACTTCCAGAAAGAAAGAAGCATAAACAATACTGTCTCCACGGTGTAAGTGCAGTGAGCCACACTTGTTAGTTAGGAAAAGTTTTATTTCAGTGTTAGGAACCGTATACCTGCCAAGTGCCCAGAAATAGCCAAGGGCCAACATTGTAAGAAGGCCTTTCTAGGGATAGCAGTCTCTGAGCTGCTATAATAACTGTTTTCTGGACTCCAGAACACCGGTGAGAGTGAAAAGAGAGCTTAACAGGATGGTACCCCAGACAACAGGCATAAACCAGGAAAGTCCCAGATAAACCAGGACATGGGCATCCAGACATTTGACTACAAAGCTAGCTGTGCGATGAAACACTGCCTTGCCATACCAGGTCTCAGATGGATGCTAACTAGTCCAATCTAACTTACGCTTTCTAGAAGAGCAATTTTCAAAATTGAGCTTGATTTCACATGTGTGATATCCAAAAGGAAATTCCTGTATGTGGTGCTTAGGCACAAGTGAGGCATTGTTTTTAGGGAAAGGGGGACTTCCAAATTAAGGCATTAGTGAAAAATAGATTCAAGCTGTTATGTGCTTTGTATCTGGCTGTGCATCTTTAATGCTGCGTACTCAAATTCTCACGTTTGAATTTTAATACTGCAAACAGCCCTACAAAGAGTTTATCAATTAGAACATCTAGCTATCTGCAGCCTGTTAAATCTGTTGCTTGTTAAAGGCAATATAGTTTCTAGTTCAAATGTCTTAAAATAATGAGCAGAATTCCTTTTCCATTCATTAACACAGTTGTCAGTATTCCCGGACAGGGGACAATACAGCGAGTTTTACCAACCGCGGATACAGCTCTCAAGCTCAGGGAAGAAACTTCCTGGGTCTCTCTGCCATATTCATTCTTGTCACACTTCTCAGCAATGTGTTCTGTAATTCTCTGATCTTTTGACATTGTCATTCCCTGGTAAAAGAAATTTAATCAAAATATGTATGCTGAAATTTTACTTAAGCAGAAATAATGACACTCATAAATTCAGATTTCTACGGGAGCCTTTGCATTAGAGATGTGCATAATCTCAAGCCTGGCCTCTCTGCGGAGGCGAGCCACCTCCAGGGGAACCGGGGCAGGCAAGGCTCAGGCCTCTCTCCTCCTCCCCATGGGGTGCAGCTCTGCACATCTGAATGTGCACTCCATTTCTACTGAAGAATTTCTGCCTTATATATCTCTGCCAGCCCACCAGTCACCAGTATTTATTTTTGTGAGGATTAAATAAAATTATATGTATACATGTATATATACATATATATATATGTATATATACACACACACACACATACCTAGGAGATGACTGTTCAGTTCTAGACCACTATAATAAAGGAAATAGCGCAATAAAGCGAGCCACGTGAATTAGTTTGTTTCCCAGTGCATATAAAAGTTATGTTTACACTATATTGTAGTCCAGGGGTCCCCAATCCCCGGGCCGCACAGCAGGAGGTGTCCCCATGTCTCCCCATCGCTCGAGTTACCTCCTGGACCAACCCACACCCCGCCCCGTCCGTGGAAAAATTGTCTTCCACAAAACCGGTCCCTGGTGCCGAAAAGGTTGGGGACGGCGGCTGTAGTCTAGTAAGGTGTGCAAAAGCATTACGTTAAAATACATATATATGTATACATACCTTAGTTTAAAAAATCCTTTATTGCTGAAAAAGTGCCAACCAGCATCTGAGCCTTCAGCGAGTCGTAATCTCTTTGCAATAGTAACATCAACCATCACTGATCACAGATAATCATGAGAGAATACGAATGAAAAAGCTTGAAATATCGTGCGGATTACCAAAATGTGACACAGAGACATGAAGTGAGCAAATGCTGTTGGAAAAACGACCCCGATAGGCTTGCTCTACAGAAGGTTGCCACCAACCCTCAATTGATAAACAGCACAATATCTGCAAAGCACAATAAAGTGAAGCACAGTCAAAGGAGGTATGTCTGTATCCCGATAGGCTTGCTCTACAGAAGGTTGCCACCAACCCTCAATTGATAAACAGCACAATATCTGCAAAGCACAATAAAGTGAAGCACAATCAAATGAGGTATGTCTGTATATATATATATATATATATATACACACAGACACACACAGAAATGTAGAGAGAGAGAAAGTGCACACACACGGAGTGGGTTGAATGGTACACCCGCCTATGTCCTCATCTTCACGGCAGAACCTGTGAAAATGGGATCTTATTTGAAAATAGGTTTTTACAGTTATAATTGCATTAAGGATCTCGAGATGAGATCACCCTGGATTATCCAGTTGTGCCATAAAACCAATGACAAGTGTCATAAGAGAAAGACAGAGGGAGATCCAAGACAGAGGAGAAAAGACTGTGTGAAGACAGAGGCAGAGATTTGAATGATGCAGCCACAAGCCAAGGAACAACAGGAGCTACCAGAAGCTGGAATAGGCATGAAGGAATCTCCCCAGAACTTTTGGAGGGAGAAAGGATCCTAGATTCAGATTTCTGGCCCGCACAACCATGAGAGAATAAATTCCTGTTGTTTTAAGCCATAAGTTTGAGGCAATTTTTTATGGCCCAAGGGAAATATAGATATAGATGTAGATGTGGATACAGATGTAGATATACATGTACATGTAGATAGAGATACAGATGTAGATATAACCTTCAACCAGTACTGGCCTGGGCACACATTTTATATTCAGTACATGTTCTTAACTGCTCTGTCCTCTGTCCTGACCTGTGTCTGTTCCCTGGAGTGACAGTGGCTCTGAAAAGTCAGCACCAAATATCCCTTATCCAATTTCCAATTTGCACCAAAAACCTTCCTTTTAAAAATCTCTTCTACTTGACCTCATCTATTATGGGGTGAATCATGTCCTCCCAGAATTCATATATTGAAACCCTAACCCCCAGCACCTCAGAATGTGACTGTATTTAGAGATGGGCCTTTAAAGACATAAGTGAGATACAATGAGGTCATATAGGTGAGGGCCCTAATGCCTTGCGACTGGTGTCCTTATATGAAGGGGAGATTTGGACACAGACACACACAGGGAGAAGATGACCATCTACAAGCCAAGGAACGATGCCTAAGAAGAAACCCACTCTGTTGATGCCTTGATCTTGAACTTCCAGCCTCCAGGACTGTGAGATAATAAATGTCTGCTGTTTAAGCCTCTAGTCTGTGGTACTTTGTTATGCAGTCCTAACAAACTAATACACCATCCTGGCAGCAAAGAAATATCACTACACCTGTCACTTTCTGAATCAGGGCTTGGGGAGTGTTGCTAAGACCCACCAAAGTTCCACACTGTCTATGACATGCAAAAAGTGTTCAGAAATCGTTCATCAATGGAGCATCATGATCAAAAGATGAAGAACCAATCAGGAAAAAATAGTCTTTGGAGAATTCATTGTTTCTGTTTCCTGGAATGGAATATGCTGTTACAATGATGGTCTTGGGGTAGGAGACCCTGAACCCCAAAAGGCTCTGACCACGCCATGCACTTAGCCTCTGCCACACTTCCAGTCCTGTGATGAGCTCTTCTCATATAATAACTCATTAAATGCTCATACTACGTCTTCAAATCAGCTGCCATTGTTACCTCATCCTATGAGGAAGCAGTGGTCGCAGAGCTTGCATGCAGAGCTGCTGAGGTGTATACCCAGCCCACTGCATCCGGAGTCTGCTTTGCAAGCCTGCAGGAGGCTGTGGATAATAGAGGCCTCCTCATCTTCCAGCCCTTTCTCCCTGCTAAACGTTTCCCTATGATTTATTTGTTGTTATTTTTTTCTCCGCTTAATCACCCAGGATCTGCTACTTGGAAACTGGTTTAAAAACAACAGATTTTTTTTTGGCATCAGCTGCTAAAAAGACATCAAATGGAAGCAAATATATTGGTAGTAATGTTTCTTGTGGGGAAACATTTGTGAAATATAATGCAATCTTCTACAATGATATTTTCCAAAGCCCTGCAAAAAAAATTAATAAAGAGGGGAAAAGGGGAACAAAACTTTTATCATATTAGATTTTTATTGACGCTGGTGTCAGGGGGGTTACTGAGGGCCTCCGGTCTGGTGCGCTTTGTAAAGAGTCACCATCAAAGATTTATCATATGTCTTGTTTATGCCTTTTCTCCTTCTAACAGGCACCAGAATCGTAGGACTACAGGTGGGATACTGGGTTCCACTTGTGGTTTCCATGAAGAAGGACATTTCTCCTAAGCATTTTCTGGTCTCTCTCTGTCTGTATTACTCTCTCCTCCCTGAGGATGTGGCTTGACTTAACAGGTCAGTAAATTTGGGAAGAATCAACTGGGCACACTCATCTCCCAGCCCAGTCTCTCTTTTTTGTGTGGTCCTGGCTGCTCCCCGAAAGCAATCCTGGTTCTTCCATGCTCTAGCCTCTCCTGGCCATGGCCTGTGTAGAGACGCCTGGTGCAGCAGGAGTTTTTGGTGTCCTCCATCACCCATCTTTGGTTGCAGCCATAGCTTTTGGCTATCTTTGGTTGCAGCCATAGCTGCGTTGATTCAAGCTCAGACTCAGGTAGCAGAATCCCCCCCTCCAGGGCATGTTACAAGTCATTCCACTTTCTGCCTCGGGGACTTCTTTGGGGATGCAGGAAACTGCTTGACCAGCAAACTCATACGGCAGAAGTGTCAGGGAGTTACATCCCTGGAGTCAACACTCAGTCAATGAGGAGACAAGCCAGGGGATGCCTGCTCCGGCTTGCCATCATTCAGACTCTCATTTCTGCTTCTTGGAATCACCTTCCAAATAATCTACCTACACCCAAGCCCTTGTCATAGACCCTAGTTTGGAAGGAACCCAAATTAAGACACAGGGAGCTCAGCTCGGAGCTCTGTAAGGACCTAGATGGGTGGGATGGGGGGGTAGGTGGGAGGGAGGTCCAAGAGGGAGGGGATAGATATATACATATAGCTGATTCACTTCGTTGTACAGCAGAAACTAACACAACATTGTAAAGCAATTATACTTCAATGAAACAAACAAACAAAAAGACACTGCTGGATGCTGCATTCCGTGAACTGAGATGTTTTGCTCCGACATGAGGCAAAGTCCTGCAGCCTCTATCCACAACTTCTGTTTGGTCTCTATATTAACCTGGATTTTTTTCTGAAATTGCACAGACCTGGCAGGAGAAGATTTGTGCTCTTTTTGGGGGGAGATACACAGAAATCCCATCATGACGAAATGTTTAATGCATGCAAAGTATTTTGTAGTTTTCAGAATAACTTGCATCTGTGCTTTCCATAGTGTGAGGGAAACACACATAGCAAAAGCATCTCACAAGGCCACTCTTTACCTACACAACCTCAGGCATGTCACGAACTCATCTGAGCAAGCATTAAATAAGATAAAGTGTATCTAAGAAAGAATGTTGCCTTAAAATGCTCACTTTGAACTAGAAGGCAGGAATTGGAAAGTGTGAATTATTAGAGTTTGGCAGAAAAGGTTGTATGGCCTTTAAGCCCCCAATATGAGATACCAATACAGCATTGGAGGGTGGGTAAGAGTCTGCTTACCATGCCCTGGGCCTTGCTTGGGGCCATAGTGGATTCTGACCCTAGCACTTACTAGCTGTGTGATCTTGTCTAAGTGGCTTAACATCTCTAGGTCCTGGTATCCACATCTGGAAAATGGGCATAAAGATACTGCAATTATTTCCTGAAGTGGAGTAAGGATGAATACAATGAAGTAGGAAGAGCATTTAGCAAAGTGTTCGACACATAATCAATGCTAGACGATTGTGTCCATTATCTATCGCTATGTACACATCCCCACAACACTTAGTGGTTTCAAAACATGATACACATTTATTATATCATACAGTTTCTGAGAGTCAGGAACTTTGGGATACTTAGCTGGGTGTTTCTGGCTCAGAGTTTCCCATGAAGATTCAGTGAGATGTCAGCTGGGGCTGCAGTCCTCCAAATTTTGGCTGGGGTTAGAGGATCTGGTTCCAAGATGACTGCCCGTCATGGCTGGCAAGTCTGTGTTGGCAGTTAGCAGAGGACTCAGCTCCTCGCCACAGGGATTTCTCTATAGAGCTGGCACAGTGTCCGTATGACATAACAGCTGGCTTCCTATATGTGTATGTACATGTAGACCTAGAATCTAGATCCATATCTGTCCATTTCTATTTCTATACCAATAGAGTTTATGATAAATTTTAGAGTCACTGGTTCTAACCATCAGAGCAGAGAGGAGTGAGGATTCCATGATCCTTCAAAAGGAGTATATTGGATTAGTGGAGAGGCAGCAATAACACATGCAAAGGCATGGAGGAAAGAGTGACATATATCTGAAAGACAGATGGAAAGACCAGTTGCATAAAAGCATTGGATAGCAAAAGACTCAGGCTGGAAAGAACACAGGGAGACGGAAAAAAAGAAAAAAAGTGGGAAGTGCAGAAGGGAGCATCTGAGCGGAGAACTAACCTGATTGAAACAGCAGTGACTGTGATAGGCTTGGACACAGTGTATCTGGGCATCTTGAAGAATTCTGGAGGCAGAAGACTGCGCAACATTTCACTCTTCGTTTATTATGAGCAAAATGCCTTGTCCTCGCAGGGTAACATAGGGACTAATTTACTTAAAGAGCCCTTGAGAGAACAGAGTATATGCTGCCTTCCATACACGTTGAAATTAAGGCACTTGTAGATGACACCTCTGAGCTGACGGCCCAAGTGATCTTCCTGGGAGTTAGTAATTATGGCCAAGGATGGGCACATTTTGGGGAAGCCTTGTGGTGGGAGACACTTTGCCAACTTTTCTGGAATCATGTCATCGGTATCATTTGAGGAGTTTGCATTTGCACTGCTGTGGACAAGGGTCTTCACTGATCCCTCATACCCCACCCAATGGTAACTGAACATAATTTCCGGTTAACCTAGTCCCACCTCTTGATTCCCAGAGTGGGAGGCAGCATGTTAAGGGGTCAGAGCTTGTGCTGTTGAGAGTCAGACTGACTTGAGCTCCAAACTCCAGTCACTTAATGCATGGTTTTCAGGAACTTCTGTTAAAAAAATACTAATCGATGTATATGTACATAATATATGTATATAAATACAGATTAATGCCTGGAAAGATTGTAGTGACGACTGAAATTTACTTTCAAATTTATCTAGCATATGGAAGATAATATGTTTATCTTCTCAATTTTGTTTATCTTCTCAAGTCACATAACAGAGAATATAAATACGGAAAGGAATCAGACTTTGTTCTCTGCGGATGGTGACCTATAAGCAGTAGTGGCACCCTGATTGTCAGGTCTTAACCCAGAAGAATACTGTGATCAAGTGAGGTTTCCAGAACCCATTAAAGTTCAGAGACACTCCAGGTTTTCCTATATTGTTCCATTTTTAACCCACTCATTGGTGACCCTGGAACTTCTACCCTTGGACTCTGGTTATAACATCCTAAGCACATTGACTTGTGTCCAACTCTGCTTTCAAATTACAAGTTTTTATATATCCTTGGTGCTTAATCTGTGTCCTCCCCAGAGTCTAACCTTTGCTTGGCTTTCCTCTTCCAGACTGACAGCTCAAAACCTGCTCTCTGGTATAAGCCAAAGAAATCATCCAGTCCAAACCTTCCTTATGATATGTGAATCAAGCCCACAAGCTACTCTTGGGAAACACATTGGATGAGACAGAATTAAGCATTTGTTACTGAAGCCCCCCTAAGAAGCTGGAGTTGTTTGCTATTTTACAGTAAAATTTTGTCTGTTCTGACTAAAGTCATCAGAAGAGGTGGGGTTTAATATTTATATTACAATTAGCAAATAATTGATTGCTGATCCCAGGGCCAGAGAAAGCCACTGAGACCCCATTTACATGGCGGGGTGTGGGATAATAAGATCCAGGTTTCGAATCTAACTGGGAGAAGTTTTACTTGATGAAGTCTGAGGGATTTGAGACCAGAATTCTGATAAGTAGGAATCAATTTGGACCAAGGGAAATGGTATTTAGTGTTCAGTCTGAAAAAATAAAGTACCAGATCTGAGAAAATGGTTGAGAAATTAATATTTGAAAGGGTCTCAGGTAAGAGGAAGATAGCCATGTCTAGGGCTGGAGCCATGGATGGTCCAGAGCTAAGACCTTGAATCAGACGCTGGGGTGTATCTTTCTTTTTTTTTTTTTTGTGGTATGCGGGCCTCCCTCTGTTGTGGCCTCTCCCGTTGCGGAGCACAGGCTCCGGACGCGCAGGCTCAGCGGCCACGGCTCACGGGCCCAGCCGCTCCGCGGCACTTGGGATCCTCCCAGACCGGGGCGCCAACCCCGTTCCCCTGCATCGGCAGGCGGACGCGCAACCACTGCGCCACCAGGGAAGCCCCTGGGGTGTATCTTTCGTTTGGCGCCATGGGTGTACGGCAGCGGGTAGGCATGGACATCGGCAGGCGGACGCGCAACCACTGCGCCACCAGGGAAGCCCCTGGCGCCATGGGTGTACGGCAGCGGGTAGGCATTGACCCGGTAAGACTTTGCTTCTCTGAGCCATGGTTTCTTCTCCTTGTAAAACGGGGATCATCATGTCTATCTCCTATTTAGTACTGAACCATGTATGGGGGGAAACAACAGACAACCCAGCACAAATGTGCAAGAATTGCTTATAAGACAAATGCCAGTTGAAGTTTAACCTTAAACAGATGGTGCACTCTTCCCGGACTTCTGCAGGACACACTTCTCACCATGCGAGCAAACTTACAAATTGTTCCAGCTGTTCCCAAATCTCATTCAGGTTTTTGGCCAAACAGGGATGACGGTTTGCTTTAACTCCATTACCTTTCCATTAGAACCTTCTACTCCCAGGAAGGATTCTTCATTTCCAGGGCTCATGGGAGGGCCCAGGAACAAAAGATGGTTTGTGGTTGGGTGTAAGGCAGCCGTTTGGTTTTTAAAATTTTTGTGTGTTTTTTTTTTTTTGTTGTTGTTGTTGTTAATTCAGGTGATAGCAGGTGATTGCCTGCAAAGCACCAGCCTAGGACACCTGTTCTCACCTTGATCCCTTTCACCACTGTGAAAGGGGGTCACCTCAGAAGGGGGGGGCTACACTATGATTTCCTCTTGTTTATATAATATGCAAGTATAATGATCTAATAACACAATAATATAAATATATATGATATATATATAATGTATAACATATATATCTTTAAATTTTTTTAAATTTTACTTTTTATTGAAGTATAGTGATTTACAATGTTGTATTAGTTTCAGGCGTGCAGCAGAGTGATTTGGTTGCATATATACGTATTATATCGATATATAATATAGATATATTATTCTTCAGTTTCTTTTCCATTATAGGTTTTTACGAGATATTGAATATAGTTCCCTGTGCTATACAGTAGGTCCTTGTTGTGTATTTTATATATAGTAGTGTGTATCTAGGTATATATGTATATATAACAACTATAGAGTATAATAATAAACTCACATTATTGGGGACTTGTAATGGACCAAATATTGTTCAAAACACTTTCAACATTTAGTTCTCTCAACAACCCATCATACAAGCGAAATGCCAGTTCCCCCAATTGACAGATGAAGATGCTGAAGCACAGGAAGGTACCTGGGGTGATGCAGCTGGTTAAGGTGAACAGAAGTTGAACCCAAGCAGTTTGCTCCAGAAATAGCACTTGTACCCTACAGACCCACACCCTGCCTCTGCCTCCATCTGTGTGTGTGTTGGAGAACTAGTATTGTTCTCACAATTTGGGTACCAGCAGGTTTCCAGGAAGCATTATACAATGCCAACATCTAGGCCTGACTCACCATATGGAAAGCACATCTTTCAAATCTGTTTCATTGCCTCCTTTATAGGTGATGCCATCTGTCTGTCACCTCCCCCTAATCCCCACCTCATGCCTTCAATTCGTATGCCATAAACATGTCACCTGCTTTCTCTGGACTTCATTTCTGCAGAAATGAACAGTTTTATAATTGAATGCATGAATATATAGGACTCTACAGTTTCATAGATTCCATATACTTAATCTTTTCATGTTAATTACACTTCTAAATAGAGCTTTGGTCAAAAGGGGACATCAAAATTATTAAGGGGTGGGTATGGAACCCACCCCTAAATCTGAATCTGCTGCTTATTCTATAACATGGTGCATCATTAATTAAAAGGAGACTTTTTCCTTACTTTTTAAAATATATTTAGAGAAGGTGGTCTTATATATAACACATTAGGCCCAAGTTGCCTAAATAATCATTTCAATATACTGATATCAAACATAGTTTAAGTCATTTATCCAAGTGGTTCAAGGATCTAGAATATAAATCAGCCAGAAATGTTTAAATGACAAAGCCAGTTTCCCATAGGCACAGGCTTTGCTCATGAATGTGCCCCTCAGTCCCTTGATTTATATAACATCTGTTATATCTGAGAGTCTGAGACTATTTTCTAATAGAGAAAAGTAAATCTAGACTTTCTTCATCAAAACTCCAGCTCAGCAGGCAGGGTCTAAGTGAAGTCTTCAAGTGTGTGTAGTCCATAGTGTTCTCTGGACATCAAAATGAAATCAGGAAATTTAGTGTTGCTCTTGGGGAAAAATAATTATTTTCTCCCATGGGATTTATATATACTTAGTTTTATTCTCTCTTTTAGGGTATATGCACACACTTAATGTTTAAACCGGAATATCTTCCACTTCCTCCTGACTTCCTTACACTAAACTACTATGATTCCAATTTTTATTTGTTTGCAACCTACCCAGTGCCTGGAGGCCCATAAATAGCATGACTTACCATCACAAATCCCCATCTCATAAATTAGAAACCTGAGCAATCGTTTCTGGAACTATTTGAATAGTAGTATCAGTCAGGGTTCAACCAGAGAAGCAGAAGCAGCAGGAAACATGACAAGTAAGCTGGGATCCCTTGGGAGCAAACTATTTGAACATCTGGGCGGAACTCACCTGATTAGGGCAGACCCACCAATGGTAATCTTTTGATGAATTTAAAAACCAACTGATGAGGAGCTTTAAGCACAACTAAAAAATTCCTTTATACCTAGATTAGTGTTTGTTTGATGCCTGGGTACTGTAACAGAGATGACACATCAAAAAGTCATCAGAGTAATGGAGCTGGCCCATACGGTACTAAGAGAAGTACAAATTCTATCACACCACATTGCCTCTCACAAAGTGGTCTGCAGCCTTTGGTTTTCCAGAGAAAACACTTAAAAACAATAGATGCTTCTTCTCACTAACAAATGATTCACTGTAGAGATGATTTTCAAGGTTGGGGTAGGGGTACAAGGTGATAAAATAGTTTTGAATAAGTTGAGAGAACCCTTTTTCAACTGAGGATATCATCGTATCTCTAAATTTTTTGGTAAAAGAGAAACACAGAACCTCTGGAAATTCAGTGTGATGTAGTTTTAGAGGAAAATCTGCCATTTCACTAGTAATGAGTGAAATGGTGAAGGAACACTTCTAATAGGGTTCTTTGTTCTTGTAGAGTTTAATTTCTACTAAGGCAAGTAATTACATCTTATTCCATATTTTGTGTAATATTTTATCTATCATCATCCTGATTATAAAGTCCGTTGGGGGCCTGCCCATTTTGTGTTCCCCACAAGCAATGCACATTTGTTCTGAAAACCTCCTGGAGTATGTGTTTTCCTACAGTAGACCCAAAACAATGTATGAAAATTTCAAAGGGTGGTAAAGGACCCATGCCAGACTAAAAGTAGACAGAAAACTGATAGAAGATAGAAAACTGATAACAGTAAGAGATAAGAACTTCTGACATTAACAACAATAATAATACTGAAACCATCAATTATCTGGTGTCATTTAAGGCAAGGCCTACTACTCCACACTCCATAGTTGCAACCAGTATCACCCTTACTTCTATTGCAGCAATCATTAATTTGGGGGATCGTTACTCAGACCATCAAGAAAGGTGCATACATACATGTTCAGGGACACATGTTTAAATGAACTTAGGTGTTTTAAAAGTTTTTCTGTAGAAATAGTTCCAGCAGGTGAAATTTCCTTGTCTGAAAAGAAGTCACATTGTTTCTACAGTGATGTCAAATAAATAGCACTGTTTACACATTTATGGTCCTTCTCGTACCAGCCTTTGGGACTGGAATACATCCATTTAGAACTACTCACAAGATCAGTATCTAATACGCAGGTAAGACTACAAATAAGCAATGAAATATAAGAAGATACAGGAAGGTATCCCACTGTCTAAGGCTAGGAAGGGTCACACCACAGGAGATGGTGCAGTAGGTAACAGCATGGAGTACAGCATTTGGGGATAAAGAGCCTGAGTTCAAATCTTTATTCTAAAAGCAGTTCTGTAGCCTCAAGAAAGTCATATAATTTCTATGTGCTTTACATTTCCCATTTAAAAATTGAGCTAACAGCCCCTACCTATAGAATTATATGATAGATGTTAGTTATTTGAAATATGTCAAGTACTAGTTACAGTGGCAATGCATTATATGAGCTCTATAAACATTTGCTGTTATTATTTGTCCAATGAAGGTAGCAGAGGAATTTAGGAACCAGCTCAGATGCCCTGAACAGAAGCTGTGAAATTTCCTCTACTAGTGGCCTGTAGTGGGGGTAGATGTGTAAAGGTATGTGCTTAGAAGCCCTGTCTACTTTAGGATCTGATTCCCTGAAGCAAAATTAATTTCCATCCAGGAAACAAGCTTCATTCAGAGCACAGGCAGAGGGTCGCATTGACAGGGAATCCTGACCATCAGTATGTTCTGCTCATTGAAATAAAGTTGGGGCTCTGTACAAAATGGGATCTCTATCTGAAGCCTGCTTTCCTTCAGTGAGAGAGTGCACACCTATACCCGCCCTGTTTAATGTAATCAAAGGATGCTTAACAGTTGTTCTTGGGAGGCTTGGGCAATTCATGTGTTCTTAGGTGGCACAATCAGTAACGCACCATGTCCTGATTAATTGGTCCTTTCCTGTGATGGGGCAAACGATGGGCAACTGCAGAAATTGATGGAGAGGAGAGATCCGTCCCTTTGAATAGATATTGGCCTCTGGCCAAACCCAAGAAGTCCTGGGATGAGAAGGCCATCTATCACACTCAAAGTTTTGCTGTCAGGAGCAGGGGGCAGGACAGTACCTGAGGGGGACAGAAAAGACAGGACTAGATCAACAAAACCAAAAGGAAACTATGATTATAGCTTCTTCACATCCCCCCAACTTGTGTTGTGTGGCTTCCAGAGACCTTTGCTCTTGCTTCTCTAAAATCATTTTCCTTTTCTAAATTTAACCCAGCTTTGTTTTTCAAAACAAAAACAACAAAATATTCTGTGTTTATGTGAGACGGTAGCAGACAGCAGGGCTGACACTTCCATTTGTGAGCTAGTGAACGAAACAGATCCTATAAACACAGAGGTAGCGAGGCTGGCTAAGAAATAGGCACACAAAACATGGACGAGAGAGATGCATAAATATATACGAAGGTGTCGAGAAATCATCACTTTTTAGAATTGAAAGGCATTCTTTTAAATGTTCAAATATTCTTGTACTCGAACTCCTCTATAATGTGCCTGTCAAAGAATTTTCCAGCCTGGGATTATAAATTATGTCCAGGGACAGAGAGTTTATTACTCCCCAAGCCAGATCTAACAGTTGGAAGCTTTCTTTGAGTGAAACCAAAATCTTAATCGCTGATGTTTTCAATCCTTTGTTCATGTTCTACCTCTACATTTAGTTCTGTGTGGAACAAGTCCAGGATTTCCTAGCTGCTTGTGAGTGAGAAAGTTTATTTCACCTTCCTGTATCTCAGCTTTTTCTTCTGTAAAGAGAGGGTAACAAAGATATCTATTTCATGGGGTTGCAGTAAATGTTAAATGAGATAATCCAGGTAAAGGATTTACCATCTGATTTGATGCAGGGTAAGTGCTCGCTAAATGTTAGGAATTTCTGTAAGTATTATGTTTCATGTGGCAGCTTTTCAAACATTATAAAAAATTCATTATCTAGATTATCATTGAGGAATGCAAGCTTAGACGTAAAGAAATTCTGTTCTCTAGATCCAGCTCACCTAGCCTTTAGGAAGAACCTTCAACTGGCCAGAGAATGTGCCGGGTACTATGATTAGCACAAAAATAAGTATAGCACAGTCCCAGTCTTCTGTGAAAATAAGTAAGGATGCTCATTAACTAGAATAGAGAGTGAATAAGGGAAAGGAGATCTGGACATTTGGATAAGACAGAAGGGGATTCTGACCCTGGTGGTGGCGTTTGAGCCTAGCCTTGGATAAACAACTTTAACAGCTCAATCCTCAGCGGGGTGGTGGTTTTCCACTCTCTAGTGCCTAATCTTAACTAAGCAGAAGATACTGAACAGAACTTTACATTCTCCTTGAAAGGCTTGCTATTCACACCAGGAACACCAGTTATAATATATGTCCTGGAGAGAACTGAGAAACTTTGCATGTAGTCTGAAAACTGCAATTAAGTAGGTAGCCCTGTGCAATGGATTGGATGTTCATGTCTCCCTAAAATTCGTACTTTGAAATCCAAACACCCAATGTGATGATGTTAGGAAGTGGGGCCTTAGGGACATAATTAGGTCATGGGGGTGAAACCCTCATGAATGGATTCACGCCTTTATAAAAGGACACCAGAGAGCTTTCTTGCCCCTTTTTTCACTGTGTGAGGATACAGATAGAAGTCAGCAGTCTGCAGTTTGGAAGCAGGCTTTCACCAGAACCTAACCCTGCTGACACCTGATCTCAGACAGCCAGCGTCCAGAATTGTGAGAAAAACACTGTGTTGTTTATAAGCCTCCCAGTCTCTGGTATTTTTCCACAGCAGCCTGAATGGACAAAGATGCCTTGTGATCCTGGGTAAGTGGGCAAGTGTCTCCATTCACTGTAAGTTGAGAGTGTGGATCAAATGTCCTCTAGACCCTTTTTCAATTCCCAAGGAACAGGTCTGCCCAGCTCATGTAGGGGTGCTCAGGGTCGACCACAGAAAACACTCCACGTGCTGGAGTAGAGGGTGAGGTGAAGGCAAGGAGTGGAGAGAGCACATGTAGAGACTAGGAATCTTCCAGCACAAATAATTAAGAGAAGTTGGATAGTTTCTTCAAATCAATTTAAACCTGACCATTAGCCCTTCTAGGTCTTGGAACAGGGGCCAATTTTCAATCTGTCCTTACTGAGGATCCTTTATGCTCTCCAGGCCAAAGGGGAGACATATGCTTTTGCTTTTGTTCAAAGACTGAAGCTTGAAAAGGAAGTTAACTTTAGACAATTCTGCTTTTTGTTTTACCACACCAAATGCTTCTAAAAAAAGGGTGGCCAAGGCTTCAACCAAGGTGAGGAAAAACACAGCAAGAACAAAGAATAAAATACAAGTTAATATTCCAGTAAAATATACACCAATTATAAACTAGTTGGGTTGGAGGTCTACTAGAACTCTAGAAGGTTATTAGTTGTGGGTCTTAATGGGTTTCTGCAAGGGTTTGGGGCCCTTGGGGTCTTTACAGATTGCTAGTCTACCTCCCTTCCCTCTTCTGATTCAGTCTGTCCTCCTCTTTGACTTAGTCTTGAGAAAAGCTCAATTTTGGTTGCGTGTTCCTTTTTGTAAGTGTGTGTGTGGTACGCGAGCCTTTCCTATGAGAATCATACACATATAATACATGCAAGTCATTCGAAGAGATGTCAAAGTCTGTTCAGTTCAATGTAGGAGTCTGTACACCAGACTGATCTTTTCTCCTGATTGCACACTCATTGCACCACTTTGGCTCCATTAATTTACAAGCCCCAGGAGCCGCTTTCTTCTCCCAGATCCCTCTTTATTTTCATTTCAACCAGGAGAATTTTTTATGCTTCTCTCTGGTCAGTGAAGCCTTGTAAGTAACACCTCCATTTTGCTGGTTTCAAATCAAAGGTTCTTTCCCCCTCACTGACACAATGTACTTCAAAGTCATGAATTCAGAGGTTCGAGGATGCCTCAGAGAGGACAATTCCGGGAAGACTGAAGATGTGTGGATGAATACAAACCCTTCTATCCAAGTGAAGATGGAGTGTAGAGAAACAATATCACAATCTTGAGGATTAATCATAGGTGCTGAATGCTAAGAAAAGTTTGGAAGAAGTAAATAATTTTGTAATGCTCTTATGGATTCTACCAAATAAAACTCTCTCTGCTAAAAGCTGAAAAAAAAAGTGCAATGCAAGTAGATGCCGGCACAGTTCCAATCAGGATAATTACTGTGTTATCGCTGCAGGGGAATATGAAATTATATGGGAGCAATAAATTGTTCAGCTACCTTTGAGAACTCAGTTGAGTCCATCAGAAGCAAAAGAGGATCCAGAATTCTCTGGATATATTGGAAAATGAAATATAGACATATTGCACTGCATTCTGAAAGAAATCTTAACCACTAGATGGAATACTGTTATTCTGGAAGTATTTTATTAAGTTGGTCATGGAGACCCCAAATGAGAGTTGCAGGAGTTTAACAGTTTTAAGAATAATAAGAGTATTAACTTTGTAATAATTTTCAAAGAGTTTGAAGCAAGTTAATTGGGAAAAGCTAAAATGAAAATGTGTGACCTTGAGCATATTCTTGCCCATTCTTTGGTCTCATTTTCCTTGTTAGTCAACTAAGGAGTCTGAACTAGAGGAGACTTGAGATCTCTTCCAAGTTCAACATCCACAGAATAAGAGACAGTCATGTTTTTCCTTAGAAGAATGGGATCCTGTATAGGAAATAGAGCATGTGGCCTTTAACAAACCACTTCATCTCCCCCAGACTAGGAGTGTAAGAGAGAAGTTGTATTTGCAAAACTTTATAAGGGAAATATCTGCAGCCATCCTCTCTAGGTTCTTCAGACACTAAATAATTACTTCTAATCTTTCAGAATGATTTTTAGATTTGATTAGACCTCCAATAGCCTAGGGCATGGGTTTGTTAACTTGGGTGCCTTGCACTACTAGAATGCCATGACTATGCTTCAGGCTTGCAGGGATTCCCTAAAGTTGTATGCAAATGTCATGTCCACCAGTATCTATATATGTGTATGTGCATGGAATTACGCATATATTCCTCCCTGTTCATGGGAAAATGATTCATGGATTTTTTTCAGATTCTTAAAAGGACCCAAGACATTCATAATATTTAGGAAGAACTACTGTTGTTATGCAAGGTACATGCTATAGACTGAATTGTGTCCCCTCAGATTCACAGGTTGAAGCCATAACCCCCAATGTGATGGTATTTGGAAGTGGGGCCTTTAGGAGTGTTAACCTAAAACAATAAAATTGCCACTTATTTTACCAGCAAAATGGGTTTACTTGAGAGCAGCTAAGAATTGCAATCTAGGACATGAAACTATGGTAAACCGCATGCAAGTCTAGCAAAGCAAAGGGGAGGAAACTCTTACAGAGAAGAAAGGAAGTTGGGAGGGGCTGTTATAAACGAAAAGTCCCTTGGGGGAAGCTGAGAGTTCAAAGTATAGTGACTTTTCATTGGCTGAGTTGTGACAGTCTCTCATTGAATGAGCTGTTGCAAGGCAAAAGAGAAAAATATTACTTTCTCCTGCTGGAAGTAGTAAAGTAGTATCACTTCCTTCCAGAGGTACAAGGTACCACTCTTCCTTTTGCTATTTGTATTGGTGTGGAGTGGTAGCTGCCTGGGAACTCTGCCTTCTGGCCTCCCATTCCATTTTAGTGAGGTTTCTCTTTATTAATGTTCACAGGAGGTGATTAGGTTTAGATGAGGCCATGAAGATGGGTCCCTCATGATGGGATTAGTGCTTTTATAAAATGAGACCCCAGAGAGGTTGCTTCCTTTCGCTCTCTCTCTCTCTGCCATGGTTATAGAAGACAGCTATCTATAAGCCAGGAAGAAGAACCTCAGTGGAGAACCAAACTGGCCAGTACCTTGATATCACACTTCCCAGCTTCCAGAACTGTGAGAAAAATAAATGTCTGTGCTGAAAACCACCCAGTCTATGGTGTTTGTTATGACATCCTAAGCAGACTAATACAGTGCAAAATATTGAATTCATGAGACCTACCTTCTAGGCCAATTTCTCTCATTGAATATATCTGTAACCTTGAATATTAAAACATGATTTCCTCTGAGAGATGGATACAGTATCACTTTGAAGGTCCAAATTCTACTTATGTTTTCCATATCATTTTGAAATTGAATGGTATAAATAAATTGGTTTTGTTTTTCCTCTTTACTTAATAGATGAAGAAACTGGAGGTCCCCTAGCTGGCTAATGAAGGACCAGCTGCAGAGCGGTAAACGCCCACCCCGCTAAACTGTGTGCTACTTAAAAGCAAAGAGCTGAGAGTCTATGGTCTAGAGCATCTAACACTGATATAACATGGAAGCATGTCCTATAATTTCTGGTTAGTGGACTGAAACATGAAACAATCAAATAATGCCTATTTTAAATATGAACAAATGATTATTTGTAATTGACTGGATTTTCTACTTAGGAAAATCAACTGGAAAAAAGATCATTATAATTGCTGCATTACAAATGAAGACTCTGACCCTGAGGAGAAGCTCAGGAAATAACACAAATCTCATGACTAGTCAGAAGTAAAAGCTGTATTTAAAACCCAGACCTTTGTACTGCAAAAACTGTACTTTTCAGCTTGACAAAGTCTTTCATTTGTCATCCACTTAAGAGACTATTTTAAAAATTATAATTTAATTCTAAATTATGTTGGTTTTATAATGAATTGAGCTTACGTTTTGTTTACCTTACAAAATAATTAATGTATTTGTTCCACCTTGTAGGTCTTAAATAACTCACAAAGTGTAAAATATAAATAATTCCTAATAACTGTTTAAATTGCTTCCTTTGTTACTGTCCTATTCAGGTTTTCCATTTTATCCAGTTGCTGTCAATTACATGTGTATATTACAAAAAAGTCATTCATAAATATTTATCGAATGCCCCCTATGTGCTGGAATAATGTATGTTTTCGTTTTCATTTTGTTTTGTTTGGTACTGGAGGTACAATGACAGGGACTGACTGACTACGGAATCTCTGTCTTCAGAACTTAATATAATAGAAGATGAGCAAATAGACTGGCAATTATAATACAATGTATTATGTTCACTTCCATATTTTTTGGAGACCTTAGTATATATTGTCTTAAAATAGTAAATCATATGTCGGTTGTATTACTCTTCTAACCTCTCATTTGTGTGTAGTTTTTAAAATTTTATTTTCTTGATTAAATTTTCCAAATATTTATCTTTTTACTTAAAGATTCAGCTCCTGAAGTTCTTTTGCAATTCTATGAATTTTCAAGTGTTTTAATTAATCTGTTTACATTTTTCTCTTTTTTTCTTTTTATGACTTTGCTTAGGGTTTTAGTTGTTATTGCCTTGCTTTTTAGTATGCTTTCCTTACATTATTTTCAGTCAATGTCTTTTATTTTTATAAATCACTGGCTGGATCTGATTGAAGACAGACTCTGAAGCAAAGAATAATTCATCTTTAGGCCCCCAGGCAAATGATATTGGAAAGACATAAAACAGGAGATGGGGCACTTCTGCCTGTTAATAATAATTTGCTTCTCCTCCTAAATCCTTTCAGATAATACTCTCACAGCAGGCATTTGGGTCCTGAACACCTCTTCTGGTTGGGTTCTAGAGACCAAACATACAATTTGGCATCCATCAAGTGCGGTGGGTTCTAATCCTGACTCTGCTGTGTAAGAGAGGAACATCTTTGCCTAATTGCCTAACCTCCTTCAGCTTTGATTTCTGCTTTGGTGAAAACTGAGGTTCATAACACCAGCCTCCTAAGAATGACTTGCTGTATAAGGAAAGGGCAAAAACTTTGTCCACAAGCTCAGGAGTAGAAACTCTACTTTCTTTAAGTCAAATTAAATAGGGCTCCTCACCCCAGCTTGGTGGGAAATTTAATCTCAGTCAGTATGGGACCTCACCATCTGCTGGGAATGTCCCAAGTCTGGAGGTTTAATTGGCACTTAGAAAAAGAAGCCATGGCCTCTGACCTTCAGGCCATTCTGGTGGCTGTAACATCCCCGTTGTCTTCACTCCCTGTGGCCCCTGGAAGTGTGATGGTTTTGCTGGAAATCCTGCCAATGTTTAGCTGATAGACATGTTCACCCTTGTCTGATGGGGGCCGCTGCGGAACCGAGCTGGCCACAATGGGAGGACACAGTGGTCTCCACCTCAAGGGCAGCTACCTCCTTTCCAGGCAACCACTTCTCTTTCTTCTCTTTCCCCCCATGTTTTCCCCACTTTCCCTCCTTGCTCCCCAAACCCCATCCTTCTTTCCCCTTCTCTCCCACAGAGACACTTTTCAGCGAGCCCAGACTTTTACAAAGAAAAAAAAAATGACACTAGTTTTTGGGAACTTCTGTTTTTATACGGGAAAAGCAGGCTGTTGGCCTATCTACAATTTGAAGTGGGGTCAGTGGAAAGATAGGAAGCACAAACATCAATGAAAATATTTTCATCATTTACCCTGGCACACAATATAAAGTGCTGGCCACTCAAAAATGTAGGAGTAGCCCCTTCCTTCTTTAAAAAAAGTTGGTAATTATTTGATAGATACAGAGTTTCAGTTTGGGATGATGAAATGTTATGGAGATGAATAGTGATGATGGTTACACAGCAGTGTGAATGTACTTAATGCCACTGAACTGAACACTTAAAATTTGTTTGAATAACAAATTTTATGTTTTATATATTTTACTAAAATTAAAAAATATTCAGTGATTCCTTAATCAGACAAAATATAAAAGTCCTTCAGATGACCACCAAGGTTCTTGCCTTTCCAAACATCTTCCTTTATGCCCTTTGTATCCTCCAGTTTTTGCTGTAATGTTGTTGTATAAGAAACAATTTCAACATTTAAGTGATTTAAAATTAATATGTACTTCTCACTCATATCAGATGCTAGGGTTCTGCTCTAAGCTATCGATTAGTTCAGGACAGCCTGAACTGTCTTCTCATTCCAGGACTCAAAAGGAGAGAGTCATATTCTCAGGGTGGAAGGCAGGAGTGCAAGAGAGTTGGTAAAACTGGTGAAAATTGCCAGTGACTATGGTCTTCTGCTTGGAAATGGCACATCAATGTTTCCTTCAATCCCACTGGACAAAGCACTGGGTCCATGCCCAAGCCCAATAACCATTGGATAGGGAAAGTAACCCCTCCCTTGGAGGTAGGAAAGAGGAAGTTTCTATTTGATTTACAACAATAAAATGTACTGAAGTCTATACTTCTAGTCACAAATACTCACTCTCCTTCTTTCCACAAACAAATATACAAACAAAAATTTCATATAAAAATGGCATCAGGCTCAATATTGAGGACCTCATGATAGTTTTCACATCAGATCCCAAGGGGGTACTTCTGATCCAGAGATCTATAAGCTAAAAAGACAGGTGATTTCTTTCCTCACACCCAAAATACATTGGGTGAAACAGGGACAGGATAACCAAAATCAACACCCTCATTTGTAAAGGGGAAGATTAAAGGGACACAGTTACTAGGCAATAGCAATTTGTACATTTTCTTGGGTGCACCTTTTGAGTATCCACTGTCTCAGGTTAGGAAATATACTTTGATTATCCCCTGGTTCTTATCCCTGGGAGTAGCTCCCCAGTGTATTGCTCTCTGGCTCTTAAATCCAAACTTTGAGATGGCTTTCTCTTTCCATCATCCTCTTTGACCACATCTAAGAAAACATTGGAGACTATGCCCATCTTAGGGCTTACACAGCTTTCTAAGCATGCTTCCTGACCATAAACAGTTGGGCGTTCTGTGATAGCAATCCTCTTAGATGTCCCCTGATAATCCCATATGGTATTTATGTCCTTGTATAGTTCCCTTCCACATTGTAACAGGGTTAGTCTGTGTGACAAATAGCATACCATGTAAGGCATGGCATGTCAATTTCAAGACTAGGTCCTAAAAGATAGTGAAACATTTCCTTTGTCTTCTTGTATCACTCACTCTGGGGGAACCAGTTCCCAGGTTGTGAAGACACACCATGAAGCTCTGTGGAGGAGCCCGCATGACAAGAAACTGAATCTTCCTGCCAACAGCCACGTGAGCAAGACATCTTGGAAGGAAGTAGATCAATCCAGCACCCATTAAGCATTCAGATGTCTGCAACCAATCTCTAAATTAATCAGCTTTTACTGTCATCATCCCTTATAAATATTATCAAACATTTAGTGAGTTTCCATAAAAAATGTTGATTTCTTTTTATTTTTTTTATTTTTTTATTTTTTGCGGTATGCAGGCCTCTCGCTGTTGTGGCCTCTCCCGCTGTGGAGCACAGGCTCCGGACGCGCAGGCTCAGCGGCCATGGCTCACAGGCCCAGCTGCTCCGCGGCATGTGGGATCCTCCCGGACCGGGGCACGAACCCGTGTCCCCTGCATCGGCAGGTGGACTCTCAACCACTGCACCACCAGGGAAGCCCCCAAAATGTTGATTTCTTGTGGCTCTGTGTCTGGTACCACATCTCTGCAGGGTGGGCTTAAGTCTTCCCTATGGATCTTATTCCAGGGTCCAGGCTGAAGGAGTAACCTCTGTGCAAGATGTGATGTTCTCATGTGGAAGTCATGATCCCAGAGGGTTGGTGGAAACTTACAGTGCCTCTTAAAAATTCTGCTCAGAAGCTTTATTGGCTAAAAGGTACATGGCCAAGTTATACCTGCATTCCTTCCTCTGTGTTAAAGCCTGTCATGTGACCAGGATTATTGGGAAAGGGAAAATAATACAACCATGGGGTGCAGGCAGAGAACAAATATTTGTTGAGCAACAGTCCAATCTATCACACCCTTTTCCAGGTTATCTATTGATGGGCAACAAACTACTACAGAACTTAATGGCTTAAAAGTACAATATATTATTATGTCCTATGTTTCTGTGGATTAATGGGGCTACTCTGGGTACTCTGTGAGGTCTCTCCTGATATTGTCTCAGATGATGGCTGTGCCTAAAATCATTTGAAGGTGTCTTCACTCACCTATCTTTGCCTGGGCAAGAATGGCTGGAACAGCTGGGGCTATTTGGATCTTTTTCTCTTTTTACACATCAGTTCATGGGGTAGTTTGGGCTTCCTTACAGCATGGTGGTCTTAAGCTAGTCAGATTCCTTATATGGTGACTGGCTTCCCTGAAACAAGTCTCCCATCAGAGAGGTAGTGAAAACTTCTAGTCTCATAAGTCCTTGGCCTGGAGAGTGGCAGTTTTCGTAGCAACTATATTGTAAAAGTCAAATCAGTCACATCCCCTCCCGAGATGCATGGGAAGGGGTCTTTTCAATGAGAGAAATATCAAAGAATTTATGGCCATCTTTACTGGTTTAACAATAAAACTATAGCTAAGTGAAGCTACAATAGACTTTTTTTTTTTTTTACAATAGACTTTTCATTTATCCCTCATGAAAAATCTGGCCGTACCTTTGGGTGTTGGCTTGTTTCCCTTGTAATTTAAGTCCTCAGTAACCAAGAAATATGTTCCTTCATATATTTGGATCTATTCTATAGTGCATAGCAGAGTATCTTATCAGTAGTAGACCCTCAGAAAATGCATAATGAATTCAATTAACCTCCCTGATATGAAAAGAATATGCCCCATCAGAAGCAGAACTCAAAATTAGTCAGGAACCCTGAGTTCTAGTCTGAAAACTGCCATAACTCAGCCACCTTGGCAAAGATGGCTCACCAATCTAGGTCTCCTTTTCCTCACCTGTCAAGTGAGCTGATACTGGTTGGTCCACAGGTTGTGTTTTAAAAAGAAAAAAAAGGAAACTGTAATGAAATATGGAATTTGTATCTATACAGTGGAATACTGTTCAGCCAATAAAAATAATGTTTTAAAATTATTTAATAGCATGCAAAATGCTATTTCTGATACATCCTGGGTTGGAAAACTGCAGACAACAAAACAGTAGACACTACTCTTACATGTTAAAAGCAAATTAACTCTTGGTTGTGGAATTAGGCTTAATTATTACTTTTGGATGACTATCTTTCCTCAAGAGTTATTTATTTAGAGTAACACACTCCAGAGTAATGAAGTAAAAGAAAATAAAAATTCTAATGGGATATACACTTTTCAGCCATACAATATAACTCTGTTCTGCCATTGAAAATAGTGCTTTAAAACTATCTGAAGATTTGACAATATGTTTGCGATCTATTTTGGGATGGTAAAAAGGCAGGTTACAAAAGAGAATATACTCTGATTAAAAGTAGTTGACTCTGTTGGTAGGATAGAGCTGATTCTCATTTCCTTGTATGTGTTCTTTTATTTATTTTCCACATTTTGTAAAAAGAAGTTTTTTTTTTTTTTTTTTGGTGAGAAAGTAATGCTAATTTTTACTTTAAGGAATTCAAGAGATGCAAAAGCATGTAAAAGTCAGATGATGTTTGAAATACATTGGTGCAAGTAATGTCCCGTCTGTAATTCCCTTTTAGTTGTCAAGCATGTGTAGCTTTAAAATCACTATTTTATTTTATCATTTTTAATTTTACCTTATCATTGTCATAAGGAGTGCTGTTCATTGACTTTAATACTATCATGACTAGGGGAAAAAGTAATTGGAGTGTTTCACATGATTCAAAATTTGGCCACTAGGGCAAAAGCAGCACCCTTATGCTGAGCCCCATACCTTACAGAGGGGAACAGAATGATCTGGAGAGAGCTCGCCCTACCTTGTCAAAAAAGGCAGTGTATTCCCTGGTGTCCACAACGGCTTCCAAACCCTCTGCACCTGCAGGCCCTGCAGCCTGACAGATAAAGCTCAGAGCAAAACACCCCAGCCTAGAAGCTCCTTTGCATGGCGTGCAAACCATCTGTCAACACAGCAGAGACTCACCTACCCCCCCCCCAACCTGCCTCTAGGTTGCAAGTGCAAATTCCAGAGCCAGCCATGGGAGGGTTGACCTTGTCTAGGTTTGCAGGGCTTTGGTTGGTACATTCTGGAAATTCCCAAGTTCAGGTGATCTTAGTTCTTGGCTAGTTTGTGGCTCTTGCAGATCTCAATGTGACGCTCTGACCAGCAGGGAGAAGTTACATGAGTGGGTCCCCGTGCAAGCTGGCACTGGCATTGAGGCACTGCCAATACTTCCCAGCAAGGAGAGTCCCTCAGGAGCCAGCAACACTTGTTCTTCAGAGTTGGGGACCCAACAAAGAACACTAACTTATCTATCTTGAGTTCTGGATCTAGAGAGAGATAAGGCTTAAGAGAGATGGGAGAACAAAAGACTGCCTTTACAGCAGGAAAGATCATCTTGGGTAGTGTGGATTATATCTGAACCTCAGAATTAGCTAGATCCACCCAGGAATCACAGGTGATTCTGGGTCAGGCAAAAGCTGTTGCTGTTGGGAAGTGCACTGAGGAAGGTGTTCTCCCTGAAGGGACCCATCCTAAGAGGGAGAGGGGAGGAAGGGGCAGAGACCTGTGGGTTACCCCTAGGAGGACCGACTCTGACTGCTAGGTTTCCTCAATGAAAGTAAACCAGGCACTGAACAGGGCTGTGCTGGTGTGGATGCAACTTGCTTCTTCTAAACTCTAAACTTCTAAACTCAGTCATGGAATTAAGTCATTCCTCCCCCCCAGGAAAGACAGAGTCCCAGGGATCAAAGACAGGCCAGAGCATCAGACTCATGGTACTTCCTGCCTATGGACTAGAGCTTCTCATTTGGGAAGAAGTACTCTCATGCTCCAGGATTAAGGATGTCCCAAGTATTTTCTCAGATGAAAACATATAGGACGGGGAGTCAGCAAGCCACAGTTCTCATACACAACTGGGCCTCCACCTCCCCATCTGTTGTTTCTTCCCACATTTATGGTATTTCTTTTAGGCCAGGCTCTTTATTAAACAGAACTGGGGTAAAAAGGACTTAACCCCGTCCTTCACCTTGAGGTACTGGAAAGGAGATGAGCATGTAAACACTGTGATTTCTAAAATCGCTCTCACCTCTGCAATTCTGAGTTTGATACAGCACGCACAGCAGCTCTGACTCAAGGAAAAGATGGAGATGATCTTAAAACTTCTTACTGAAGAGACAGGTTCTTAGTCTGTGGTAGAAGCTTCAGCCTTAGGTACAGAACTCTCAAACGTGTCTTCTTGAAGACAGAACCAGTGTCAAGGGTATGGAGAGATGGAAGCTCTTCACAAAACTGAAAACCTGGACAACCTTGGGGTACAGAGAGATATCAGGGAACAGGAGGGGAAGCTATTGTTTCTGAGAAGCTCATTGTTCCTGACTCAGGGACATTTTAGCATTCACATTGCCAAATGAATCGATGGATGATTCATGAGGCCAATCATAAAAATACTTTGCATAAAATCCTTTAAAGGGGCTTCCCTGGTGGCGCAGTGGTTAAGAATCTGCCTGCCAATGCAGGGAACACGGGTTCAAGCCCTGGTCTGGGAAGATCCCACTTGCCGCGGAGCAACTAAGCCCGTGAGCCACAACTACTGAGCCTGCGCATCTGGAGCCTGTGCTCCGCAATGGGAGAGGCCGTGACAGTGAGAGGCCCACGCACCGCGATGAAGAGTGGCCCCCGCTCGCCGCAACTGGAGAGAGCCATCGCACAGAAACAAAGCCCCAACACAGCCAAAAATAAATAAATAAAATTTTTAAAAAATCCTTTAAAGTTCTCCCTCTGATACCATCTAAAATAAGGTGGCTTGCATGATGTGTACAATCTGACTCTCATCCCTCTCAAAGTTTCTCCCCTTGAAATCTATGATCCAACTTAACCAAGTTTATTTCCCTTCCCTGAACAAGTAATGTGCTGTCTTTCTTCTGTATGTGATAAAACTTGTCTCCACCTGGAACCCTTACTGAAGCCGAATCCAGCCTCTGTAACCCGACACTGAATTAATTCTCAGAGACAGAGTTTTGGGTGAAGTAGAAAAGAACACTGCTTTGCCAGACAAAGCGGGCCACAGTGGGCTAATGCCCTCAAAACTGTGTGTCCCCCATCGGATGAATGGATAAAGAAGATGTGGCACATATATACAATGGAATAGTATTCAGCCATAAAAGGAAATGAAATTGAGTTATTTGTAGTGAGGTGGAGGGACCTAGAGTGTGTCATACAGAGTGAAGTAAGTCAGAAGGAGAAAAACAAATACCGTATGCTAACACATATATACGGAAATTAAGAAGGAAAAAAAAAGAAAGAAATAAAGAAAAAAAAAAGGTCATGAAGAATCTAGGGATAAGATGGGAATAAAGACACAGACCTACTCGAGAATGGACTTGAGGATATGGGGAGGGGGAAGGGTAAGCCGTGACAAAGTGAGAGAGTGGCATGGACATATATACACTACCAAACGTAAAATAGATAGCTACTGGGAAGCAGCCGCATAGCACAGGGAGATCAGCTTGGTGCTTTGTGACCACCTAGAGGGGTGGGATAGGGAGGGTGGGAGGGAGGGAGAC
>NC_041220.1:105855297-105882041 GCF_002837175.3 Physeter macrocephalus
AGGGAGACGCAAGAGGGAAGAGATATGGGAACATATGTATATGTATAACTGATTCACTTTGTTATACAGCAGAAACTAACACATCATTATAAAGCAATTATACTCCAATAAAGATGTTAAAAAAAAAATAAACGAAACAAAACTGTGTGTCCCAACCTGGAGGGGGTAGTGAGGAGCTTTATGGTAATTGTTCAAAGAGGATGTGATCAGCTCGTGGACATTCTTCTGATTGGTTGATGGAGAGGTAATCAGGAGTCAGCATCATCAACATTCTGGTTCCAAACAGTCTGGGGTCTATGTGTCTGCGGGCAGAATATTTAATTTCTCCCACCTGGTGGGGGTCTCAACATCTGCAAAACAGCTCAAAGATATGTGTATCCCTTGAGGGGGAACCAGCACCCTGCCCCAAGGCTGCGCTATTGTTTCTTTTGACTGTTCCTCCCTTGTCTCTGCATCCCCTCCCTTCTTTAATTAGTAACTGTTTGAACTGTTGGAACTCAGAGAATGTCATGGAGGCTGAACGAAGCTTATTTCCTGTAATCAAGAAGTGAGGACAAAGAAAGGCATTTGTGCCCAGGAGCTTCGCAGGATCCTGCTTGGGATCCTTACCATCCTCCCTTGTCCTGCACAGTCCTTTTCAGTTGGTTTCTCCCATTCATGCTGTACAAGACAGCTTAGATGTTACTCCTGCTGGGAAGTTTCCTTGCAAGTGTCTGAGCCTGATGCCCCCTCTAGGCTCCCTCTCCTGGCCCAGGTCCTCCCTTCCCTCTTTCCTCTTTCCTCCCCTCTTTCCTCTTTTCCTCACTAGCTTGTAAGCTTTGTCTGCCCTATCCATCACCACACCTCAGAGCCTGGACAAAGGAATGAATCAACATGTATTTAGTGTTTTACATCTGCCTTGTAAGCATTTTACTCAACCCTTAAAATCAGGCTGGAATTGAGAGGAGCAGAAAGAAAGATCGCTATTCCCTTTCACAAGTTAGGAAACCAAGAATCAGAGTTTAAATGGCAGGTGTGAGTTCACAGTTCATTGAGAGATGGAGCAAGAACTATAACGTGATCTTCTGTGATTTCTGGTTGTTTATGGTACTCACCTTTTGGGGAAGAAAGAAAGAAATCATGTTCAATTTTTCCATGATCATCTTACCTGGTGTGAAAATAGAGAATTACTCAGATTCTAACTTCCTTTGCAACAATAGGCTTTAAATGTAATTAGTTCATTTAGACATGAAACCAATTACATATGTGTGTGTATTTGTTTATATATAAAATATATGTTTATATATAAAATATACATAGGATTTTGAGCTTTTCCAATGGATAAAGTACTATAGCTCCTTGAGAAACTATGTTCCTTTTGACCCCCCCTATCCTGCTGAGATCACTCACCAGTGCTCTGCACAGAATAACACACTTGCCAGTTTCACTTTTAAGTGCTTCCTATGGATTTTTTTGATGTGTTGTTTATTGGAGGCATAGACTCAAGTCCTCATAAAATTAGCAACTTCCTGTCACTTGATAATGTAAAAGTAGTGCCCAAAGCTATATTTCAAAATACTGTATTAGTCTAAATTCCATTGTTCTCATTGGGTAAGAAAATTGATAGAGTATACATGTTATCTGAGAGCTCATATGTGCCAAGTACTGTGCCAGACTCTTAAGATATACAATTTCATCTAGACTTTACAAATTGCCTTTGTGTTGAGAATTATTATCACTATCTTACAGAAAAGGAAACTGAGACTATGAGTTTAAACTTTTCCTAGGTTTATAGACAGTATTTGACAGAATAGAAACTCAGTTCCGAATTATCTGACTCCCCAAGTCCAAGTTCTCTCCATTTCTTTTCTAGAGTTGAGTTTGCAAGCTTGATTGCATTTCTCCCATGATTCAAAACAACTTCAGTACTTAGATTATGCAGGAGGAAGGATAATAGGAAAAGAAATTTATTCAGAGACTATCAAGAATGGAGTTCAATTCCCAGATTTGACTATTCCAACCAGGCGACCTTGAAAGAGCTAAGGAGTCTTCAGGTGCAGTGAGGCTATTAGATGAGAACTCTTACTAAACCAAGATTGATTTGGGTGGTCACCTCTGTTCTAAGCCATGCGACCTCAAAACTTACTTCAGCTCTCTGGGTTTGCGTGTCCACAAGTACAAAAACAGGAGCGTGGAGCCCAGTAATCTCTAAACTATCTTGCTGCTACAAAACTCTATAAGTTCTAGCCCACAACAATCTCTTTCTTCTTCTTCTTCCTCTCCTCCTCTTCCTTCTCCTTAATATATTGATAATTATATTGATATTGATAATAATATATTGATAATTATTAACTTGCTTCCTACCACTGAGTTTAAGCTTTGACTTTCCTTCATATATCCCTTCCATATATCTTCCAATCCACCAATTAATGAAGTGTTTGTTCTTTTTCTATTCTTTAAAATACACACAAGCCATGGTTTTTTTCAGATTCTCAATCTGCTGTGCTACACCACACTTTGGAAAAATATAATCAAATTTCTTTCTGCTTCTGAACAGAGACATATACAGATGTGCCTTTCCCAAGCAACAGGGGGTGTTGTTCATGGCCAACCTTTTTTGTAGCTTTCACCATGATGGCTTGTAAGAAACAGATGGGCTGATGGAGAGTACAGAATTGATAATTTTGTTTCCTTTTTTTTTTTTTAACGTTTTCGGTTAAAGGGAAAAAAACATCAGTTAGGCCATTCTGTTGAGCTATAGATTTTTTATGGTTGGTTTTCCAGTTGTAACAGGTATTCATGTTAGAGAGAGGAAGAGAGATAGAAACAACCAAGAGGAGCCTGATAGCCAGCTAAGAGCACTTCTACTGAGTACTTGTGCCTTAGAGGTATTGTAAAGTTTTAGTGTCTGGTCCTCAACATTTTAAGTTTGGGAACTAGTTTTCCCTAGGTGATCAAACTCAAGAAGACTGATATTTTCTAACCAACACACAGGTATTGGTATATATTTAAAAAACTATTTTGTTTACATATTTATTGACACCTAGATGTGCTATGGATTCCAATAGGTGATGGATATACAATGACTAACAAGATGCAGTCTTTGAACTCAGGAGGTTTATAGGCTCAGAGGGAGCACAAAAAAGTGTATAGAAATATGTGATGCAATGTAATACATGTGCAAATACCTAGAAACAAGCTTGAAATTTCTGTGAGGAGTTCATTATTGTACCTTAGGGTACAAATTTAAGAAACAAAATAATGCTGGAGAAGGTGGAAATTCTGAAAATTCTTCTAAAACATGGTTAAGATTTTGAATAGGTCAACACAGTCAGATATTCATTCTGGAAAGAGAAAAATGATATGGTACAATGAAGCTGGGAGTACCCTACAGAGAGCAAACTTTGAGGGGCTGACATGGAGCAGAGCTCTGCCTTTTCTGAAATCAGTGCCCCCCCCCCTCCTCCCCGGGCAGCTGGGTTAGTGAGAGGAATGGTTGCAGATGGAAAAAGGAGCAAGGGTGTGTTCTGGCCATGGAGAACATGGTTGAACCATCCTTACCCTCACCTTTGGAAATCCTTCCCTGATGAACAGAAATTTCACCTCCCCTAAATCCCGAGCTTCCCTTTGCTTGGCTGTACTGAATACACAGGAAAAAGGGCTATTTCATAGAAAACACTTTGGCCAGGGTTCCATGAAGACCATCCTTCATGCCTCCCACACACTGAACAATAACAGCCACATGTATTGAAACCGTACTGTATGGCAAGCCTTGGATAAGGCTTATGTCTGCTCGCTCTTTACTTTTTTACCTATCCAGGGAGGTCAATTTGGGGCAAGTTACTCAAGCTCTCCAAGTTGCAAGTTTTTGTGTGATGCAAAGATTAAGATGGCAAATAGTAAATGAGCAAGCAAGGAACAGAAGTTAGATATCTCTGACTCTAATACCTGTGCCGTTCAACATATTAGAGCCAATATTGCAGGCTGGAGTGCACAAATACTTAAATTTCATTCCTTCCAGATTTTTTCAGTTTTCCATGGGATGAGTCCTTTCCTCTCTTGGATACCAGGTGAACACCAGATGAATATTGACATTCAGCTCCAAAATCACTTTCTCTGGAAGCCTCTTCTGATCTCTACAGAATAAAATTCTGTCATCTGCACCCTGGGGCATCATGCACATCTGTACAAGAGCAGCCATCTGGGAAGGCAATAGACAGGATCCTGTTTACTCTATGTCCTGAGCTTCTCTCAAATGGCCGACAATAATGGTCTCAATGAGCTGTCTTGTTGAATGAATAAGTTATGCCTAAGTTGTGCCTTTCTAAGATCACCCCTTACTCTTCCTGTGGACTTGCCCATTTCTATCCTTTTCTCAGTAAATCTTTAGAGCACGTTCATGGCTGGTTAGCTAATGTGCACCTGTGTAGTGCTGTGTCACCCCAATCTAAAACATATAGAAACTAAAATTAATGTGAATATCTCTGTGCCAGAGGCCCTCACAGTGCTTTTTATTCTTTCTTCTTTTATTTTTTTCTTCTTTGAATACATTTGAGGCTTTGCCTATCTCTTTATGTTAAAAAATATACCAGCTTTTATCCTATGTTGTTTTTCCGATTGAAAAAACTGTATTTGAAGATCAAGCCTCACCCTCTGCTCCAAAGAAAAAACACGGTGACTTTCTGTGTTGTTGTTGGCTTCAGAGTGTGGGCCTCTATTTTATCTCCTGATAAATCTCCAGTTTTATTTCCTCTCTTCAATGAGTGAGGTGAGAGATTCTTATAGAGGGTTCCCATGGGGATCTGGAGGAGGCCAACCTTCACAAAGAGATTCAGAGCTCTGTGTGTTTAAAAAAAGAAGCACAGGAAGGCAAGTTCACGTTTTTCCAGTCCTGGTTGGTGTGCTGGACATTGTGTTATGTTAAACATTATGTGAAGAATCCACCCCAAAATTTTACAGGGTTTGACCCTGCATTAACTGAGGTTGAGCAGGTTTGGGTAAGAAGTCCAAGGCCACACAGAAGGCAGGGGTGTGGAGTGGGGTTTGTGTAGGGTATTTCTTAGGCATCACTTCTGATCCTCTCTTATTTCTGCCACTGCCTCAGTTCTGCACCCGAGCAGACCAGCTTCAAGGTGGTACAGTCTAATGGTACCTTCACCAGGCTTTGACCTGAGCATTTTCCCTCCAGCCCACACCTCTCTGTGGTCTTAAAGTGTCCTACCTGTGCAGCCTGGACTTGAGGTTGTGGCTAATCTTTGACCAAGGGGCGTGGAACCAGTGCATAAATGGGTTTCCCTAGGTGGACAGTCCCAAAGTTCACTTTATGTGGCCTCTTGAATTGTAGCACAGGATTGTGCAGCTGGTTATCATGGCAGTGACCAATTCCATGAGCATCCTTGCACTGGCTCTCCTTCCTTCCTCCCCTGCTCCCCTCTCCTATTTTTCTTGCCTGATCCTTGGGACCACATGCCCAATAAAGGCCTCACACTTAAACTTCTGTCTGAGGTTCAGATTTCTAGAGAACCCAGGCTGCATCAGTATTCCAATCCAAGCTCATTATTCATGTTCTTTCCAATATTCTAGTGGCTTTTAAGCTTTTTAGATCCCTGGAGACATTTAAATCATACAGATTCTTGGACATTTCCTACAGACCTGGTGATTTGCATATTCAGAGGAGTGCTAAAAATATGCACTTTCTTTGTTTTTTCTGTTTCTTGTTTTGTTTAATTTTCCCATAAACTCCAGAGGTGATTCTTATGAAGAGCCAAGGCTCCTCACTCAGGCTTTGACTGGGTTCTCCAAGGTCAAAGAGTAGGTGTTTACTTTTTGCTGTACTCCTAACCCTAGCACACTCTGGGATCATAGCAGACACACACACACACACACACACACACACACACACACACACACGCATTAACTTAAATGATTTCTTTATAGAAGAATCTGAAATCTTACTTCTGTTAGAGAATAGCTTATTTAGGAAAGTCAGACACTCCACCCAGATCCGAAGCACTTACTAGGCTGCTAATTAGTACTTGAGGCTTAATTCTCCCCTCAAAGCATGAGCCTGGGAATTAAAAACTTACATTTGGATTTCTATTCTATCATGTAGCAAACTTCTCTAATTTTTAGTTTCCTTATCTATCAAATGAGGATTGAAATAGCTCATCAAGTGCTTCCCTGGTGGCACAGTCATTAAGAATCTGCCTGCCAATGCAGGGGACATGGGTTTGAGCCCTGGTCTGGGAAGATCCCATATGCCACAGAGCAACTAAGCCCATGCATCACAACTACTGAGCCTGCGCTCTAGAGCCCACGAGCCACAACTACTGAGCCCATGTGCCACAACTACCGAAACCCACGTGCCTAAAGCCCATACTCCACAACAAGAGAAGCCACCGCAATGAGAAGCCCGCACACCGCAACAAAGATAAGCCTCCCACTCACCGCAACTAGAGAAATCCCACTCACAGCAATGAAGACCCAACACAGCCAAAAATAAAAAATAATAATAATAAAATAAATAAATTTTAAAAATAGCTCATCAAGTTATTATAAGAATGACCTAAGGTAACATATTCAAAGGTTCTTTGTAAACCCTAAATGGATCTATGTATGTAAGGATTAGGCAAAGGAGTTGACAGCCTGTGAAACAGGTATCCCATCTAGCCAGCTGAGTAATTTTGCTTTTCCAGAAAATCCTGGAGGATCCAACTGACATTTTTCTAGCACCATGTTGCTTAATCTGGGGCAGAAGCAGACATTGTACTCCCACCACTTCTTTAGTGACTTTGAAAGTAAGACATGACACACTTTACCATCTGATTACTGTGCAATCTCACAGGATGAAATTATTGAAAATCTGTACCTGGAACTCATGTGGACCATTCAATGATGATTTTCAGAAATACATTTCAAAATCTTTTCCTATGGGTTTTCCGTAAAATGATTGTAATTTTATTGAAAGCAGAGTGATTTGGGAAATGAAAATTGTTTGGGAACCTTGGCAGTGCAATGATGTGTGCATTACGAAATGATGGGTCTACAGTCTGTAGTGTATATTTCCATTCAAACTTGTCCATCTGTCATCTATAGTAGGCACTACAAAGTTAAATCCATATTCCGGTTGTTTTTCTTCCCTTCTTTAAAATACAAATGCTAACAACTTTAGCATTTTGATTCAGAAACAATACTTTTGGATTTCTTTGGTCAATAAAAACATAAAATTTAAACAGGGGAGTTTGATTTAATATGTTTCAATTCAATAAGCATTTACTGAACCACTTTCACACACAAAGATCTGAGGCATAATAGCTGGAAGGATCACTACTACAACATTACATGTAAACAAGCGTTTAAAATCTAGTTGCCTGCAAACACATCACCTAATTTAACCCTGACAACTGTCTTGAGAGTTATACAATCCAAGTGTTATGTACACACATTGTGGAGAGAGAAAAACTGATGTGTAGGGTAGAGAGAATTAAAATTGATGGAGCAGGTATGATATCTCAAATGCTGCACTAGGCATGTAAAATGTTTTATTCTTTCAACAAACCTGCAGTATAGTTGTTTTTACTATTTCCATTTTGTTAAAGAGAAAACTGAGTCTCAGTGAAAGTCAAGGATCTGTCCAAGGTCCTGCAACTAGAACATCCCCAGACTGTCTGATTCGAATTTTAGGTGACTTTTTATGCCAATGGAAGTCATCAAAATGATGAATGAAATTTGAAACAAAGAAAGCTACTGAGCTCATCCCAATGTTACTCAGAAGCTGAGCTGCTTCAGAAACAAAGGCAGTTAGGCTCCTGCCCCAACGCTAGCCCCTCCCCCTGTGGAGAAGTGATCGTCGGTTCTCTTACTGTATTATTTGGCATATTAAAACCATGCTCATTTACATCACTGGAGTCTGGCAGGGGTTCATTCATCACTCAGTATCAATTCCATCCTTTCTCTAAACAGCAAAGAATCATTTATAATATGAAAATATTGTATAATTCATAGCACTTGGAAGGAGGTATCATCCTTTGCAGAACAATTTGCCTCTGCCTATTCTGTAAAGGCAGAGAGATGAGGTGAAGTTCAAAAGACCTCATGTCTGGTGTCCATGATCAAGCCACTTAGATTCTATGAACTCCAGTTTCCTCTGTAGTACAGTGAAGATGCAGGACATTAAGCTGATACCTCAGAAAAATTGCCTGTCAGAGCTACAGTTCCCACTCTGCAAAATGTAGGTGGGGACAGTGACTGAACCAGATCATTGAAATATCACCCCGAGGTAAAATGGAAAGAGTGCTGATAGAGAAAGTGGAGGGAGTGGATGAAAGAAGATGGGAACACTCAGAAATTCATGCCAGCTTAATTCATAACTCGACACTGTGGTCTCTTCCACACCAATCTATCTTATTAAGTAAAGGATCCAGAGCTGAGACTATAACTGTGTTCCAGGATCAAGGTGGCAGGAGCATGTGATGCCCCAGCTCCATAATGATACTGTATGAGTTTGCTGGGGCTACCATATCAAAATACCACAGGCTGGATGGTTTAAACCACAGAATTTTATTTTCTCACAGTTCTGGAGGCTAGAATTCTGAGATCATGGAGTTCTGAAGTCTTGGTTTCTTCTGAGGTCCCTCTCCTTGCCTTGTAGATCACCATCTTCTCCCTGTGTTGTCACATTGTCTTCCCTATGTGTGTGCCTGAGTCCAAATCTCCTCTTCTTATAAGGACACGAGCCATATTGGATCAGGGCTCACCCTAATGACTTCATTTTTTCTCAGTCACCTCTTTAAAGACCTTATTTCCCAATAGAGTCACATTCTGAGGTGCTGAGGTTAGAACTTCAACATCTGATTTGGCGGTGGGGTACACAATTCAGCCCATAACAGATACTTTTCTGGGTGACTGCAGAGGATTAACTTTCTGTATCTTCATTTCTGCATCTATAAAATGGTAATAATTATGCTCAGATTAAAGGTGTATCATGAAGATTAGAAATAATGCATACAAAGTACCTAAATAGTGACTTCTTTCTGTTATTCAGAGAAGGCTAACCTATGGAACAATGTATAGGTTCAGTGGCTTAACACATTGAAAGTTTATTTATCACTCATTTTCCAGGTTAGTGGGCTCCCCTTCATCAGTGAGTCTGGAATGGAGCCTCTTTCCAGGTCTTGTGACAACTCCACCTTCAAGCAGTAGCCTCCAAGATTGCCTGGGAAATGGATCAGAGCATGGGAATGCACCACAAAGCATTCCTCGTGGCAGCTTGCTCTCTCTTGGCCCAAACTGGTCACGTGAGCCACACTGGGGCAAAGGGTCTAGAAAGGCAGTCCCTTGGCTGAGAGCCCCCTTCCCAGCAACACTTCTGCACTGTGGGAAAAGAGAACAGACACTTGATAGTGGATAGTTATCTACATCAGTCAGGGCCATCACAGGCAACAAAAGATGGCACAAAGTAGGGCATGTGCAGAGTGGTTAATAAGGGAACAACTTACAAAAGGATGAGCAGTTTTTGAGGAAAGTACAAGGTCATGGGCAGTGGGGGGGACATTGCCACTCCCAGGCTTGAAGGGGCCAGGAGAAGAAGTAGATCTCAGGACCCAGAAGGAGGGGCAGCATGTGGAGAGGGCTGCCTGCCGAGAGTAGTAGTCCCTGGTCAACAGACTCAGCCAGAGAGACCACACGGGAAGGAAGCCAAGTGAAAAATACCCAAACTAATCCTTGGCTCCATCCAGCCTTGAAACTCACTGCCTGCTGACTGGGCTGCCCAGAAGCCAGAAGGCAAGGGAGTTCAAGGATGTGGTACATGCAAGGTGTCCTCACGGTCCTGGGCAGATGGACAAGTGTGGAGAGAAAGTGGAGGGGGAAATAGAATAAATAAAGCACAGCTCAAATGCTACATTCTTCAACAGAAAATAAAATTAGACTGGAGGTCTTTGGAGGTCTCCTGAGGTGGCTCCATTACTACTTTTTATTCCCTATGCTCTCCTTTCTAGAAGAGATGGGAAGCAAACAGGTGAGCAAAAGTGTTGTAGAGCAAAGCCCACAAGTTGTGGAACTGGCACCAAATATATGTTGACTGATGTATGTATGAAGGCACTCCAGTGAGTAAAGAGCTTCCCCATTGCTTACAAAAGAGAACTGGGGTGAGAACACAGATCTATGTAGGTCACTATCTTTGCATCCTTTCCTCTTGTGTCTGCTGCAGTCCTTAGTAATCTCCAGAAGGTCTCTAGAGAGTTCATGATACTGTAGATAAAAATATTAACTGTTCTAAGAAGTTGCTTTTTCTGTCCAGAAAGTATTAGTACTGTTACTTGAACAGAACTGTGTTCCTATTTCTCAGATCAACTTAACTAGCCTCCCTGAACCCAGACTCTGGGGGATACATCAGCCTGGTTCAAGAGAAGTGCAAGATGAATAAGTTCCTGTTCCCCTAAACTCCCCTGTGAAAAATACCATGTAGATTTTAGTGCAAAGAAGCACTTTGTATTCAATGTGGAAAGACATGTTTCCTTTTTGGAAATTCAGAACTGAATAACAGCTTATACCTCCCTTTCAAGCAGGGCTTCTGGGAAGCATTAGACTTACCCATATCATTAGTGTATTTGAAGTTTATTCCCATTCTCTTTGATGGATTTTATTTATTTACACTCTGGTATTTCAGGATACTGACAACCATACAACAATGACACCACCAACAACAATAACAACTGTTATTACCAATATTAATAAAACACATTATGTTTTAAGCTCCAAAATTTACATGTATTTTATTATTTTATATAGCAACTCAATGAAGTGCTTGACTAAACAAACAACAGTCTACCAGCTGTTTTAGAGAAATGAGATTCCTTCCTCAAGATCATACAACTAACAGAAGAGATGCTGGAGACTCAAACTCATGTCTGTACAACCCCAAAGCCTGGGGTTAACCTCAGTGATATAATTTGCATGTCATATTTTAGGTCATCTGAAATCTCTTATAAGAATAGGGAGGCTGTGTCCCATGGTGGGGGGTGTGGAGGTGCTCTGCTCAGAATGCCTTTCACAGAATTGCTGCAAGAATCATAAATGACCTTCAGTCCAAGATGTTGCATCTTCAGATCCACCCCAGGCAGAGGCAAGAATGCCAAGGTCACACTTTCCCCGGGCTGCTCATGGTCAACAACTGAGTGTGGGAGGGTTACCAAGCAGGCCCATTCCTACCCCATGATGGGGAATTCTTCCGAAGGGTTACTTTGGCTTAGAGACACCCCATTGGCCTAGCTGAGACTTTCTCCAAATTGCAGTGTGGTCTGAGGCTCTCCCTACCTACTCTTGCTCCATCCTTCTTTAGTTTTCACAGGCATTTCTCCCAATAAATCTCCTACACTTCTAATCTCATCTTTGCATCAGAGAGAATGATAGATAAATAAAAGAAAATAAGTGTATTCACTTTCTAATTTATGTAATATAATCCCAGAACTAACTGAGTGCCTGTGACATATTCAATGCTCAAGAAATATTTGTTGGATAAATGCCTTCTATATTCAAGTGGCTTACAGCACTGGAATTAAAAGTCATGTATGGTAATGGATAACTTAGATAGGAGTCATAATGTAAAAAAGGTCTATGATAAGCAAACAACTAGTAAAGTGCTTTGGTTGTAGAAGATTGGATTGGAGGAACCAGCAGAGAGTTTCATGGAGGGGGAAGCATGCCACATGATTTTAAAGGCCATATAAGACTTCTGTGAGTGAAGAAAGTCATAGACGTTAGTAAAACTCCAGAAACAGTGTGAATGAAGTAGAGAGATCTGTTCTATTACATGGCTTCTGCTAGACAAGTAAGTGGTGACACATGACTGGAGTAGCTTTTACAGAGCATAAATGGGGAGCAGGACGGAGAGGAAAACTGGGGAAAGAGTTTGTGTATGATTGTAAGAGGTGTATGAAGTCATGCTCTTTGAATGATCTAGAAATGAGAATAAAGGTAGTTGCTCTCTAATAGTGCTCTCCAGTAGAAGCACAATGCAAGCTACACATGTGAGCCACATTTGTGATTTAAAATTTTCTGATAGGTGCATAAGGAAATGGGTGAAGATAATTTAATAATATATTTTAAATATCCAAAATATTATGACTTCATCAGGTTATAAATGTAAAAATTATTCATGAGATGTCTTACATTATTTTTTCTTACTACTTCTTCAAAGTCTGGCATTTTATACTTAACAGAGCATCTCAGTTCAAACCAGCCACACTTAAGTGCTCAGTGGCCATCTGTATCTAGTGGATACTCTACTGAACACGCCAATTCTATAATAGCCTACAGACGAAAAGATGGAATGGCCTAACAAAACACTGTAAAGAGTTCACATCTGGGAGAAGAAACACTTCTTGAAGATACCCTGAAGAACTCAGGTCATGGGGACAAGCAGCTCACGCAGCTCAATATCAAAAAAAAAGATGACAACCCAATCCAAAAATGGGCAGAGGACCTAAATAGACATTTCTCCAAAGAAGATACACAGATTGCCAACACACACGTGAAAGAATGTTCAACATCACTAATCATTAGAGAAATGCAAATCAAAACTACAGTGTGATATCATCTCACACCAGTCAGAATGGCCATCATCAAAAAATCTACAGACAATAAATGCTGGAGAGGGTGTGGAGAAAAGGGAACCCTCTTGCACTGTTGGTGGGAATGTAAATTGATACAGCCACTATGGAGAACAGTATGGAGGTTCCTTAAAAAACTACAAATAGAACTACCATACGACCCAGCAATCCCACTACTGGGCATATACCCTGAGAAAACCATAATTCAAAAAGAGTCATGTACCACAATGTTCATTGCAGCTCTATTTACAATAGCCAGGACATGGAAGCAACCTAAGTGTCCACCAACAGATGAATGGATAATGGAGATGTGGCACATATATACAACGGGATATTACTCAGCCGTAAAAAGAAACAAAACTGAGTTATTTATAGTGAGGTGGATGGACCTAGAGTCTGTCATACAGAGTGAAATAAATAAGAAAGAGAAAAACAAATACCGTATGCTAACACATATATATGGAATCTAAAAAAAAAAAGGTTTTGAAGAACCTAGGGGCACTACAGGAATAAATATGCAGACGTGGAGAGTGGACTTGAGGACATGGGGAGGGGGAGGGGGAGGGGTGGGCTGGGATGAGGTGAGAGAGTGGCACGGACATATATACACTACCAGGTGTAGAATGGATGGCTGGTGGGAAGCAACCGCATAGAACAGCGAGATCAGCTCGGTGCTTTGTGACCACCTAGAGGGGTGGGATAGGGAGGGTGGGAGGGAGACGCAAGAGGGACGAGATATGGGGATACATGTATATGTATAGCTGATTCACTTTGTTATAAAGCAGAAACTAACACACCATGGTAAAGCAATTATACTCCAATAAAGATGTTAAAAAAAAATAGTGCTTCACAAACTGTAAAAACAAAACCTTTTTAGAGGGGGGGGTCTCTTTTTTTTCATCCCTAAAGTTTTATTCTCCCATTTGTCAGACCAGTGAGCTAGCTAATGGAAAGCTAAAAATGAGGATTTGAATGAGTTTAATGAAATTTTGCCACCTCACTCTGCATCATCGTAGTGATAATAACAGTTAGATCCAGGTCTGCTCGGCACTCCGCTCAGGTGCTTCGTTTAGTTTAATCCTCACACTAACTTCACAAAATAGTTACTTTTATTCTCCTCATTTTGCAGATGGGAAAAATAATGTTCGGTGACAGTAAGTAACTCATCTGAGGCCACTCAGAAAGAGCCAAAACAACAGTATTTAATATACCACATATTCACACGTCGATCCATTTAAAGTTCATTAAAAATGCATGTAGACAACTTGGAAGCATTTGCTCTTCTCAGTTTTTCAAATAAGGAAACTAAGATTCATATGGTATCATCATTTCCAAGCAATGGCAGTCTTAGAAGGCAGTCAAGATGGGTCAGTTCAAGGTTCTGATCCAGAAATAGAAAATCTGGGGGGAATTGTACAAAGATGGTCAAAAGGTACAAAATTCCAATTATAAGATAGGTAAATATGGGGATATAATGTACAACATGATGACTATAGTTGACACTGGTATATGGAATATTTGAAAGATGATAAGAGAGTACATCCTAAAAGTTCTCATCAGAAGGAAAAAAAATCATTTTTGTTTTTTATATCTATATGATATGACAGATGTTAACTAAATTTATTGTGGTAATCATTTCATAATATATATGTCACTATGCTGTACACCTTAGAGTTATATAGTGCTGTATGATAATTATATCTCAACAAAACTGAAAAAAAAAGTAAGAGAAAAAAAATCTGGATCTGAGGCCAGTTTTGCTTTGGGAAAGCTATTTGACATTTCTGGCTTTAAATTCTGCATATGTTAAAAAGATGCTAATGATAGATGTGGACATAATTCAACACCTCACATGGATTACATCTTTTGAACCTCACAACAACTCGCTAGGGTGATTGCAGCAAGGACAATTTGTTGCAATCCTAGTGACGTAAAGATTTTCATTTCTTTAAGTCTGAGGATTGCCTGTTATTTTTTATTGTATAATCTGGATACAGTAAGTGGCTGACACGTAATAGGGTTTCTATAAATGTCTGTTGGCTAAAAGACTATCCAATAAACATTTGTAAAAGAATGCCTCCCCTTTCATAGCACATGAGCTATTATAGAAATTTAAGATCATTTTCTGGTTGGTTTTAATCGAATAAATGGCTGTCATTGCATAGGATGTCAATAAAACTATTTAAATCAAAATCATTCCTGAACTTGACTTCACATTTAATGCAGAAGGAAGGATTAGGAATATACCCATAGACAATGATGATTTGCTGATTGCAAACTATGGCAGTTACTGTCTTCATAGAGTGTCCAGATATAAAATCCCATGGCTTGAAATTCACTTCTTGTTTTCAGCTGACCCCTCTGCTGAACTTTAAACTAATATAGCCAACTGCTTACATCGTATTTCCATTTGGTTGTCTAATAGACATTTCTAATTTAACACGTCCAGAATTCAGATCCCAATCTTTTCCTTGAAATACGCTCTTCCCCTAGGTGACCTCATCTCAGTTAATGACAGCTCCATTCATTAAACTGCTCGGGTCCAGAACCTGGGAAATATTCATAACTGCTCTCTTTTGATCAGCATTACCCACATCCAATTCATCTGCTATTCCTTTGGTCTCTACCTTGAAAATTACCTAGAACCTGAGCATTTCTCTTGTCTTGCACAGCTACCATTGGCTCAAGTCATTATCATATCTCCCTTGCACTGTATAAAAAGCTATAATTGTTCTCTCTGCTTTGATCCTTGCTTGCCTATAATTTAAAAATTTGTTTTTGTTTCTCTTCTGGTTTCCCCTATTTCAAAGCCTTGCCCTTAATCTGCTCCCACTTCAGCAGGCTCTGTGCCATTCCTCACACATACCAGGCACACTCCTTTTGGGGGGCTTCTATCTTTACTGTTTTCCCAGTCTTAGACTTGGTCTGTCTTGCTCATGCTGAATTCCTAGTGCCTGAAACTGTGCCTGATACATAAAAGGAACTCAAATATGTGTTGAGTAAATGAACTAAATACTATGTAGACTGATTCTGAAAATATACTTGATGGATATTCTTTTATTTATTCATTCAACAAAGTATTTTGGGAGCTACTATGTGTCAGATACTGGAAATAAATTGTTAATATGAAGGCAAGGAGTTTGTGGTACTTTTTATTTTTCAGAGAGATAGGCTTTAAACACACACATAAATGAACTAATAGATTATTAAATAAGTGAACATTCTGTATAATATTGAGGTGGAAATAAAGAGGATGCATTGAGATAGGGAATGGGGGCCCTCTGATAAAGTATTTCGGCATTTAAGCAAAAACTTAATCAGGAGAAATAAGCAGTCACGTGAAGAGCTGACATGAACCTCTCAGGCAGAAGGCATAACATGTGCAAAGGTCCTGAGGCAGGAATTAATTTTGTAATACTCTAAGGAGTGATTGAAGACAGATATGACTGACTATAATGAGTAAATGAGAGAATTGTAGGAGATGATGTTCAGAAATAAGGTGGGGTCAAATCACATTGGGCTTCTCATAAACCACAACACAGAATTTGGGCTTTATTCTAAATACAATGGGAAGGCATCTGTACAGGAAGTGGCCTGATTGGAATTATTTTCCTTTTTTAATGATCACTTTTGCTGTGTAAAAGGATAGCCTGGAAACAGACAAGGTTGAAACCATTAAGAGCAAGAATATAGGTAAGGTGATGTATTCATTTCCAAGGGCTGCTGTAATAAAGTACCACAAACGCATTTAAACAACAAAAATGTATTGTCTCCCAGTTCTGGAGGCTAGAAGTCTGAGGTCTAGGTGTTGGGGGGCTTGGATTCTTCTGGGGGCTCTGAGGAATAGTCTACTCCAGGCCTCTCTCCTGGCTGCTGGTGGTTTGTTGGCCATCTTTGGCATTTCTTGGCTTATAGAAGCATCACCCAGATCTCTGTCTTCATCTTCTGGTTCTCATATGTGTCTCTAACTGCCTGGTTTTTATAAAGAAACCCATCATATTGGATTAGTGCCTACCCTAATGACCTCATTTTAGCTTAATTACCTCTGTAAAAACCCTATCTTCTGATAGAGTATATTTGAGGTTGTGAGGGTTAGGACTTCAACATAAGAATTTGGGGAGACACAAGTCAACCCATAACAGAAGGTATGATGGCTTGGATGAGTAAAGATGGGGAAATACCAGTATATGTTTGGAGGATGACATCCAGGACTTGTGGATAACTTCAATGTGACTGACGAGGAATAAGGCGGAGTTAACCTGAATCTGATATTTAACAATTGGTTTGAAAACGGTGTGGTTCCTGGGAAGGAAGAGTCTAAGGTAAAAGCAGATGTGTGTGCGTGTGTGTGTGTGTGTGTCTCTCTGTCTCTGTGTGTGTCTGTGTGTGTGTGTGTGTGTCTCTGTGTGTGTGACTTTTAGCTTTTGCTTTTTATTTTGGGTTTTTTTTTGTTTTTTTTTTTTTAGCAAGTGTGGTTTGAAATGGCTTTGAGATATCTAAATAGACATGTAGGCAGTTGGACACATGAGTCTAGAGATGAGAGAGGTGGTGAGGTGGAGATCTAAACTTGCAATCACCAAATGTGGACAGCATGCAAAGCCTCAGAATTTTGATGATACCTGGGAATGGAAGATCTATAAGGAGAGAAGCCCACGCCTGTGCCTGGAAGCACTACAGAATTTACGAGTTGGGAGCAAAAAGGAGCCTGCATGGGAGACCCATAAGAAACAGCTAGTAAAGCAGGAAGAAAACCAGTTTTCTTGCTCATATGATGAGCAGAGAGAGAAGACAGCTTCCAGAAGAATACAATGATGGGCTGTGTCAAACACCACTGAGAGGTGGAAAAAGATGAGATAAGAAAAGGGTCCACCAAGTTTGACCACATTAAGATTGTAGAGAGTCTCTCACATGGTGATGGGACAAAAGGCAGACTGGAGGAAACCCATTGAGAGGTAAGAAAGGGAAGCTCTTTGAAGTTCTTTTATGGGGTAGAAAGCAATAAGTGAAACAATCACTGGAAGGGAAAATGAGGTCAAGGGTGGATTTTTTTTTTAAAGAATCTTATATTCTGATGTGAATAATATACTACAGAAAAAAAACCCCACAAAGATGCTAGAGAGAGAGCAATTATTACATCTCCTAATACAGATGAGGACAACAAGCCTCTAAGATGCTAAAAAAATCCTTAAAGTTCATACAACCAGTAAGTGATAAAAGGCAGATTTCAAACCAGGTCTTGCCTTGCTCCAAAGCTACTATTGTTTCATTAATAACATGCAGTCTCTCTGAGGTGAGGTAATGCCCATCTAATGTCATTTTATTATTTCGTTTTCTGCAAGAAAATGTGTCACTCTGTTTTTTTTTTTTTTTTTTACAGATTACCTTTTGAGTTTTGGAAATGCCTGAATTCATAAATTTAAACAACTCTAAGCAAATATACCCTGTTATATATGTTTGTTTGAATGTTACAAATAAAAATAAATGATGAAAAAGTTTGGACTCTTTGTAAAATAAATTGTAGAATATGGACCAAGCTTTCATGAAAAGAATTAGAGCCTTCGAGTAAGATATGAACTCAGATCTCCTACATGCTTCTATTTGCAGAGAGCAGGTATGAACCTCTTTCTATGAGGAGAAAAAATAATCTCGGCACAAAAAGAAATGCTTTGAAAGAGAGAAATTAAACATAATTAATGGTCACAGAATTAAGAATGGTCACAGAGTTTAAAAGGAAAACTAATGTTTCCTGGGATTTTTTCTCAAATAATACCTAAAGATAATATAGCTTTGAGGAATCTCAGAGGCAAGAGAAAGACAAAAATAATAGCTTTTCTCTAATTATAAATAGAAATGAATGCTTAGATGACAATTGTTGATAACATTTAATTAGGGACAAATTAAATTAATTTGTGTTTTCACTAAAGAGTATGTACTACTTTAACCTTTGTTTTAACTTGGATATAATCTTGCTTGAGAAGAAAAAACACAAGTTAATTAATATGAAGTTTCTCCAATAAAGTTTTAACATTTCAATTTAAAGAAACTAATAAGCACAATTGTCTTTCTGGTCCAAATTTTCTCATTTTTCTTCTTTTGTAGAATGCTTCCAAATCTTCCCTAAGCTTTTTAAAATAGGAACTACATTTCCCTGGAGGAAGCTAAGCAGAATTTTAGCCCAGAGTCCAACCTCAACTTTGTTAAGTCATTTTAATAACAAAAACATTACAAGGGGTCAATATAAGTATCTCTACATTCTGATAAATAAATTCTTTCAAGTTAATACCAGTTATATGTCAACTTAGAAAAAGTGGTACTAACAACATCTCTAACCCAAAGGGAATGAAATTCTTCTCTTTATAAATGTTGTTCTTCATTTTCTGGCTCTATTAGTCCTGAATAGCTCAGTGAATTCTGAGCTTCAGTTTCCTGTTCGACAAAAGAGGGAAAATTGCCCCAGCAACATCTACCTTACCAGCATGTTTGGACAATTCAAGTGGATAATGGATGAGAGAATACTTTTCATTCATTACTATCATTATACCCTATGCTTGTCCATACAACTGTCCATTTAGACCCAGGAGACAATGGATCTGTATTCACTATGTCAAGGTCACGTCTTAAGTGCATTTCTCTTATGAATGTGTTTACATCAAGAAAGTCATCTTGGGCTTATTGGTGACTATTGAGCACTCCAGTTATTCCAGTTTTTAGAAAGATGGTCTCATTGCAGGAATCATGATTTAGAGATTAATATATTTAAAATAAGGTCCTCAGCTCTGAAAACCAGGGAAATCAAAAGCACAAGCATCAGAAGGTACTTCCCTGATTTGTTCCCGGGTTACCAAGATCTGGATTCAGAAAGCCATGTGTAGCTATGAAACAATGCTACCCCTTTTCGGGGACAAGAGATGAGGAGACTATCTCCCTGAGGCAAGTTAAATATTCCCTGACCGGCAGTGAAGCTATGAGTCCGTTTTAGTGACAAGACTTCGGTTTGGTTTGTTTTTCATAATACAGTCGTCAGCAAAGGCCACTCTAACATTAAAGTGTAAATAAAATCCATATGGAAGTCCCACATTTTGTGGGACTTCTGTCTTAGCCCATTTGGGATGCTATAACATATACCACAAACGAGGTGGCTTATAAAAGGACAGAAATTTATTTCTCACAGCTCTGGAGGCTGGAAGTCTGAGCTCAGGGGAAGCATGGTGAAATGAGGGCCCTCCTTCAGCTCACGACTTCTCATGGTGTCCTCACATGGTGGAAGCTCTGTGGAGTCTCATTCATAACGGCCCCACCCTCATGACCTAAGCACCTCCCAAAGGCCCCCCCCCTCCTAATACCACCACATTGGGTATTCGAATTTCAACCTATGAACACATTCAGACGATAGGGACATCCAGTGTTCACCCCCAAATGTCCCACAGGCCGCTCACTCTTGAAGTTCCTTATGCATTTATGTTCTTGTTCTACTGGACATGTGTTCTCCTGTTGTGAATAACCACTGAAAGCTCTTCTCTTTGTCCTGCTCTGAAATTTACAAGAGAAGAGAAATCATCTCCTTTGCTTTGAACTGAAAAGACAAAAATCATACCCAGCGTTTGTGACATAGCATTCTTTAGTGAGTTTGGTATGAAAAGGGTTTTCAACTTATTATAAAACATTCCTTTTTGCAAAACTCTCTCAGTCATGCCACATGTTTAAGCCCTCTTCTATCCCTGAAGACTGCCCTGCTTAGATTCTCTAGATTTATTATTCAGAACAATTTTGTTCTGTTTTGACCATCGTATGCCTGGTAACTCATTCACATGCTTTGTTAAAACCAAGCATCCTCAAATCTGTGTCTCATTTTTTCAAAATATTTTAATTTTATTTTATTATGGAAGACCACACATCATGAGGTCTACTGTGTTTAAAGGGTGCCACACATTATGGTTGACTATAGGTACAAAAATTGTACAGCAGATCTCTACATCTTGCTTCATGGAAATTTTATGCCTGTCGATTAGTAATTCCCCAATATCCCCTCCTCCCAACTTTTGACGACTACCATTCTATTCTCTGAGTCTATGAATTTGACTATTTTGGATACTTCTTATAAGTGGGATCATGCAGCATTTATCTTTCTGTGGCTGGCTAATTTCACTTAACAGAGTGTCCTCCAGGTTCATCCATGCTGCTGTGTCCTGCAACTCACCTTCTGTGGCCTAGAAGGGTTGGCTGGTTCTCTGACATGGCAGTCTTTTTTTTCCCCTTCCTCTCCAGGCCCTGTGAGTGGAGGAGAGCAATGTGGAGCCTGATTATTTTTTCTGATATAAATTATCACAAACTTCTATTTCTTTTCTCAGATAAAAAAATTACTTTAATCCATTTTAATCAACATTTTTTATTTTAGAATTTTATTTCAGATCTACAGAAAAACTATGAAGATTGTAGAGAGTTCCCATACACTCCCCACTCAATTTCCCCCATTATTAACATCTTACATGAGTACAGTACATTTGTCAAACCCAATGAACTGGTATTGATATATTATTTGCTGAAGCTCATGCTTTATTCAAGTTTCCTTAGTTTTTACTCGATATCCTTTTCTATTTCAGGATCCCATCTAAGATATCCTATTATTCCAATAAGTTTTAATTTTACATAAACACACAGACAAAAATTATGATATTTTTCACATCATGCTCTGATTATCTATTTTCTTAGTGATGACACAGGAGCCCAGAAAGCATGTGGGCTCTTGCGCACATATCATTGCAGATTGGGAATGGAGTTGTGGCTGGAACCCTTGGTGGCTATCTTTGAGCACTTTCCATTTATTTTGGTAATTTCCAACATTGTAAGTCTAGCCATCCTAAAGAGGAAGACAGAAAATCCCCACCATGACTCTCTTGCAGTTAGGGTTGGAGCACGTGACATGGTTTCTTTGAGTTGGACTTGGGTTTAGAAATAAACAGTGTAAGGACATGACAGGTCTAGAGACAAAAGTCAGCTGTTCCTTCAGGCAAGGTACATTGGGACTTCTGGCATCCACTCACTCACAGGTGCCTGAGTAGGGTTTTTCCTAAAGAAGCCCTCACCATGTGATTGCACACACTCCTTGACTGCAGCATCACATGCCCACTTATCCACTGTCATGAGATACTTGGTATTACCTAGTATCCTTTAATAAATTTATTTTCTATTTAACTAATGAAGGGATTCCAGTATTTGCAAGTAAAGATTATGAGCAATAAAACTAGAACTCTCAGAAAATCCTCATGATTAATCTTATTTACTTCTACTACATAATTGGTCTTTGCAAAGTTTGATTGGTAGCAAAATGGTGATAATTTTGAGTAGTGCATCCTTCCTTTGATTTCACTTAGCCTTTAGAAAATGTAGGAAGAAGGAAAAATATGTTTGCACCTATATTTGCTTGTTAGGGCTGCTGTAACAAAATACCATAAACTGAGTGGCTTAACAACAGTAATTCATTATCTCAGAGTTCGGGAGCTTAGAAGTCTCAGATCAAGATGCTGGCAAATTTGATTCCTTCTGTTGCTGTAAGAGAGAATTTATTCCAGGCCTGCCTCTTAGCTTCTGGTGCATTTCTACTGATCTTTGGTGTCCCTTGGTTTGCAGAAGCATCACCCTCATCTCTGCTTTCACCTTCATACGGCACTCACCCTGGGTTTGGGGGTCTGTGTCCAAATTTTCCCTTTTAATAAGGATACTATCATATTGCATTAAGGCCTACCTTGAAGATCTTATTTAACCTGATCACTCTGTAAAGACCCTATCCCCAAATAAGGTCACATTCTGAAGTAATGGAGGTTAGGACGTCAACTTTGGAGGCACACAATTCAATCCATAAGATCACCCCTAAGTAAATGATAGCTTCTAGAAACCTAACTCCTGCCACGGTCATCAGCTTCATTTCAGCAGTGGTACTCTGAAGGGACGGAGAAACAGAGAACCAGGTAGTGCTACAACCTCTAATTCAACCAGTCAAGGTGAAGAGTGTATTATAACCAGAAATCGGTTGAGGGACAGAAAGGCTGACTGATACTAGATATTAGGTATGACCCTGTTGTCACAAATCCAGATTTTCAAGGAAGTCTTGATTGGAGATGTCTTAAAGATCTAGAATCTAAGTGGGTGAGTCATTTAGCTCAAGTGACAATAAGTCAAAACAAGGCGCTATGGATTTGTTATTGAGAAAAAGTTTTCAAATTGGAGTCCTTTATGAATATCTTATCAAGGAACTAGAGTCTAGGTCAGGCTTTGAAAATGGGAGGGGGATCTCTGCAAGTGATAATGACCTCAGTGTGCCTTCAGTACCTTCCAAGAGAGAAACCCCTCACTTCTTACTACTTCCTCCCTTCTTTCACACTGTTTTGCATTTAATCAGTCACCAAACCTGTCAATGCTGCCTCTTCAGTATTCCCCAAGGCCATCATTTCCTTTCACATCCTTACTGCCATTACCTTATTGCAGGCACTCATTTGATATTCAAACTGCGACAATAACCTTATTTTATTTAATTATCCATATGGCTGCATTTTTGTTTTGCCCATTTTCACATTTAAATCTTTGCTTGTTTGGAATTTATTTTCATGTAAAAAGTGTATAAGTGATCTCAATCATTTTTTTTTTCAGAATGGCTTGCCAGTTGTCCCAATACAATTTATCAAATAATCCATGTTTCTCCACTGATTTCAATGCTGATTTGGCCATAGACTAACTTCCTATGCATATTTGTCTCAAATTTGGATCCCTTTCATTCATCATTTTGCCAATTTTTGTATTGATTTGTTTTAATTGGAATTGAGATTTACAATGTATTTTGATTTATGACATTAAAGCTGTCTTTTCATTACTTCTCCATTTCAAGGTTGTCTTTCCTATTGTTGCATATGTATTTTTTAAGATAGACCTTAGAATAATTATGCCAATTTTAAAAACCACTGGACCTTTGACCGGAAGTGCATTGAATTTGTAGATTGAGGATGCGCAAACTTCCATCTTCACAATCTTCCCTCTTCCATCATCTCAAACTAGGTTTCTTCATTTGCTTGTTCTTTCATGTTACTCTAAGTTGGTTCTTTCAAGTCTACCATTAAAAAACTGTATCTTTTATTAGATTACTTATATTTGTTTGAACCTATTACAATTGTGAATGGGATTTTTTGGTTCTATTTTCCTTTTGTTTTTATTATGAGAAAGCTATTGACTTTTGTATTTTTTTAAATAACTGTTAAACTTACTGAACTTTCCTATTATGTACATTAGTGAGTCAATAGATCTTGTTAGGTTTTCCAGAAATGCAATTGCATTATCTTCACGACATTATTATTTTCTACCTCTGTCAAAGCTTGACCTCAAAATTAGAAAACATAAAAAAAAAAGACTGGTTAGTTTAACCACAATTTTTTCAACAAAAATTGAAATTTGAAATTTAGTAAATAATTTTATTAGCTTTATGCTAAGAGCTATGATGGAAAAATAAGAAAAAAGACAACTACATCAATGGAAAAATGAGCAAAGAACACAAATATCTAATTCCCCAAATTTGATCACAGATAGGACACATATGACAAGATATTCAACTCCATAGGTAATGGAAAATCATGAAAATGAAATGATATACTTTTTACCCTATAATTTTGGCAAAGTTTAAAAATATCAATATTAGTGACTATGGGGTGAGGGGAAGGGGTACTCTCATACAATACTGTAGGTAATAGATATTGGTACTACATTTGGAGAAGAATCTAGCAACAAGATACAAAATTTATGGTGCATATCTCTTTAACCCAGACTTCCTTTTCAGTTAATTTTTCTCTACAACTGTTCAGGAAAGTGTATAATAACACATGCTCTGTGGATATTTAACAGAATTTTTTATAACAGCTACAAGTAAATGTCCATCCATACGGAATTGGTTAAATTAATGACAGTATATGCATATAACAGAGTACTCTCTAGCCATTTAAATAATAATGTAGAGCTATATTCATCCACATATAAAAACATTCAGAAATTTTATTCAGCAAGGAAGTAACATGTTTATTATAATCCTACTTCTTTAAGTTATTTTTATATTTATATACTGTCTTAGTCCGTTTGGGCTGCTGTAACAGAATACCATAAATTGAGTGGCTTATAAGCAGCAAACATCTATTTCTCATAGTTCTGGAGGCTAGAAAGTCCAAGATTATGGTGCTGGCAGATTTGGTGTCTGGTGAGGGCCTGCTTCTTGGATGACATCTTTTCCTCTAACTTCACATGGCTGAAGGGCAAGGGAGTTTTTTCAGCCTGCTTTTATAAGGATACTAATTATCTCCCAAAGGCCTCACTTAATCCCCTCTCAATGGCACCATCTCTTAACACCATCACCTTGGGGGTTAGGTTTCAACATATGAATATTGAAGGGACACAAACATTCAGACCATAGCATAGAGTCATAAAAGTTTCCAAAGCTGCCACCCTTATTTAAAATCATTTTAGGGGCTTCCCTGGTGGCGCAGTGGTTGAGAGTCCGCCTGCTGATGCATCTCAATGGCACCATCTCTTAACACCATCACCTTGGGGGTTAGGTTTCAACATATGAATATTGAAGGGACACAAACATTCAGACCATAGCATAGAGTCATAAAAGTTTCCAAAGCTGCCACCCTTATTTAAAATCATTTTAGGGGCTTCCCTGGTGGCGCAGTGGTTGAGAGTCTGCCTGCTGATGCAGGGGACACGGGTTCGTGTCCCGGTCCGGGAAGATCCCACATGCCGCGGAGCGGCTAGGCCCGTGAGCCATAGCCGCTGAGCCTGCGCGTCCGGAGTCTGTGCTCCGCAACTGGAGAGGCCACAACAGTGAGAGGCCCGCGTAACGCAAAAAAAAAAAATAAATAAATATAAATAAATAAATAAATAATAAAATCATTTTAGTTTCTTTTTACTGGGAACCTATGCAAACTCTTTATTGTGTCCCAGCATCCACTTCCTGGCTGCCCTGGTCAAATCTGGCTTCACTCTGCCTCTGCAATCTTAAGTCACTATGTTCAGCCACACTGGGATGTCCAGACACCCCAACTCTTTCAAGTCAGTACCTTTATCTGCTCATTCCTCCACCTGAGCTGTTCTCATCTTGCTGATGGCATCCTTTATGTCTCAGTTGAAATACCATTTTTTTACCTCTATGTAAACCACCCCAGTCTGTGTCAGTGCATACTTTTCACTCACCTCCATGGCACTTGTTACAACTTGCAATTGTTTCTGTGTTGAGTTGACTTTATTATCCACCTCTGTCACTATACTTGAAACACAATGAACCCAAGGACTGTAAAATTTCTCATTCATCACTGCCTGACACATATTAGATGATCAATAGATATTTTTCAATAAATGAATACGCATGAAGAAATAACTGTAGATATTCCCTGAAATGTTAACAATGCTATCTCTTGGTATTGGGATTTGCGGTGATTTGAAAATTTCTTATTTATATACTTCTTAGGTATTTCTGTATTGAAATGATAATGATTATATTTGCATTTCAAGTTACATGTTCTATTTCTTTTTTTTTGAATTTTTGAATTTTATTTTATTTATGTTTTTATACAGCAGCTTCTTATTAGTTATCTATTTTATACATATTAGTGTACACATGTCAATCCCAATCTCCCAATTCATCCCACCACAACCACCCCCATTTCCCCCCCTTGGTGTTCATATGTTTGTTCTCTACATATGTGTCTCTATTTCTGCCCAGCAAACCGGTTCATCTGTACCATTTTTCTAGGTTCCATATATGTGCATTAATATAGGATATTTATTTTTCTCTTTCTGACTTACTTCACTCTGTATGACAGTCTGTAGGTCCATCCATGTCTCTACAAATGACCCAATTTCATTCCTTTTTATGGCTGAGTAATATTCCATTGTATATATGTACCACTTCTTCTTTATCCATTCATCTGTCGATGGGCATTTAGGTTGCTTCCATGACCTGGCTATTGTAAATAGTGCTGCAATGAACATTGGGGTGCATGTGTCTTTTTGAATTATGGTTTTCTCTGGGTATATGCCCAGTAGTGGGATTGCTGGGTCATATGGTAATTCTATTTTTAGTTTTTAAGGAACCCCATACTGTTCTCCATAGTGGCTGTATCA
>NC_041220.1:105882528-105895941 GCF_002837175.3 Physeter macrocephalus
AACCCAATCCAAAAATGGGCAGAAGACCTGAATAGACATTTCTCCAAAGAAGATGTACAGATGACCAAGAAGCACATGAAAAGCTGCTCAACATCACTAATTATTAGAGAAATGCAAATCAAAACTACGAGGTATCACCTCACACCCGTTAGAATGGGCATGATCAGAAAATCTACAAACGACAAATGCTGGAGAGGGTGTGGAGAAAAGGGAACCCTCTTGCACTGTCGGTGGGAATGTAAATTGATACATCCACTGTGGAGAACAGTATGGATGTTCCTTAAAAAATATGTTCTAATTATGAAAATATCTGTTCATTTATTTACACATACATATATATAAATTTAAAAGTATATATGTTATATATGAATATATATAGAAAGAGAATGTGTGTATGTGTGTGTGTCTAGTTTTAAAATGTGCATCTGATCAATACCCCTCCATAGCTTACAATGGAATTTTAGAATGAAATAATGCCATTTGCAGCAAATGAATGGACTTAGAGATTACCATCCAAAATGAACTAAGTCAGATAGAAAAACACAAATATCATATGACATCGCTTATATGTGGAATCTAAAAAAAAAGATACAAATGAACTTATATATAAAACAGAAATAGATCCACAGACATAGAAAACAAACTTATGGTTGCCAAGGGGGGAAATGGCGGAGGGAATAAGGAGTTAGAGATTAAAATATACACATTACTATATATAAAATAGATAACCAACAGGGACCTACTGTATAGCACTGTGAACTATACTCAAAATTTTGTAATAATCTATAAGGGAAAAGAATCTGAAAAAGAATATATATATAATATATATTATATATATAATATATATATATACTGAATCACTTTGCTGTACACCTAAAACTAACACAACATTATAAATCAACTATATTCAATAAAAAAAAATTTTTTAACATTGTGTATACATGTGTGTGTGTCTAGTTTTAAAATATGCATCTGATCAATACTCCTCCATAGCTTAACTCACAATTACTTACAGCATAAATTTTAAACACTTTAGCATGACATTCAAGTCCCTTACAAAACTGCTTCAATGCCCCATTTAAGTCTTACATTTTGTAGATTCATTCCTTCTGACAGTTCACCCTGAGCTTCAACCACAGTGGAAAGCATCCCTGTCCTGGGTGACACATGGCACTCATCCATTTCTGCACTCCTGCTCACATTTCATCTTCTGATGGAATGCTCTTCTCTATGTTTTTTGCCTGAAGAACTCTCATTTTAGTTCTATCAATAAGGTAGCCTTGGGGTCCCTAAAGAGTGTATTTCTAGTGATCTGCATAGTCGATTCCAGCTCTAGAATGTGAACTATTAAAGGCCAGGGACCTTATCTTTTTCTACTTCAGTTCTGCAGCCTAGATGGTGGCATACAGTAGGGAGTTGTTGTTTTTTTTTTTTAACTGATCAAGTTGTAAGTAAATTTTACAAAGAATGTTCTAGTTACTATTTTTAGGATAATTAGTCCTAAATCAGTGAATTAAAACAACAATCATTTTATTATCACTTACTGTTTCTCTGGGTTGGGAATTTAGGAAGGGCTCAGCTAAGTGATATTGGGGCTCTGTCGTTTGTAGTCAGACAGTAGGTAGAGCCAGGGGGGATGGAGCAGCTGGCTTGTCATCTCTCCCTCTTTTCATGGGGTCTTTAGCTTCCCCATGTCATTTCCCCACATGGATAATGGCATATAGTAGTTACATGCTCATATACCAATAGTTTGGTATATTTGCTGATAGTTTGAGTTTCTTCGTATCCTGGCAGTTTCAAAGCAGAACAGCTGATTACATGCCAGCTCAGGGCTCCACAGGTAAAAGTCCCAGCTAACACAGTGGATGCCTCTTCACTTTCTGTGATCTAGCCTCAGAAGAGGCAGGTCATCTCTGCTGCATTCTATTGGTTAAGCCACTAAAGCCAGCCCAGATTCTGGGGGAGGGGCTATAGATCACACTTCTCAACAGAAGAGTCTCAAAGAATTTGTGAAGACATTTTAAAGTCACCACAGAGAGTCTTATATCTGATACCTGCACCCCGTGCAAAACCCTCTTCGTACAAGGATCAAAGGAACTGAGTATTTCACACGCTGAAATTACTGGCCCTTAATGCAAGAACTATGTTATTAGCTTAAACTGAGTGCATCCTCTTTGCAAACACGATTTCAGCCTGCTTGGAAGAAAAGAAGCAAAAGTAAAAAAAAAAAATAATAACCTCTGGAAGTGATAAAAATGAAGCTTTGATGTTGATAATTTACAACTGATGTAGACATTGCTAATTTCTGATTTTATCAATAGCTGTGCTCCCATTTTTAGACACACAGAAATCAAAGAATTCTGCTAGCGAAGGAATCCCTCTTTTGATCTGGAAGATGCTACTAAGGTAGATGTGTTGAGGCTTAGTTCATAAATCTTACAACAAGCAGGAATTATAGAGCTCTCTGAGTCCAAACATGTCTACAGGCTCATTTCTCCATTCCTTGTACCAGAGACAGGGCTCAAGCAGTCAGACAGAAAAAAAAGTCTGGACTGTTTCCTGTAAGAAATTGGAGATCCCACCTCAAGCTAGAGATTCAGCCATTTTGGGAGGCTCCAAATGGAAAAGGGGACTAAAAGTTCAGAGAAAGGGGATGACACAAGGGATGGAGTAAGTCACATCGTTACATTAAAAAATGCTAGATTGAGAGTTTGGGACTGAAATGTACACACTGCTATATTTAAAATAGATAACCAGCAAGGATCTACTGTATAGCACAGGGAACTCTGCTCAATACTCTGTAATAACCTAAATGTGAAAAGAATTTGAAAAAGAATAGATACATGTATAACTGAATCACTTTGCTGTACATGTGAAACTGACACAACTATAATAAACTACACTCCAATAAAATTAAAATTTTAAAAAAAAGAAAAAAAAATGCATGTATAGCTTTATGTTTTGTTTGGAGGGCTGTCCTCTAGAAGTGGGATTCAACAACCAAGCATTTGCTGACCCCTTATTTGTGGGAAGCTCTCAACCTGACTCAGGTTGGCTGCAAAGGGCACACAATCTGGCTGGTTGGAGAGCCTCCTGCCTTTTCTGGGAGCAAGGTTGAGCATCGGAGCTGGGAACTCAGCAGAAACCTTCAGAATGCAGAGTCTATCTCAAAGGTTATGGACGAGGCACAGCACATTGTCCCATGCATGAATACGTGCACACGGGCATGCTGGCTTTGCACTGAGAAGAGCCAAGGAGATATGGCTGCACAACAGGAAAGAGAACTTTCCCATGTGAAATCAGGCCATACTGTCCGGGATTGGAATAAACATCTCAGCAGCTTCAGTTCTACCAGCTGCCATCCCATTAACTACTTAATTGAGTAGTTCATGTCATTTTATTTTCTTCAAATGAAGGTGATTTATAAAAATTATAACCAAATGAAATATAGTTTCTCACCTTTACAAAACACCCCAAAAAGTCACTACTTTGAAAATCAATAAACTAAGCATTTATTATATTCAGGGTCTGGTTTATCTGTAGGAATTCAGGTAGTAAACATCAGTACTGTGGTTGGCAGACCTACTGTGTGCCAGACACTGTGCACAAGAAGAGCTGTTTGTGGGAGGTGTTACTTTTCTAATTTTATGTTGAGAAAACTGACTTGGGGAGGTGAGTCAATTTCCCAGAGGTTATACGGTATGGATAGTGCGTCTAGGAGTCAACCATGAACCTGTTTTGACTTCTACATGCCTGTTCTTTCCATTATAACACAACTTTTCTAGCTTTTGTCATCTGACAGAAAAGCTTGGTTCAATTTATATGTCTAAAGAATATAACTAGATGGATAAAGGTTTTCTTTCTTCTATTTTTTTTTTTTCTTAATCAATAGCAATGTAGAGTGGAATGAACATCTGAGTTGTGTTCTGGCTGCACTATTCATTGGCACTAAGTCCTTGGATAAGTCACTTATTTTCCCTTTTTGAGCCTATTTTTCACCTTTAAAATGGAAATAATAACTCCTGCTATACTTACACGTTGAGATTATTATAAGATTAAGATAAAACATTGTATAGGAAAGCATGTTGCAAACAGATGATTCCAGATAACTCTTTTTTTTTAAATGGGTGAATTTTATTTTATATAAAGTATACCTCAATAAACCCACTTTTTTTTAATTTAGCAAGGTAGTATTTTATTTTATTTTATTTTATTTTATTTATTTTAACAAGTTTCAAAAGATTTTTTTTTTAATTGGGGTATAGTTGTTTCACAATGTTGTGTTAGTTTCTACTGTACAGCAAAGTGGAGTTCTCTGTGCTATATAGCAGGTTCTTATTAGATTCCAGATAACTCTTGATGGAAATTCTGCCCTAGTAGTCATTTGAACATAAGCTGGATCTATTTATGACCCATGGACCTCTTTGGGGGCTTGGTTTTCAAGAGATACATTGTTCACTGTAGATGGAAAGGTGTGTGCAGAGACACTATGCGTTGTCATCCCCACAATAATGAGCCATTACAAAAGCTGATTTCTCTTCAAGTCTTTTGCAACGCTGTGATCTTTTGTGATCCATGAAGGGTGCCCTGTCATATGCACTGGGGACCCTTTACCTCCTTCATTTTGAATCCAAGCCTTGGTTCATACATTCAAATGTGCTGAACCTACCAAGATGGATAATGTCACGTGGCCATTCTTGGCTCTTGTGACTGGTAAAGTGAATCTGTTCATTCAACATTCATACATTCGTTCATTTATATGGCAGACATTTACTGAGTGCCTGGGAACTGGTGTGAAGTATACAGATGAAAGGACAAAGATTCAAGCGTGAAAGTAAATGAAGTCCCATCCCCAGCCGGGGTACAGTCCACAGCATAGTGCAAGAGATAAATATGTAAACAAAAGATTACAATAACATTATGATTGTGATAGGCACTCTTGGAACTAACACACCTCCCCTTGAAGGCTGAGTGGGCCAGGCTGGGTCTGAGTCTTATTGCCTTAAGTGAGTTTAACCAAGAGGCAAGAAGTAATATAAACCCAAGCATACTCCTTGAGCATCATATAAAGTAAAAGTTGGGAAACCAATATTAGACATTATGTGTGAATGAAATAAATAAGCCATATATATGGTAACAGAGAGACGAGAGATACAAAGATGGGACCTGACCTTTTCTGTGAATGGACCTGAAGCTCTGATGGCCAGTGGCCAATGGGAAGGGAGTGAACTGTGCTCATTGAAAGATTTGGAGCCAAATACATAGAAACCACTGTGGGAACTGAATGGGAAACAACATTTGTGCTGGATTTTGGTAGCTCTTGTAATAGATCGTGACTGCAATTTTGTGATGAAGATCACACATAAGAGCTTTCTTAATATGAACCTGAAGTCCCAGGCAAGCAACCACAGAAAATAAGTGATTAAACTGAAAGTTAGATAATTGTTTCCTTGGGTATTCATTGGCCCTTTTTCTATTTCTTTTTCTATTTCTGAGATAATCTGGTTATTAAATGACATCAAAGAGAAAGAGCCACAAATAAGGGCATGTATACCACCTCTCCTCCTATTCCAGAAGCTTAATTGTGAATGGAAAGTTCTGGTTTAAGTCATTAAAAGATAAGAAATGGGACAGGTAAGCACCTAGAATTGGAAACATCTTATTTTGGCTTGTTGGGAAGGATGGGATCATAAAGATGAGAGGACTAGGGTTTATTGGGCCTTGATCTTAAAAGCACAGATGCACCCAGGTAGTACTTGGAACACACCTATGATTCATCCCATATAGAACAGAGTCATGCAGTTTGCTTGTAGCATTTCTGAGATGGTGGTCCATACTCCACTCTTCCACTGTTCAGCCTCAAGCAAGCCATTTAGCTCCTCCCAGCCTTGGGTTCAAATTTGTAAAATGAGGACAATGTTCTCTTTCTTTCAAGAATGTGAAGTAGATTAAAGGAGGTATGTGAAAAACATGATCTGGTAAATTGTAGGTTCATGAAAATTACTGGTTTTCTCTTCCCGTTTGTTACCTCTTTCTGTAACATCATGCTAAATGAGAGTTTGGAGCAGTAGGGAATACATTTCTCAGAATCCAGGTCTATATTTTTCCAGGAACTGGATGCAGCCACAGGTTCATAAAATATGATACATTCAGCTCAAGTCTCCCTAAATGGAGCAACTCTGTACCAGGATCTAACTATACCTGGAATTCTCCATAACCCGAGAATGATTTCATATGGGCACTGGATTGGGGCAGCTCTTTGAGGCTCCACATATAAATATAATGATTTATATAAATATCTTTTCTATCACAATATTACAAGACTGTGGGATTCATTTGCATATCCCAGATGATCTCATTATACACTATTTTATCTCCCACTTTCTGTCCCCATTTAATTGGGTCCTATGATATTAAGCTGTCTGAAAAGGCATTCTCTGCTTCTGAATTTCAGATTTTGGCTTACAAGTGAATTGGTGCTGATAAAGTGATGTTATATGTAGATAGGAAGCACAGGAGGCTTCCTGGAGGCCTTAGCTACTTCCTTAATATCTTTTAAGTCAACATTTTGGGGTCTTATCTGCCTATGCATGGAACTCCAATAAGCAATATACCTAAAGCCACCTCCTCTCCTCATTAAGTTGATTCAATTTTAACTTTCCCATCAGGATGCTCTGTCCCAGTGAACCTTTGGCTTCATCGCCTTTTTTATTTCCAGCTGTCAGTTTGAAAAACGGTCACTGTCTATCTGCCTTTCCCATTTTGCATCATCATCAGAACTAGCCAGGTGCTTCCTGTTTGCAGAAGACTAGCCATCATCTTCCACCAGAGGTGCTGAATCTGCACAGCTGGCCAAGTTCAGCAAATGGCTGGCAGGGGATTCAGCCCGGGATCACGCTGGTTGAAAAAACACAGGCACGGAATGTGTGCTGCAGGCACCATCAGTGAGTGAGTTCCCACTTGGACAAAGCAGCTCATCAGAGGAGGCCACGTGGAAGATGATAGGAAGAACCTGGGGCAGAGGGAGGGGGGGAGAGGAAGAGGGAGGGCCATGCTGAGTCTCTTTCAGGCTCATGCCCTGTTTGACGAGTGAAAAATATGCCAATTTTCAATTCTAGAAGTATTGGCCACTTACCATGAAACTCTTTGTCAAAGAACTTGTGGAAATCCATATATTGCTGGTCCCGTCTTAAATTCCCTTTTTTCTCCCTTCACCACGTACACTCCTACTTGTCTGACGATGCTGAGTTCAGATGTCACCTTCCTTTTCCACCCCTACATCCTCAGCTTGGGAGGGGTGCCCTTTACCTACACTCTCACACACACCCCTACGCTCAGCCCCATCTTCACATATGCCGCGTTGCTCTGTGACTGCTGACTTGCCTGCTTTTTCCACCCGATGTCAGACCATCCAGTTTATTCATTTCTGCATCCCTAATGCAAGGCTTTGGTGTAAAAAGGAGAGATGCATTGAGGTAATGACCAACCCTACAAGGACCACAGTGTCTGCCAACTGTGTAAGGAAGACCTCCATCAAGGTCATCCAGGTTAAATGAAGGACATCTTGAGCCATGGTACCACTATGCTAAGCCTGGCACCATACCTGACAAGTGGTAGGTTTTAAATCAAGTTTTCTTGACTACATGAAAAATATTTGAACAAACAGATGAATGAACGAACAGCTGAACAAAGGGATGAATGAATGCTTTTCACTGAATCTCTGGCTTTACCATGAAGCCTGTCAAAAAAGGAGATAAGACATTACTTTAGATAAAGCACCAGTTGGAAAACACTGGCATAGATTAGTAAAAATCGATGAATCCAAGTCCTTCAGAGTAACATAAATAAGATGAAAAAAAGAGAGAAAAATTTATATGCTTGGGGAAGGTAGTTTCTATGTAATGCCAAATGTGTGCATGAAAATCCCTTTTCCATCCCCTAAAGAAGACCATTTTGGCATTTGAACTTCTCTTTACAGAGAGATCAGTGACCCCTGTATTGTTGTGTTATATGAACATTGCAGTTAATATATGGAATTTGTGCTGAGCATGGAGAGTGCTTCAAAATAACATGTGTGTGGCGGAAGTGGGCAATTTGGTTCATGCTACATAAAAATAATAATAAAAATAGAGGAAACAATGAGGATTTTGAGTCCCATCTCAAAAAGCTTGCAGGTACATTTACGATTGACACCCATATGACACTGATGGGTACATCACTCCAATTATATGGTAAAGGTCTTTATTCTTCTCAAAGCAATTAAGAAAAAAATGTCACAGTAAACAAATGTTTCAGTGGGCTAAAACTCTCTCCATTTGAACCACGTTTTTCTTTTTTTTAAAAAATCAGAATTCACTCATCAGATCTAGAAAAAAAAATCCATCTATAAAATTGGCAAACATCTTGGAAATGCACCTCCCTTCTGAAACCTGTTTTCTGAAAGGAGAACAAGGGAACATAATTGTCTGGCTAAAAAAATCCCCTTAACAAAGATGATTGGAAAGCTTTTATGTATTTCCTAAACCATTTCTCCTCCAGTTGGTTTTTGGCCAAGCTTGGATCTATAAAAACTGACTGTTGGCTTTTTAATCATTTTATGACTCAGGGTTGCAGTAAACATATTTTTTGCATGCAGTCTTTATATTTGTTCATTTATTCATTGACTCAGAAAATATTGTTTTCCGGTTTTTCTATGTTCCAGTCACTCTGCTGGACACTCAAGAGGCTATGGTGAGCAAAACTGATGTTTTTCTAGCCATAATGAATCTTATAGTGGGGGAAAGGGGATGGTGATATAAAATATAATCACACAATTGACTAATGAATAACCATCATGACAGGCGGCAGAGTTCATCATCAAAGTATAACAAGGGGTCTTAGCTAATTGGCCAGCCTGGGTTCACTCTTCTGAGAGGTTATGTATTTGTTGGGATCTAAAGCATTAATAGTTTTAATAGGCAACAAAGTGTTGAGAGAGTGTTACAGGTGGGAGGGTGGGGACCACGTATGTGAATGCCCCTGGAGAAGAAGTTTTATCATATTCTTTCATCTGTGTCTACATGCACCAAATAGCTTTTGAGCACCAACTACTTCCCCAGCTCAGTTCTGTCTCAGCCTTCAGGGGCCATAAACCAGTGGGGGAGAGAGGGCCCGGGATCTGCTTCAGCCCTAAGGAGCATCACAGTCTAGCAGAGGAGACCAAGAAACAGGGCAGAGTTCCAGTCTCAGGGACATGGTTTCTATCCTTTTAGAACTTAAGGGGCAGTGCTGGCTGTAAACAGAGACTAGAAAAGTCGAGAAGCTTAATAGGATGCTGTCCCTGGACTTGGTGACACAATGCCAGACAGTTCCCACTTGCCAGAGGTGTCAGCCCCATAGTACCCCTGCTTTATGGAGGGGCTGTAGGGGGTTCTCACTGAGCAGTCTCTTAGGTCTACCTCTAATAAGTTCCCGTGAAGAGACATAGTTAAGCTCCCAGCTGCATATACGCAAGATGTCCCGAAGCAGAGAATGAGTCTATCCCAGCTTGACTGGTCCTCGTTTATGTGCAAAGAAACCCCCAAGGATCTGGAATAACAAAAGTCTCTGCTAAGAGACTCTTAAGTATCAAAGTGGTCCACTGTTGCAGTGAGACTGTTACCTCCTTGACTAGTCCTTAGATTTATTTTTTAAATTTTGTTTAATTAATTTTCTTTTTTTTTTTTTTTTTTTTTGGCCACACCACACGGCATGCTGGATCTTAGTTCCCCAACCAGGGAGCGAGCCTGTGTCCCTTGCAGCAGAAGTGTGGAGTCTTAACCACCGGACCGCCAGGGAAGTCCCTAGATTATATTTGAGGTATTAAATCTTGGAAAAACACCAACTTTCAAGTTCAGCACTGGAGTCTTCAAGTTCTTCCTCTTATCCATTGATATGTTCAAAAAATTAGAGTAAGAATCTCACCCCTTTTTTCAGTAAGCTTTTGGAACAAAAATCACTATATGCTTGATTTGGGGTATGTGGCAGGGATTAATGCCTGTCATTCCTACAAGCCAGGCTCTGCTGCTACAGGGCTCTGCTGCAGTGGCCCACACTGCAGACTTCCTTTGTGGGTGCATGCCTTACACCAGTGTGGCTACTCTCTCCTACTTTGTTGCCCTGGGCCCTTTAGGCCTGTGTCTGAACATATAGGCAGCAAGAGGAGCGTCAAGATTGCAATTAAGTCAAGTGATAAAACTAGCTGTCACTTACTAAGAGCTACTCTGTGCTAGTGTTCTTGTATTAACTCATTAAGTTTTCAGAATGATGCAATAAGGTAGGTATAATTATTCCCATTTTAGAGATAAGGAAACCGAGGCACAAAGAGGTTAAGTAACTTGCCAAAGTCACACAGCAAAAAGTAAGTGAGCTGGAAATTAAACCAGGTGGTCTGACTCCAGAGTCTGCATGGTCCCTACCATGCTGCCTGGCAGAACACTGGCCAGCATTTATGACAAAGCCTGAGGCTCCGGTTTACATGAGGTTGGGTTGCAGACTTAATGAGGGCTTGAGCTGGGTCTTTTTTGTTGGCGAGGAACAAAGACTCACTCAAGTTGGTTTAAGGAAGTAGAGGTTGGATAGTGTAAGGATGAAATGAGTTGGCGGAAAAGACAGAATCTCACAGACATCATGAAAAGTTGTTTCTGATCTCACCACACTGACACTGCAGGTGGACTCTGTGTAGTGCTCCATGGTGGCTCCATGCGCCTTGGCAGGGAAATTTATAGATCGGTGCTTACTGCTTAGGTCGCCGAGTCTAACTCACATTTTCTGAGTGTCTACTGCCCTCTTGCCTCTGAACATCACGGCTTGTGCTCTCCGTTCTGTACCCATCACTTCTTACTCACACTTCCTGATCCCTGCCAACCTGGGGTACACATAGCAGCAGACAGAAGCTGTGGATGCCCCACCCACACTCCCTGGCCCACACTGTGCTCACCGGCAGCCCAAGTGGACAGGTTCTCTCGAAGGCTGACAGCATCCTTCCTCAAGCACCTGCATCTCTCTGCTTGTTCACCTGAGGCTTTCTCCAGGTGGACGATCATTGACCCCACCTGCAGAGCACCCTTCAGCGGCACCCCTATGCAACAAAGTTGGGAGTTTAGAGATAAGTACCCTAGCTCCTCACAGGTGGATCCATTCCTGCCAACTCAGAGGGTACCCAGGAGGGGGTGGACAGGTGGGAGTGCTTCAGGAAAAGACAGCATAGATCCAGAAGCAAATAGAAAAGAAACCAAAGTTAGTTATGCACTTATCTTGGGCCAGGATTTTTAGCGGCCAGGTTGATGTTTTTATACACATTTATGCAGATTAAGAAACAAAGGTGCAGGGCCGGTGCCTAAGGACCCCACAGCCACTCTGCAGGGAACTTAGATAGAGTTCACTACAGTCATTTTTTCCTCCTGTGGTATCAGGCACCAAGGGATAGATAAAGTCAACATGTCAAGGACTCAGTAGTTACAGATGTTGAACAGATTGAAATGAATACCTTCAAATGAAAACACGCAGATGAGTGAGGTGACCGGCAGGGGCCTGTTTCACAAAACTGACAAATGTCATGTGCCTCCTTTACTACGTTCTCTCAGAGAAAGCAGCCCAAATCTCTTTGCCACAGCATCAGCACAGTCCTACCCTAGATCTGCCATTAAACTGCGATTTGGTGCCAAGAAAATAATGTAACGCTAACAATTTTTGCTTGACAAGCATTCGTGAATTTCAGGAAAGAACAAAAAGAAATTCTTACTATTCACCTAGAGTCTGTAAATTTAAGCTTTGAATAAAATAGCTACAAAGATGAGGCAAAAGCCTGGGGTGGGGAGGACCAAGGAAATTAAGAGAAAAACAAGAATACCTGCTTTCTATATGCATCGATATGATTAGGTCAGTTGAGTTGGATTTTTGTCCCTTTATTAGTGTTGGTGTCTGGAGCACAAGGGGAGTGGCTCAGATCAAACCAGGGAAAAGTACGACCTGCGCTGTGAATAACCCATTAACAGCGAGAGTGCGCTTCGGAGCTGAGAGGAGCAATATTTAAACAATCCTCTAAAGTCTGAAAACTCCTGCACCCACTTTTGATTGTGTTGCAAGCATATTCTGACCTCTCTGGTATGACAAATACAGGTGCTCACACACACACATAGAGATACACATTTCCAGATGCACACTGAACACAAGTTTGAATCTCAATAAGACCCACCATCATGGGCAAAATACCTGCTCTGTGTAAGGTCCTTTGGTTATTTTGTTTGTTTGTTTTTTATTCATTTATTCTGACAGCAAACCTGTGAAGCAGGGGCGGGGGCATTTTGTTCCCATTACATAAATGAGACTATGATTTATAAAGTAAGTAAATTCACTGTGGTTACCCAGGGAAGAGGTAGCAGAGCTGATATTTCCAACTAGGCTCACTGACCCCAAATCCAGAGTTCTCTCCAGCCCACCACATGGCTCCCAGAGGATGTGCTCAAAGGGCAATTGCCAACCATGTTCATTCATCAATTCAACCACTGTTTATGGCACATTTAGTATGTGTCTGCCAGAGATCATGGCTTTGGAAACAGGCACAGTCCTTCTCTGTATACATTTGTGTTATCTCCTTTTGATCCAGAAGTTAAAAAAAAACCTGCACATTTGGGGATTTATAATCCAGAGGTAATATAAAGTGTGATGAGTGTTGGAAAAACAATCACACTGAGCTCTGGCTAACAGTGGGGTTGGTGAAGACTCCATGAGGTGGTCATAATGGCAGATAACTGAAGGATGAGAGTTAAGCTGATCAAGTGGTAAAGCTCCAGGTGGAGGAGACAATTATACAAAGTCCTAGGGATGGCAATGTGAAGGGCATTATAAACCATGTTAAGGAACCCGGAAGACATTATAGGAAAAGTGGGTATACATGCCAAGGATAGAAAGTCAAGAAGTGTCATCATCAAGTGGAAAATTCTAGAACTTCACTGCTGCCTGACGTTAGCCATTTGCTGAGAGCTTCCCAGAAGTACCCTGCTTGAAGTTAGGGCTTAGAATGTTGGGGTTTGCCAATCTCCAGGAGCCCCCATGTAATGACATGGTCATTTTGAAAAGTATTACTATGACAAGGCAGTTTTGTTTTGAAAAGTGATAGGGTATTGAAAAGAGGAAGTTGGTTGCACAGAATCTGTGATTCCAGCACGGAAGATGCCCTGACTGACTCAAGTGACTAGTGTTATAAGCAGGGTTATGTCAATAACAACTGCTGCCATGGAGTAAAAATCCTGTGTGCCCACATATGGTCACCTTATCTTTGATAAAGGAGGGAAGGATATACAGTGGAGAAAAGACAACCTCTTCAATAAGTGGTGCTGGGAAAACTGGACAGCTGCATGTAAAAGTATGAAATTAGAACACTCCCTAACACCA
>NC_041220.1:105897026-105969657 GCF_002837175.3 Physeter macrocephalus
TGTATAACTGATTCACTTTGCTGTAAAGCAGAAACTAACACACCATTGTAAAACAGTTATACTCCAATAAAGATGTTAAAAAAAAGAAAAGAAAAAAAAAGAAAAGAATCAACAACATAGAAAAAAAAATCCTGTGTGCCAAGTCAGATAATATACTCTAAATACTATAGATGCTATATACTCTACACTGTAGTCTATCCATGATTCCTCACAGCAACCCTCTTGGAAAAGTACAACTATTCCTGTTTCAGAGATGAAGATAATACTGAGACTTAGAAAAATAACTTTTTCAAGGTCACACAGGTGAAGACTGAAAGAAAAATTAAATTCCCATCTGTCTGACTCCAAATGCCACACTTCTGCCTGTGGAAAGAGGATATCATTAATTAATAGCATTTTCCTTTACTGCCTTCCAAGCAAGCTGCCACAGCTCTCAATTCAATGTCCCAAAGAGACTCTCCAACCTGGCTGTGGAAAATATTGGCCACACACTTTCTCCAAACAAATAAATGCTTTAACATGGTGGATTCCTCCTCTGGTGCTTGAGTGTGACTCCGTTCCCAGAGTTTGGTCTCTCTTGTGGGGGTAACAGAATCCAACATCTGTTCCTGAAAGTGGGCAGTAAGCTCTGTGGCACCACCCAAGCCTGGGCAAAACCTGGGGCTTGACTAAAATCAGGCAGCCAGACCAAACTTGCCATTGGAAAAGTTCAGACAGCCAGTGTCACCAAGGTTCCTTTGTACCAACTATCACCAGCCCATATGTTAGGTTCCAGGGATGTGAAAATGAACCAGCCCTAGGCACTGCTCTGGAAGATCTTATAATCCAGTTGGAGAGATAAGTACATACATAAATATGGACAAAGTTGAGTGCTTTGCCGGAATTCTAATCAATGTGCCCTGGGAGCCTAGAGCAGGGGCTTGGAACTCATTTTGGAGAGGGTGGAGAAGATCATGGCTGAGCTGAGCCATGGGAGATGAGGAATTTCTCATCTGGCAAAGAGAGCCAGGAAGGAGCTCCAGGGAGGTGGAATGGCATGAGAAAAGTCATGATGTAACAATGTCAATGTTTTCACTGTTGAAAGGAGGAGTTAGGCTATCATAAGAGATGAGGCAAGCTGGGCTAGCAGGGCAAATATTGGACAGACATATGTGCTAGGATCAGAAGCTTGTTTTTTTGTTTTTATACTAAACATGACAAAGGGAAGAAAAATCTTTGCAAAAGGCATATACATCAAATTTCCATTTAACCTAAGAAAATTTCGCTTGATAATCTTCCTCAAGTTTCTTTTATTGTATTTTGTTTCACGTGTGCATTCCTAGCTTTCTTCTTTTCTTCCCTCTTTAGTGTATATTTTATTCTCTACAAGGCTGCAAGTTCTTTGAGGGAAGAATGTGTGTATCTTGCTCATCTTTGTTTTATTACAACACTTGGCAGAGTGCTTGGCATGTAACGAAGTGCTTCATAAAATGCTGAAAGAATTGAAATGAAGGGTGAATTTCATTAAGCCCAGGTTAGAGGTTTTAGGAATGCTCTTTTCCTTAATTTTCACTACACCACATGATTTATGTATGATTATTTTCGTCTCTTTATGCGTAAATAAATTAGAGGTCAAGGATGACAAGTAACAATCCCAGAACCACAAAGGCTGTGTGCATTTACTAATGTATAGAAATGTCAGGACTTAGCCTGGGTGTGTGTCATGAAAATGACTATGTTTTTAAGCGTTTTGCTATATGTGTGACCTCAGGTTGGAAATCCTGGGCTCAATATTATCCTGTACACACTCATTGGCAACATCACTGAAGTGAGAAATCAGCCACAAATGGGTCTTTGAAGGCAAAATAAATCAAAATAAAGTATGCACAGCTGCCTATGCACTTCTCTAAGGAGAATCTCTCAGAACCATTCTCTTTGGCTGTGGAGATAGACAGACAACGTTAGGTAAAAAGATGCCTGAGGTTTAACTACTGATGTATCTACTTCATCATTGCATGTCAAATTAAATAAATATAATTAGATTTGCACCAATAAAGTGTCAGGGCTTTTTGTTCCAGAGAAATTTGTGCTCAATGCATTTGGCAGTTTTAATGCTTACATGTCTGTGCTGCACTGGGTGTTGTACCTCATTCAATTCACTTAATAAACTTGTGTGTCAACTTCATTTGGGCCCAGCCCTGAGCAAGTGTGATCATACAGAAATCAATAAGACAAAGAACAGGAGTACATATGGAACCCTGGCTAAGGGTATGTGGATTTTCCTTATCTTTTTAAGAAACAAACTCTTAGTTTTGTTGATTCTTTAAATTGTTTTTCTCTTTTCTGTTTCACTTATTTCTGCTTTAATCTTCATTATTTCCTCTCTTCTGCTATTTTTGGGCTTAGTTTGGTCTTCTTTTTCTGGTTCCTTGAGGTGTCAAGTTAGGTTGTTTATTTATGATCTTTCTTGTTTTTAACTGTAGGTGTTCATCACTATAAACTATAAACTTCCCGCTTAATACTTCTTTTCCTGAATCCCATAAATTTTAGAATGTTGTGTTTTCATTTTCATTCATCTTGAGATATTTCTTAAATTCCCTTTTAAAAATTTTCCTCTTTGACCCAGTGGTCAAGAATGTTGTTGTGTAGTTAACACATATTTATGAATTTTCTTATTTTCTTACTGTTATTGATTTTTAGTTTTATTTGATTGTTGTCAAAAAGATACTTGGTATAATTCTGATCTTTTAAAATCTGTTAAGACTTATTTTGTGGCCTAATATGTGGTCTAGCCTGTAGAACATTTCACGTGTTCTTGAGGAGAATGTGTAGCGGCACATCTCATTTTATTGTTTTTGCAGGCATTGTGTTTTTTACAAATTGAGGGTTTGTGGCAACTCTTCATCAAGCAGGTCTATTGGCATTATTTTTCTAACAGTATTTGCTTACCTAGTGTCTCTATGTCCCATTTTGATAATTTTCACAATATTTCAAACTTTTTCATTATTATTATATTTGTTATGGTGATCTGTGATTAGTAATCTTTGATGTTATTATTGTAATTTTTTTGGGTGCCATGAAATGCACCCATATTAGACAGTGAACTTGATAAATGTTGTGCGTGTTCTGACTGCTCACCAACTGGCTGTTTCCCTGTCTCTCTCCCTCTTGTTGGGTCTCCCTATTCTCTGAGATACAACAATATTGAAAGTAGGCCAATTAGTAACCCGACAATGGCCTTGAAGTGTTCAAGTGAAAGGAAGAGTCAATTGATGCTGCAAATTTTATTGTTGTCTTAGTTTAAGAAATTGCCACGGTCACCCTAACCTTTAGTACCAACACCCTGATCAGTCAGCAACCATCAACATTGAGGCAAAGCCCTCTACCAGGAAAAATATTATGACTTGCTGAAGGCTCAGATGATGGTTAGCACTTTTTAGCAATAAAGTATTTTTTAATTAAGCTACACATGTGTTTTTAGACATAATGTTAATGCACACTCAATTAACTACAGTATAGTGTAAAAATAATGTTTATATGCTTTGGGAAAGCAAAAAATTCCTGTGACTCCCTTTATTGCAATATTCGCTTTATTGTGGTGGTCTGGAACCAAACCTGCAATATCTCTGAGATGTGCTGGTATTCTGCTGTTGGGTGGAAAGTTCCCAACAGTATATGTCTATTAAGTTCATTTGATATAGCTCATTGTTCAAATTCACTCTCTATTTTGTCTCTTGGTGTTCTATGTATTTTTGAAAGTGAATTATTTAAGTCTCCTATTGTCATTGCATTGCTGTCACTTTCTACCTTCATATGTGTTAATATCTACTTTATATATTTAGGTGCTCTAATGTTGGGTGCACATTAATTTCAAATTGTTACATCTTCCTGTTGACTTGAACTTTTGTCATTATGTAATAACTTTCTTTGTAGCACTATAAATGGCCACTATAATTATGAAATGAAAGGACCTTAAGTGAAGAATGAAGAGATGTTTCACAGAGAAGGTAGCAAGTAAACTAGGATTGAGGAATGAGTAGGAGTTTGCCAGATTGGCATTAAAAGAACAATCCAGATTTGCCTTGTTTTGTTGAACCCTTGGATTTTAAATTCCACCTATGGGATCTGTCAACCCATTAATTAGTTTTAATATCTGAGGATAGCTAAAGTCCAACAAGCTTCTGAACATTAGAATCACAGCTTTCTTTGTGAGGATAATGTAGGGTGTGTAAGGGATGTTTGCTCTTTGTATGTGTGTGTGCATATATTGGGGGGTCATCCAGAGTTTACTCTTTTCTTGTGATAAAAGGACCTTGATTTTGTTGGGGGTTCCAATCTCCTGTCACTCTCATTGAAGTGTTTTAGGTAAATCTAACACGGTACCCAAGCCAGGGAATCAGGTGCAGCCTATCAGGCAACCCAGTTTCTCCCATCACAGTGATTAGTTTAAGGATGAGCAAGTCATCCCCTCAGAGTCAATGGTATTCACTGAGATTTTTGCTGAAGCTCCTAGGAAATAGGCTTTTGTTCTGATTCTGTAGATGTGAAACCTGAGAGGGGTTGGGGACTGAAATGGTTGCTTCCATCTGATAGAGACTAAAATCTTACCAATCAAAGGCAGAGCTAAAAGATAGAAGAACTGAATCTTGATCATGTCATTTGATCCTGACTGTAGGAAAATCTGAAGTTTTATCTACCCTACTGGGGTCTTCTATTACATTGAGGCAATACACTCTCTTTCCACTTGAAACAGTAAATGCCCTGCCGGGTACTGTGTGTATTTTTGAAGGGTCATTGCTTCACATAGCAAAAATAGATATTTGGTCAACAGGGAACCTTATAGATATACTTTTTGCTTACAAGCTTTCATAGTGATGTGGTGAAATGTTCTCTCTGAGTGAGAGAGGCTTTGGATCTATAGGCTCTTCCAACTATAATATCTCCTGTTAAGATCCCAACTATGTCACCAATTACCTGTGACATTTTTACTTTAAGACAAACTATCCCCTACCCACCACTTAGCCCCCAACCTTTCTGTTTCCACTACAAAGATGTAATTTATTGCTTATATATTTTGGCTTTTCTCTTATAGGTATGCTCTCAAAATGAAAAAGGTAAAGGACAGACATGAGCTCATTTCAGGAAAAAATTTACTTTTTCACATATTACAATTAAATTAAAAGAGGAATATTGGTTTTGCATTTAATCTGACACTGGACCTTTCAGGCTGGAGATACATTGCAGTATAACAAAAAGAACTCTGGGGTTAGAAAGTTCCAGATGTAAGCCCAGACATCACCATTAGTGTGTAAAATCTTGAGCTGATAATTTAACCTCTCTGAGCCTCAGTTTTCTCATCTGACAGTGGGAACGATAGTACCTCCTGAGCAGTACTGTTGAAAGAATACCATCCACACTACATTTTCAGAGTGTCTGCCACCCTCCTCATTTCTCTTCCAGTAGATTCTATTGAGGGCAGCCCTGTGTGCCCCTCTGCAGCTAACCACAATGGATTGAACTGGGGTGGACACCTGTGCCTTAGCCAGAAACAGCCAATCTATAGGCTTCTGATGATTGAAAGAAGAGTCTGGTCTAGGAAAGAGGATTAGGGAAAATAAGATTCTCTCTCAGAAATTTACTTTGAAAAACTTGGTGAAAATGATGAAAGAAATAGCAAGATCTGAAACTAAAAATCACACTACGGAGAGAGACAGGAGACAACTGGAATGATGGTCCATCAATGTCCCCATTTGTTTTCCTTTAAAAGCAGAGCCTGAGGCAAGGGTTTGGTGCAGGTGGTTTCTTTGGGAGATGATTCCAGAGAGTGTTAGGGGGAGAGAGGGGACAGTGAGACAGGGAAGGGAGAAAGGTAGAAAAAGGAGTATTAATGAGTGGGTAATTGCTGTGTGAAAGTTATAACTTCTTTGGTGGGTCTTCCCTAAATTTATCAAATTTAGCTTAAGTATAACCCCCCATCCATATCACCTTATAATTCTTATACCATAACACTTAGGAAATTGTATTTTAGCTGCTTATTTAAGTAAGATCAGTTGGTCCTCATTAAACATTTGCTGAAGGAATAAAGAAAGAAAGAAAGGATTGAGAAAGGAAAATTGAATACGGAAAGAAAGAAAAGGGTACCTAGAGTGTACCTGGGTGAAGCTTTGGGGACATTACAGGACCTATTATGAAAGGGGAAGTGTGTTGAGTTATGAGAATATAAACCACAGGGATAAGATCCAGTTAGGGACATCAGAGAGTCATGCTGGAGGAAGTGAAGAAAAAACATTCTTTAGAAGCTGTCTATGTCCAGAAGGATGGCTGATTAGATACCCTGAATTACTCTTCAAATGCAAACAGCTTGAAAGCTGAATAAGACAGAAAAATATTTTGAAAATGGTTTTAATCACTGTCTCAGTTGGCAAGAAAGTAAGGAATTTGCAGAGGTCAAAAGCATAGCTGAGGGCTTCCCTGGTGGCGCAGCGGTTGAGAGTCCTCCTGCCGATGCAGGGGACATGGGTTCGTGCCCCGGTCCGGGAAGATCCCACATGTCGCGGACCGGCTAGGCCCGTGAGCCATGGCCGCTGAGCCTGCGTGTCCGGAGCCTGTGCTCCTCAACGGGAGAGGCCACAACAGCGAGAGGGCCGCGTACTGCAAAAAAAGTGAAAGTGAAAAATCTGAAGGGTGAGTGAGCACAAAGACAGCTCTTCCCTGTGAGAATCTGCAGAGCCACAGGGCTGTACTGAAAACATGAAAGCCTTCTACTGAAGCCAGTGGAGGAGCCAGATCTTTGTGGATATGTTTTTAAAACAATAACAAAACACAAAAACCACTTTTTTCTTTTCTTCACCCTCTGTATTCTTTTTATGTCTGAGTTGAAAATGGTTTATCATGGATATTATACATGATTTGGGAGTTTTTTATCCTTATGAAATTTTGAGATGGCAAAGTTGACATTCTGCTTTTGGTTCAATCTCACTAGAAGTGAAGAATTCCAAAACAGGACTTTAAATGAAAGATCCACCACCTACATTGAATTAAATAGGTAAAAATTCAATATACAAATATCTGTATATCTTAAGGTTATTTTGTTTAATGTTATGTAAACTGATGAACCATGCTTGGGCAGTGGAAGTGGTCTATCAACAGACAAAACATAAAGTGACATACTATATACAGAGAATTTATAAGAACGATGAAGCAAACTAAAGTTCATTTGTTTTTTCATGTCACCAAATGCCAGCACCTCTACAAGATTAGTGATAAAATACTTGTCCTTGAAAAAAAAAAAAAAAAAAGATTTTGTTGGTCTAAGTTCTAAAAATTACTATGCTTAGTGCAGGTTTTTAACAACACATGTAAGTTTCATAGCAGGATATGTTTGTTAGCTATCTTTTAATAAAGTAAAAATAAATGTACGTGGAAGTCAATTTGGAGAACTCTCATTTGTACAGTGAACTCCCCAAAACATAAACTCAATTACATGCATTTGTTAAGAGAATAAGATGTTAATGTTTTGAAGTTTTTCAAGCTTGTGTTGGGAGCAGTTTATACCTCTAATACCTGTGCTTTAATACATATTCTTGTATTTGAGCAGTAGATTTTAAATAATCAATGACAGCTGTATGGGATTTTCTTTTCTGAGTTATCTTTTCCTTTTGGTGTGAAGTTTTAGATGTACATGATTAGAGTAGAAAATCATTGCAAATTAGGAACACTTACATAGGAAAAAGTCAAATTTTAAAGAAGAATGCGAGGAGAAAGGACGAAAGATGCTGGTCTTACTTTACCCGAAAAAATGTAAAGAACAATGTTTGAACGGCTCCATTATTCTCACCAAGACCTGGCACTAATAAAGCAATGGATGAAAAGATTCAATGTCTTCTACCATTCAGTCATTTCTCTGATATTTGCAGAATAATACTTTTGAAATATTTACTAAATATGCTGAAATTTATAATAAATTTTCAGGTGAAGTTATTCCACTGGAAAATTTTTGACTGCAGAAACATTTTCAAGCTTTTAGAATCAATCCCAATAGGCACAGACAGTATTGCAATTTCTAGAATTTATTATTGATACATTTTTGCCAAATTTATCCTTACCTTTAAGATTTTTCCTATTTGTATATATAAATCATCTGTGAAATAAATTTTTTCAAATTAAAATTAATAGAAAATATACTAGCAACTAAAGCAAAGGTAGGAAATCTAGCTATACTGGGTGCTGAACACAAATATTCAAAGAAGATCAGTTTTGATGAAGTAATTGATGAATTTACATATATACTAGATGGGTCCATAGCATGAATGCCAGTGCATCAACTTGTAAATATTGGAGTTGTGATCTAATCTAATCTCAATTAGTCTTCTGTGTTAATTAAATTTCCGTAAATATTTGTAGACTCAAAAAAGAATATAATGTTCTTCCTAATATGATACACCTAAAATACCCTCCTTTAAGGTCAGTGCAAATTGTCAAACTATTTCTCTATTTAATCATTCATAAGGGTTGATTAATTGTTTTATAACAAAGCATAATAGCTTTCACAATCTCCACATACTGGAGGCAGTTTATGTGCTTCCCAGAAGCCCTCTTCCCAGTCTGTCTCCTAGGTGTCACACGCTTGCCCGGGGAGTAGTAGAGTCCATGCAATTCTCAAGTTGCAAAACTCTAGTGCTGTCAGTCACTTGTGTCACTGCCTTTATGTTTGCACATCTCGTGTCTTGTTTAAGAAGTCTTTCCCTGCCTAGAAGCTTACAGGTTTGTTCCTATGATGTCTTCTAAAGGTTTTATAGTTTCACCTTTCATATTTAAGTCTTTAATCCACTTAGAATTCATTTTTGTGTATAGGGTGATTTAGGGGTTCAATTTATTTTTCTCCCTATTGATAACCCAGAGTCCTAGCACCATTTTTTGAGAAGTCTCTCTTTTCTGCACTGATTTGCAGCACCAGATTCCCCATAAATCAGGTTTCCATATTTGCCTGGGCTGTTGGTGAGCCCTTTATGCTGATGGTTGTCAATTTGCCTATGCCTAATGTCACCATCACTTAATTACTCTAACTTTACAGTAATTCATGATACCTGCAGAGGAAAGGCCATGCAACACACTTTTCTTCTTTGTCTTGACTCTTATTGACCTTAGCACTTCCAGTTAGATTTGGGGTTTTAGCTTGTCAAGTTCTATGAAGTACCCTATTGACATTTTCATTGGAATTACATTATAGCTATAGCTCAATCTGGGGAGATGTCCAACACCTTTATAATATTGAGTCTCTCTACTCCTTCTGTTAGGTCTTTAATATCTTTCAAAAGATTTTTATAATTTTTACCATAATGGGCTTGCATAAAGTTTATTGGACTTTTTCCTAGGTGTTTTATGTGCTTAGATAGATATATAGATATAGATGGGGGGGGTGTGTGTGTGTGTTTGACTATTATAAATTTTAGATTTAAAAATTATATCTTCAAACTCTGTATATGGAATTCAAGTCACTTTGGCATATTGATTTGGTATTCAGAAAACTTGCTAACTTTTTTAATTCTAAAAAACTATATTTTGATTTTTTTTAAGTTTTTCTATGTAAAGAATCATATTATCTGCGTTAATAATACAATTTTTGTTTTTTCCTGTGCAATCTTTATACATTTTTTTTCATTGTCTTGTCTTCCATGCTGGTCAGGACCACCAGCACAGTATTTAGATATAATCGTTGGTCTTACATTCATGGCTTACTCCCAAGAGCGTCTAAGACTCAGGAAACATTCCACATCTTAAGCTGTATTCTGAGTATAGAGAAGTTCATTTTGTTATTTTAAATTTTTTTTCATATTTATTATATACACTTTTGTGGGCTTTCTATACTGACTGTTTCTAAATTTAAGTAGAGTTGATTTACAATGTTGTACCAATCTCTGCTGTACAGCAAAATGACTCAGTTTTACACATATAGACATTTTTGAAAATATTCTTTTCCATTATGGTTTATCCCAGGAGATTGGATATAGTTCCCTGTGCTATACAGTGGGACCTTGTTGTTTATCCATTCTATATGTAATAGTTTGCATCTACCAACCCCAAATTAGAAATAAAATTTTAAACAGAAACTTGAATAGAAATTAGCCAATTGTGGGGAAAGAAGATCTTCTCAGGTGTCCAATCAGAAAGCAGAGAGCAAGGATAGAGGTAGAGCAAGCATGGGACCTTTTGAGTAACGCTGACAGACAGAAGAGGAGGAGGGTGCTTCCAACTGAACTTACTCCCATGGGCAGAGGGCAAGTCATCACACCTTGAAGCAGGTTGACAGCATTGTTTCTTACTCCCATCCTTGCTTCCACAATTGCATGAAAAACCTCATGCAGAGTGAAGGCAGAAACTCATCTATCCCAATTTTAAATGTAATGAAGAAGTTGGCACCAGTTCCAGGCCAGGCTCCCGAGGCCCAGCGACAGGTTATAAGCATCTACCACGCAAGGTCAAGATGAAGTCTGACCAGCTAATGATGTGGTCAATAGAAGACGCAAGTGGGGAGTTTTAGAATCACACACATCGTAAGGGATAGAAGGTTGGAGATCATGGCTTGGCTCTGACTTCCTTGCCAGCATTATTTCCTACTCTATCTCTCTCCAGCATGATTCTGCATCATTGGAGCTCCCCAAAGGGACCTGATTCTTTCAAATTTCTGGGATTTGAACAGGCTCTTTCTTCTGTCTGGAATGGCCAAGCCTACGTCACTGAGCCCTTATTGATGTTTTCTAGTTCAGCTTAGATAATACCATCCTTGGGAAACCTTCCTGTATCTCTCCCACTTTTCCAAAGATGGATCCAATCCTTCCTTATGTTGCTTTGTGTGTGTCTTGTATGTATTCTTCTGGTTGTATTTGTTCTTGTTTATTTGGTCAATGACTCTCCTTCGTCAAATACTGTGAGCTCCTCAATAACATAGCACAGTACCATGTACGCAATCACGAAGGCAACATTTATTGATTTTTTGTCATGTTCTGGGAAATGTGTAAGTACTTTTCAAGCATGACCATATACTAGGTGTTCAAACATTTCTTTCTTGTTGGGGGTTGGGAGTGTTTTGCTCAAACCCATAGAGCTAGTGAGAGGCAGACCCCGAATCATCTGACACTGATGACATCATACCCTTCCCTCCTCCAAGAATAGACATCATATGTAGTTTAATCTACATGGACTCTTGGAAAGTACCCTACATATCTGAACCCCTTTCTTAGCTGCTATGAATTTCCAGATATTCAGCCCAGTGCTTTCAGAGCCTGAAGCCTCTCAGTCAATATAATCAGCATCTCTAAGAATAACTACAGAGAGAGGGCTTTGCCATCCCAGGGAGAAAAAGTACCTATAAGCCAGCATTACTCTTTGTAAACAAGGAGTGAAATGGTTCAGGATAGACCCTCTGCAAGTTTATGTGCCCTCCAACTATTTCCTTTCCATCTCATCTTTTGAATCTGTTTGCTAAACAGTCAGTCTGGCCAGTCTGGCCACTGTTGTTCTTCTATCATGTGTGTACATGTACATGGGTGTATGTGCATGTGTGCATGTGAGTTTTCCATGCGTTGAGTGTATATATTTGTGTTTTCCCCTTGATGGGTTGTTAGACCAGGACAAAATATGTTTCCAAACAAAAAGCAAATTCATTGCCTTCCTTTTCTCTGAGGAGCCCTGGAGTTCAAAGCTGAAGTGACTTTGCCTACTTGGATACTGGAAATTGTGGCTTTGGCAGCCAGATTTCAGGAAGGAACACCAGAACACCTCTGACAGATGTTCTCTCAATGGCAAGACATAGTTCAAGTTGGGGTCGTTTCTGCAAATCCAGGACATACTATAAAGGGAAGAGCATTGCATTTGGGATTAGAAGCACTGAAAACTATTAATAATAACACTGGGGTTTGTTTATTTGTTTGTTTCCACACATAGCCTGTGCCAAGTCAAGGGCTAAACATGTCATGTGGATTCCTCAATTCTTCTGAAACTCTTGTCACATTCGATGAACCAGAAACCTTACTGTATTGTCCTGCGGGGAAAAAATTGGAAGAAAGAGGGAGTTGACTTTTGTCGACTCCTCAAGTGTTGGGTATCTTGCTAATGATGATAATAACAATGATGATGGTAATTATTTCACTAACTAAGTGTCAAATGCAATGCCAAGCACTTGACATGAAATATTTAACCTTACAGCACCCTCTGGTGCATATGCTCCCATGACCTACGTTTTACACGTGAGGAGAAGTGTGGAGACAGTAAGGGACTTGCCTGGGGTCAAAAATAACAGAGATGGGATTAAAGACAAATAATAGGAAATTTAGAGAAACCGTTACTACCTGTTTAGGGCTCACAGGAAAACTGTGAACCAGGTACTAGAGTTCCCACTTTTCAGACAAGAGAGCGACTTGTAGGAGAAGGGAAGGAGGAAACGACAGGAAAGTGCATCATATCTACTGTTGGTCAGTGATGCTTATGGTCTCTCTGATACATAGCTTTCCTCCTGCTTAATTAGAGTTCACTGTAGGACGTGGCCTCATCCACCTAAACTCACCCTCAGCATTCCTTTCCCAGATTGTATTCCCCCTGTGCACCTAAGAGCCAGTTCCTTGCCATGCATTAATTTAATAGATGGCTTTTGAGAACTAACTTTGGACCAGGCATGGGCTAGTTCCTGTTATCAGAAAGACCCAGAACAGAGTGGGTGCCTGCCCTGCAGGTCATTACAATCAAAGTTACCGTGTCCCACCCGAGATCTTTCGTTGCCAACACTAGAGCTGCTGCCATGTAATTGACTTGGCTTGGCCCCTTTTGTACCACATGCTGGGAGCAGCTCCTCCTTTGCTGACTGAGGTTGGCCAGGAACCTCTGTTCTCCACCCCTGAATGCCCAGCCAGCCAAGCCCAATCTCAGCATTTTAAGCTGAATTTAGCTACATCCTGTGCTTGGCCCTGAGCTGTTTTTTGTTTTTTTTTTTTTAACTTTGTAAATCATAGAATTTTTAAAAATATTTACAAAGTAGAGACGAAAATATACAAATCACCACATACCCACCCACAACCCAGCTTTTTCAGTTATCAACATTTTACCCATCTTGTCACATCTCTCTGACCCCACGCTTTCTCCTTGAGTTCTTTAAAGCAAATTCCAGATAGAATGTCTTTTTAATCTATACATAATTCAGTATGCATATCTAACCGATAAGGACATTTTTCAAAAACCTTTCTGCCGTGCCATTACTACCTCTAACAAAATAAACAATAATTCCCTGATATCATTTGACACCAGTTCCATATTTTCCCAATTGACTCAAAAATGCCCTTTTACAGTTTACATTTGAATCAAGATCCAAGAGAGGTCTACGTTCTGGCTGATGTGCTCTCCTTAGTCATTTTTTAAAAATTAAATTTCTTATTCTGATATAATCATAGGCTCACGTGCCATTGTAAGAATATTACAGAGAGATCCTGTGTACCCTTCATTCACTTACCCCCAGTGGCAGCACCTTGCAAAATTATAGTACAGTTTCACATCCAGATAGTGACACTTGGCATTGTCACTGAGCTGACTTTTGAAAAATGTCAATATTTCAAATCTCATGAGTCAATAATGTTTAATGGAGAAATGCTGTTTTCTTTCTTGTGTAATTCACTCATTCTCATCTAACTTTTCTTCCTTTGTAGGAAGAGAGACACTATCTCATGGAATGCCTTGATACAGGTGTCCTAATACAGACCTGCTTCACTGTGGTCACATCACCTGTTTTTCAAGGGGTTCAGGCCAGCCTGAGTGTGGGTAAGCTGGTCTGGTTTCCCCAAGACCTTATTAGTTCCCTAGGAGATCACTCATTGCTAGGAACCCTGGACTCAGAAAAGGTGTCTGTGTAACCTTAGAGACCACTTCTATTACTTCTGTTATTACTCATGATAAATCTTTGGGAATCAGCCACAAAGGTGAGTCAGGCTGTGAATCGCTGTCTTTTCTACCACTCTCTGGTAAGGCCCATGATCTCTCCAGCCCAGGGACGAGGTCTCAGACATTCATACATTTTTAAGTTTGCAGAAGGGATTGCCTGGGGGTGCCTCTGCAGTATTTGTTGCTCAGTAAGTGACTTTACTGGAAATTAATGTCTGGACAGCCAAATAGAAGTCAGTGGGCTATTTTGCATGCCCCTAATATTTGCAGTGGTCTTTTAAAAGAGACAACAGACCTGCCCTTGGGGTCTTGACAGACAGCAGTTGGGTAGGGGCGTGTGTGTGTGTGTGTGTGTGTGTGTGTGTGTGTGTGTGGGTGTGTGTGTGTGTAAGACAGGGCTTGTTGTAGACATGTACATGGAGTGGGTGAAGGAAAGGAGACTATTTTTCAGCACTTCCTATGTACCAAGAACTGTGGTAGAAATAATACACACATTTCACCATGAAATCCAGACATTGGTAAAACAAGACTTAAAAAGGAATTTAAAAAGCCAGGGGTTCAACCAAACAAGGCAAATCTGGATTGTTCTTTTAATGCCAATCTCCATTTTTACAATAAGGAGACAGAAAACGTTCTCAAGTCCCCCAGCTGGTGAATGCAAATCAGGATTCATACCAGAGCCCAGAGAGCATGCTCTTTCATCCTTTAGTTTTCTCTCTTCAGGTCACTGCTCTGCTCTGCACTGTGAGGGTCACTGAAACTTTTGAAGGAACTGGGGAGCTTAAGAAGAGAGAATATTAAGGGACATCATAAATACTGTTTTAACTACTGAAAACCTCTCTCCCATCACACTGCTTGTTCATTTGTTGTGCTCATTTCTGGTGGGAAAATAAAAATGTTTGTTTGTATGCTTATTTGATTTTTTTTTTTTTTTTTTTTTTTTTTGCGGTACGCGCGCGCAGGCTCAGCGGCCATGGCTCAGGGACCCAGCCGCTCCACGGCATGTGGGATCTTCCCGGACCGGGGCACGAACTCGCGTCCCCCGCATCGGCAGGCGGACTCTCAACCATTGCGCCACCAGGGAAGCCCTATTTGATTTTTTAAATTAATTAGTTAATTAATTTTTGCTTACTTGATTTTAGTTTATCTTCCCCACCAGAGTTAAAGAGAGAGCATGTCTGTTTGGTTCTCCCCATAGGAGTTCCTAGCACATAGTAGGCACTAAGTATACATTTATTACATGGATAAATGAATACGTTATGAGGATTAAGAAGATAAAGTGAAATATCTGTGCCCGGGATTTAGCTGGTGTTTAAAAAGTGGGGTCCCCCTTTGTGATTCGAAGAAGGAAACAGATTTGTCTGCATTAAAGGCCACATAGAGTTTGACCCTAAGCTACCTTTCCAGTCTCATGTCCTACCGCTGCCTTATAAATACTCTTCTCTCCATTCTCACTGGTTTCTTTCCTCCTCCCCGAGGGCCTTACATGAGTTCTGCCCCTGTGCCTTTGCTCATGTCAGCACCCCTACCAGCATGTCGTCTCCCTGCTGCTTTCCCTTTTCCCAGTCACTCTCTTTCCTGGCCTCATGTTAGAATCCTGTGACCTTTTAAGATCTGAATGAGGCTCCTAATGTGCCACCACAGTTGAGAACCACTGACTGGTGTCTGGTGTCTGTGCAGCTCAAGAAGCATAAGGCTGGAGGGATTTGAGATGTTGGCAGCCAGTGTTAAAGGCATTTGCAATCCTGACCTAGTGAAGCTGTGTTTCAAGACCTGAGTTACCTCCCCCATCCTCCTCTCTCTGGGTCCTGCTGGATGCTCCTCTGCTCTGATATCCTGTGGCCCCTCAATTTATCCATACTTCATTTGGCACCTGCTACCTTTCACCTTATTTTGTAAGTTACTTTTCACGTTAGCTCTTTTGTTTGTTTATCCAGATCCTCAGAGAGCAGGGCATTTGCAAAAATACAAAGCATCACAGTTGATGCTCAGTCTGATTTGCTCCCAGGCTCCTACCTGCTGATTGATAAGGAAAGTCTTCTGGTAACGACATGACCCCAAAGTCCTCCCTGTACCCACACCCCATGCAGCATCTTTAAAAAGCATGAGAAAGTGGGAAGGGAGGCAATCAAGTGAGTTCATCACAGCAAAACTCCCCTCCTTCCCAGGGAGCTGGCTCTGTCCCACTCCGTCTTCCTCTGGTGCTTGACACTTAGCTCATTTACTTAACAAACATTTCTTAAATATCTACTTATGTGAGCCAAAAGAATGAACAAACTTCTCTAGAGCAGTCTTGACCTCAGAAAAGTGCTAGGGCATTCCCTAATACACATTAGTGAGTCGGGAGTAAATTGAAATATATCTGTCACTCTTTTTCAATCTCATCCCATTTGTCTTTTTTGTACAAAACAGTATGAGACTAGGGAAAGCTGGGGGTGAGGAGGGGGGTTATCTGGGAGCTGCTGTACTCTTTGCTTAATTTTTCTATAAACCTAAAACTGTTAAAAAAAGAAGTCAAATTCAACAATTTAACAGTGTTAGTTGTGTTTTGGTCACCTGTGCTGTGATAATATACATTTTTATTAAACTAGCAAATATTTGTTGAGGATCTCCAACATGTCAGGAATCTCCAACATGCTTAATAGGTATACTGTGGTAATGGGAAAGGGCCAGCCCAGAGTCCACAGGAGAAACACAGAAGCACTCAGAGAACAAGCTTGTGAATATCAGCTGGTTGGGAAGGAGCCAAAAGAAAGAACCCACAGGGAAAGGGAAATAAGGAGTGTGGTCCAAGAAAAGACCCAGCTAAAATAAGCAGAATATCATAAATTCTTGCACTGACTGTACTACCTAGATTCAAATCTGTGACACCATTACTTGTTGAGTACATACTGAAAAATGACATGATGCTTCTAGCTCTCAGTTTCTACTTCTATAAAATGGGATAACGATATCTATTTTCAAATGTTGTTAAAGGCTTAAATATTTTAAAAATATTCTGACACTTGTTAAAAGGATAAGGGAGACTTTATTTAGGGCTATTGCAGTAGGTGTCAAGACTATCACAGGAAGGAGGAGAGATTGGATTCAACTCTGAATACAGCAGAGACGGCTGGAGATTTACAGCTAGTGAGCAGAGTTAGGGGGTCACTGGATGGAAAATTACTAAGAGGAGACATGGATGGTAGGGGAATTCTAGCTAAAGCAACTTATAGAATTCTTGCTAAAGGCAGGCCAGGATGATCAGATTACAAGTATGTGAGATGAGGAATTTGATCAGCTCTCAAGGGTGAACATATATTAAGATGGGGAGGAATTCTCACTAAACTGGCTTAGCTGTTAAAACTGAGCTATGCAGGCCCAGCAAGGGCAGAAGGCTCAGAGGATCCAGACTAAAGTTTAGTTAGGGAAAGAGTCTTTGTCAATTGATACATAAAAGTACTTATATCAATATCTGGCTGTCTTTGTCTGCTCAGGCCGCAATAACAAAATACCATAGCCTGGGTGGCTTAAATAACAGACATTTATTTATCATAGTTCTGGAAGCTGGAAAGCCCAAGCTTAAGCTGCCGGAAAATTCAGTTCCTCATAATAACCCACGTCCCGGCTTGCAGATGGCTGCCTTTCCACCCTGTGCTCACACGACCTCTCCTCTGTGCATACACATGGAGGCAGGGATTCTCTGTGCTTCTCTTCTAAGAAGGCACTAATCCCATCATGGGAGCCCCACCCTCATGAGCTCATCTAAACTTAATGATCCCCAAAGGCCACACCTTCATATACCATCACACTGCGGGTTAGGCTTCAACAATATGAATTTTTTTAAATTATTTTTTAATTTTTTAAAATTTATTTTATTGAAGTATAGTTGATTTCCAATGTTGTGTTAATTTCTATTGTATAGCAAAATTATTCAGTTATACATATACATGTTCTTTTTCATATTATTTTCCATAATGGTTTATTACAGGGTATTGAATATAGGTCCCTGTGCTATACAGTACCACCTTGTTGTTTATCCATTCTATATATAATAGTTTGCATCTGCTAATCTCAAACTCCCACTCCATCCCTCGCCCACCCCCTCCCCCTTGGCAACCACAACTCTGTTCTCTACAACATATGAATTTTGAAGGGACACAAACATTGAGCCTGTAAAATTGGCACAGAGTAGATACCCAATATCGGAGTTATTGAATCCTGATTCATTCCATTTTTTTCCATTAGAAAATTAATCCATAACCATTTTCAAAGGTTCTGAAAACTAACATATAAATACTTTAAATATCTTGTTATTTTTTCCAGCTTAGAAGAGTGTAATGTCTTTTTACTTGAGGTCGGTGAGTTTAATAAAGAAATTTCTGTATCTATTGTTTTTGTTTAGTTATAAAACAGAATGTTTCTATGTTATACTAAACTCTTTGTAAATGTATGTTCAGAGTACAAAGTAAATTTACTTAATAGATAACATTTAAATCATTTCCTGCTTTTCTCTAAAATCATACAGCCAAACATCTTTGATAATAATGCCTGCTCTTTAATTAGAATCATTTCCTTATAAAAGGTTTTGAAAACAAGAAATAAAAAGCAAATCCTGTCACTGGCCTGTCACGGGTGGGACCTTCAACTGTGACTACAAATCAAGGGGATACATTCCTCATCAACCGGCTGGGTCCAGGGATAGCAATTGCTCTCTCTGAGTCTCTTTTTTCTTACCTGTAAATGGACAAAAACTACCAGCTGAACCAAGTTGGTACAAAGATTAAGTGATATGTCAAGTGAAAAAAAAAAAAAAAATCTAGAAATGTACCCAGGGCAAGCAAATGGCATTCAATTCAACTCACAGAGTCTATGTAAAACCTATAAAACATTCCTTCACAATTTTTTCTTAGGATTTCCTCCTTTTTAGTCAGAAGTCCTTGGAGAGGTACAGGCTGTGTTCAGAGCCCATGGTAGGTGGGCTGCTTTGTGTCTTTTCTAGCAGGGAGGGGTCGGGCAGCTGGAGTTCCTGTGGGGAGGATGGGCTTGTCCCCATCAAATTCCGCTTATTCCAAAGATGGGGAGCTGCACACAGGTATAACATAGTGCTTAGACCTCCAGCATCTGAGTGCTGTCCAGACTCCAGCACTCACACTGTCTAAGGGAAAGAGAGTGGTCGTGTGCCCAGACTTACTTTCTCCAACCCTAGAAGGCCACATGGTTGGTACCCAGAGTATGTTGGAGAAGGATGCCCAGCACCTCAACAGAAACAAGCTACTATGTGGAAACCACTCTTGTATGCACTTATGTCAACCTTTTGTATATACGTAATTTAAGGGATTCAAAATCTTCCAGAAGTCTATGCATGGATGGACACCAAATTAAAAAGTCTTATTCTAGATGTAATTGATGTTTTATTGAAATCACTCTTCAGATTCTACCTTATCTAGAATAAATACTAGTTGTATTTATTTAGAATTCAAATACGGTGTCTATGATATATTTATTACATAGAGGCATGCATAAATTCACACACAGCTTTTTTGGTTGTGCTTTGTTTCATTTTTAAGAATAACATGATGGCAACTACTCACCTGACAGATCTTTACCAGACTCTACCTTTAAGTCCCGAATCTGCTAGGTCACTTTACCAATTCAGTTCACCCTCTGCTAAAGAGGAAGGAATATCACTCAGGCCAGCACTGCAGCCCCACTCTCCATTCATTGTGGTTAGGACCAAATGTAAAAGTGCTTTAGAAAGATTAGAGTGCAATTAAAATGTAAGAAACATTTGTTGTGATAAGTTTTCATTACTCTTGTTTCTGGGAAAATTACCTCTTAAGGCCAGAAAAATCTAATGTCAAATACTCCAAACAGAAGAGGCAAGCCCATAAAGAAAGCACGAGCTTGTCACAGTAACTTTGAATAAGTAAAGTGTGTGTGTGTGTGTGTGTGTGTGTGTGTGTGTGTTTGTGTGTGTGCGTGCGTTGCTTTGCTGTAAATTCACAGAGATAGACCCACCAGTAGCCAACAACCTTCCATAGAACCAGATGTGCTAGCTCTGAGATATTCCTGCAAGCTCCCACTCTTTCACCCATCCCAGGGCTGGATAGGGTAGACCAGCTGTCTAAGGTCTAATTCCTATAAAACCCTGATTCCATAATACTCATAGAGTTTCTGCCTTGTGTTTGAACTCTGCCGTGTGCGTGTGTGTGTGCGCCCATGCTTGCCGATTGCACAGCCTAATTCTGACTCAGAAACCAGCTCTTCAATATCTGCCACCCCCACACACCTCACATCTTCCTGACTGTTCTTAGTGAATGAGGCCATGTGAACATGATTGTTGTGGTTGACCACAATGGACACATGCCTTGGAGCTTACAAGAAGTACTCAGCTGTGGTTTTCCTGATCTGAATCAGGAGGTCACCTTTCAGGATCTACTCTTTCCTTGTGAAATGAACTCAGTCAAAACCCCAGGCCCTATGAGAACAAGAGAGGCTTAGTGAAAAATGGACAGAAATCTATAGCTGTAGCTTATAGCTATAGCAATGATTCCTTCTCCCAATAGGCTTGTGTGTGGCTACCTGCAGTATGGAAGAAAATCAGGAGTCCTAAGAGCAAGGGCTTACTTGCCATTATCACAAGACGTGTGCTCGTTTCACCTCTCTGATCCTTAAGTTTTCTGTCTTTGAAATGTAGCTAATCATATGCAGTTCCTGAAGTTGTGAAAATGATAACCATTAATGAATAATAATATTCTATATAAGTATTTTAGGTATATCATAAATAAAATGTGGTATATGTGCATATCAAGGTTCAATCAGGGAAGCAGAATCTCTATGAGGATTATGGAATCACAGTTTTATATGAACTAGTCTTTAGACAACTGGTCTACCCTAGCCAGTCCTGGCATGGGTGAGCCAGTTGGCACTTGCTGGGGAATCTCAGAGCTAGCATATCTTGCTGCTGGATTGGGGCTGTGGAGTAGGCTAATGTACAAGTTTGTGTGTGTGTGTATGTGTGTGTGTGTGTATGTGTGTGGTGGCAGCATGGGGGGTGGTCCTTATCTCTTCATAGACCCACCTCTATGAATTTGCAGTAAAATATCTGCTGGTTGGCAGGGACCACAATGGTCAGCAGAACTGGTGATCAATAGAATGGGCTTTGTGCTAGAAATGCTTGTGTTGATGTTATCAGCCCAGCACCACTGCTGTGTGCTGAGTAATCTCTAACAGTGATCTCTAGCAGTGGCCCCACTGGCCACAGGATAAACTCCCAATTCCCTAATGTGGCATTCACAGTCTTTCTGAGTTCTATAGAGTTCAGTACAATTTCAGCCTTATCTGCTAATGACCCCATTGCTCACCTTACTTTCTTCACACAATGAAATAAGTGCTGCTTTTCAAATACAGTGTGAGTTTTCATCCCTGTACCTTCCATCTGCCCATAATGCTTCCCAACCTGCTTCTGCTTAGTGGCTTGTTTACCCTTCAAGTCCCTCTCAAACACAAGAGTCTTGAAAAGTTGAGATGTATATATTTAGATCAGGGAAATTTGGCTGCTCCAGGGCTGGCAGAGAAGAGCCGTTCTCACCCAGCAACCAATGTATTCATTGTTATTTGGGGCTCAGAGCCTCTCCTGAAGAATGTAGGGCAGGAATCCAAACCACATATCTTGTGCATTCAGCAGTTATGCCCTAAGAGGAGTGCTCCCCTATGAAAAGTGCAAAGGGCAGACCATGGGGCTGGAGCCAGTTGGGTGGGCTAGAACTCTCTCCAAGGTGCAGCAGGTACTGAAAGCTGTCCAGATCAAAACTCTAGCACTGTGCATATGTGTCTTGGAAGAAAATGGTTGGATTGTGTAAATCTAAAATATCTTACTGAGGATGTATCTGAGGGCCTAAGCAGAATGGCTAAGCAGGACCCTGAGAGAGGACTCAAGGACCCACCATTGCCTGGGAAGTGGGAAAGGAGACAAAAGGGAAGGTGTCAGGGTACCAGAGTCAGCAGCTCAACTGGGTCCACATTGCTGTAGGTTTTAGAACTTCAGAAGGTTGTCAATCCCAGCTCAAGATGGTGGCCCTGGTGTAAAAAATCAGAAAGAGAGACTGTCCGCGGGTTTAGTGACTGCAAATACGAACATCTGAGGGCACGATTCATTCCTCTTGTATCAACTGCTTTCAGTAAGAACACAAGACCCCCTACTGACCCCTCCTAAACAAAGTAAAAAAAGAAATCCTAGAAGATTGAAGAAATGAAGAGTTGAGTTCCTGTTACTTGGGTAACTAAAATTTTAAGCCCCTCTAATTTGGTTGTTTAATGGAAATGCTACTTTATTTTATTGTCCCATGTTGAAGGGGTTTTGACAATTGAGTTATACAACAGATGAAGAACATAAAGCCACAAAAGAAAAAGAAAAAATAAGGAGGGAAAATGGGAAGTAACATTTCCTGGGTGGAGGCAGTATTTGCCTTTAGGTTATCCCATTGCCTTCAGGTTATCCCACAAACCTGCAAGGAGAGCATCATTAACCATGTCTTAGTACACTTAGTAGAGGGAGTGAAGCTCAGAAAGACCCACCAGCTTGTTAAAGTTCTCAGAAGAGGCAGGTGGCAAAGCAAAGTCTCCAGAAACCTGAGCTATGATGCTAGTAAGAGATGTATTCCCTGTCACTTAGATATGTGTTCAAATTAAAGGCAGATGACCATGGAGAGCTCACTTGGTTTGGGACTTTAGCAAACACAATCATCTTCTGGGAGCATCACATTATCAACCAGTATCTTGCTTCCTTTCTTTTAGACCTTTCCCGTCATAGCAGTTTGCCAGAATTAGAAAGATATGCACTCTTAGTGTCCATAATTGTAATTTAAATGTTCTTTTTTTGATGTTAGGAAGTATTTTCTCAACTAGAAATTTCTTTTATTGTGATAATTCCACCAAACTGTATTTTGGGGGGAAATGATAATTTCATATATATATAGATATATAGACATATAGATATGTAGATATATATTCAATTATATATATGCAATTATATACAATTAGCCCATCTGCATATATTATGATTATTACTATTGGATAGTGAAGAGTGGAAATAAGAATTGAAGGAAGAGTAATTCTGTATACTTCAGAATGCTGTATACTGTATACTTCATGTATTTTATCATGTGCCTTATATAGCATTGCCTCATTTTATATTCACAACAATCTTAGAAAATAGGTATTTCTATCCACATTTTAAAGATGAAAAATGAAGCTCAGATAAGTTAATTTGCTTTCTAAGTGTGTAGCACAGGTAAGAACAGAATATATTATTATCTCTAATTCTGAATAACTTTATTAGCCGAAAGAGACCATACACTTAATTTTAAAACTATCTTAATAAACTGTCCATTCCTTGAATGTAAGAGTGTGTGTTTATTTGATAACATCTCCATATCCAATCCCTGGGGGGGATGCCTAGTGCATAGGAGGCGGTCAATGTGTTTGTCGAGCAAATGATTCCTGAGTGGAGGATCCATGTGGCCTGTTGGCATTGTTCTGGAAATGCCCTTGATGTTTTGAATTCTATTTATAAAGGTGATGCCAGAGAAGGAATATATATAACTAGTTTCTAAACTCAGCTTGCGTCTATATGACCTAAAATGTGGGCACACTGCCTCTAAAAGCTAAAACTAGAACATATTTTCACTGATAATATGGTGTCTTTGCATGCATGAACTCTTGGCACTTAAAAGTACATTACTGGGGCTTCCCTGGTGGCGCAGTGGTTGCGCGTCCGCCTGCCGATGCAGGGGAACCGGGTTCGCGCCCCGGTCTGGGAGGATCCCACATGCCGCGGAGCGGCTGGGCCCGTGAGCCATGGCCGCTGAGCCTGCGCGTCCGGAGCCTGTGCTCCGCAACGGGAGAGGCCACAACAGAGGGAGGCCCGCATACCACACACACACACAAAAAAAGTACATTACTGTTTGTGGCTAGTGTCAATATATAGTCTAAAAGGTCTATGCATGCAACAAAGGGAAGAAATTCCTCAATTAAAAAAAAGTAGATCCAGAATGGCTCATCTGCAAATCTGAGTGCAGACTCTTCTTTTCTGCAAGGACGTAAAGTTTTTTGACACTTTCCTTAATATGACCTTTGCTATTTAATCTCATTTCTCCAGTTTAGACACACACACATACACACACCCTGTCAATGCTCCAGGACTTAAGAGAAATATAGAAAAAGTAGCAGCTATAGCTAGATTTATTTCAGATCTTAGAATCTTATTAGAGAAGTAACAGAAGCAAACATACATGATTAACAATACATATAAGACAATAGGTACTAATTGCAAGATTGGGTCCAGGTCAGGTCAAACTTAAGATGAACAAAGAAAAGTGAATGTCAGAGGATCTCAGAAATGTAATGAAGGCAAAGGGATGTACTATACATGCAAGGTAAGCCTCTTTGCCTTGCAAATAACAGAGAGTAACTTGAGCTGACTGACACAGAAATGAGAAATGTCTTATAAGGATAGAAGGATACATGTCTGAAGGCAGATGCTGAGACGGATGGAAAAATGCTGTCTCTCTATCATCTCTCTACCTATCTATATGGAAGAGAAAGACATTTACTTGGAGCAATTGTCACACATGATTATAATTGGCTTATACAATTTTGGGGTCTGGCTGGCTAAGTTTGGAATCTGAAGGGCAAGCAGCAGATGGGAAACTTCGGCAGGAGTTGATAATGTCAGCCTTAAGGTAGAATTTCTTCTTTCTCAGAGAATCCTCAGTTTTTGCTCTTAAGCCCTGCAGCTTATTGGATGAGGTCCACCCACATTATCAATGGTAGTCTTCTTTATTTAAAGTCAAGTGATTATAGATTTTAACCACATTTACAAAGTACCTTCATGACAACAACTAGGTTAGTGTTTGATTAAATAACTGAGTATAGAATCCTCACCTAGTTATCACTTGAAATTAACCATCACAGTGGCTTACCTGGAGATGTGACACAGACCTTAGTTCCTGAGTGGCCTGAACCTGAGAAACCATTCTCTTCTCTGACCAGGCTTGCTGGATTGCAGACATAACCAAGCAAGGGACTCCTGAGAGAGCCAAATGGACACCTGAAGTTTTCTCGTAGCCCTGCCTGCTCCATTGTACAACAGCAGCCTTACCAGCACAGCTGATAAGGGACAATTTCCTTCACCTAGATGGTGACTCCTCTCTCCTGCTGGATCCTGGGCACAGCATGTTCAACTGGACCCTAGATGTGTCTTCTGGAAAGAATGTACCTCCTCTGGGGACAGAACCTCTCAACCTACCAAGTCCAGAGTTGCAGAGATGAGAAATGACAGATCCTCCTTCAATGAAGGTCATATTTCTCCATTTGTTAAGAGTGCTGTCATCATACAACCTTCAGCTCTCAGCCCTTCTAAGGATTGCTTTAACTGTAGACAGCCACGTTGCACTAGGACATGCACCCGCCATATCCAATGACTGATCAATGTGGGAATATAAAGGTCTGGTCATCTCGGTCTAAGTTGGGACAAGTCAGAAGGACCATTCTAGCTCCGAAGCTCCCATGGGACCAGCTGCATTTTCACTGCATGAGCTGCTTTGCAGCTTGACTTCTCTCTTTGCCCAGTGCGGCTTCCCCTGTCTCCTTTCCAAGGACTTTGATGGCAAGGTCACTCCTTAATAAACATTCTGCGTTCTCAACTCTGTCTCAGGGTCTGTTTCTTGGGAACCCAATCTGCAGCCAAGTGTTTCTACAAATGAGCAGTCCATCTTGGGTGGGACTGAAGCTTAAGCAGAAAGTGAATTTTTACTGCCAAAATAAGTTTTAAATATCCTTTCTTTTTATAACAGAGAATGAGGCCTGTAGAAAAAAAAGGGTCTGTAAGCCCAGGATAAAGAGAAATGGGGAGAGCTACAGCACCCAGGAAACAGAGAAGAAGAAGCCACACTTGGCTTCATCAGAAGGTGGGAGCCTGCTCTCTACTGAGCATATTGGATGGAGCAAACACTGCTGATAAGCAGGCACTAACAGGACGTGCAAGCAGGTGCAAACCCAAGGACAAGGGGACGTCCAGCAAAGGTCACAAGAGCTGGGAACCAAACTCACAATAGCTTGAGGGAGACCAGTGTGGAACAGGAATAAGAACTTCAGCAGGATTTTAAAATATCAAAAAGTCTTGGCTGATTCCCATGTTAAATCCTCTTTTATGAGCCTAGAGTCCCACGGCAGCATCATATTTTAGTAATCATGGCACAATTTTGTAATTGTCTATTTACTCTTTTTGTTTGTTTGTTAGTCCATGGTGGAAAGTCTCTTTATGGGCAAAATGGAAAGTCACAGGACGAAGAGCACAGGTGGAGATGCAGGGAAGTTGTACAGTGAAGTTCGGTTGACCATAGAAATATGTCCCCCATCCTCATGGACACTCCTCTGTGTGAGGGTGCTTTTCCACAAATGTTCCATGAGCAGGAAGCATCCTCAGGATATAAGGAAAAATTCTTCTGTCAGTCTCCATCCCAGTCAATCTGCCTGGACCCCTAAGACACAGCCCTCCTGATCGTGGCAGCTCTTTCATGGATACATATGAAAAAACCTCCCCCATATGACCACCACTCCCCAGGAAGACACACAAACATGAAGCCACAGTTGTTGCCCTGAAGAGTTCTAACATCAACTACAACCTATTTGGAAAGTCTACTGTCACTTCCAACTCCCAGCACTTGTTGCGAAGGCCAGCCTCGGGTCCCCTGGCTTCTGTCTTCCCCCATCCCAGCCATGGAAACAGATGAGGAGGAGAAGATCTGGAACTCACAAATGTGTACAAGAATGATCTGCAAGAGGAGACTTGGGTAAAATCAGACATCTGGGAGGAGAGAGGAGGTGGAATTTGTGGTAAAGGAGATGATTCAAAGGACCCAAGTACCGCATGGCGCGAGAGCGTGTAGTGTAGAAGGACGGTGTGTAAGAGAGTAAGCTCTAGGCTAGTGGCCACATAGGAAGAGATGCCCCTAAGGAGAGGGCTTGGAGTTGACACCTGGGAATTGACTCATCACACCCAGGGGTCACAGCTAATGTTCTACTTCTCCCAACCTCTCAGCCCCTGTCTGTAAGGGTCTCTCTCTGCAGCAGGATGACAGGGTGGTTAGGAGTCAGGGTTCTGGAGTCAGACTGTTTGAGTTCCATTCCACTCTGCCACACTAGCTGGGTGACCTTATGTCAGGTAGTTAACTTCTCGGTGCCTCAATTTCCTCATTTGTAAAATGGAGATAATAATAACAAGGAACAATTACATAGGCCTGTTGTGAAGATTAAATAAAATATTATACATAAAGCACTTAGAACAGTTCCTGGCATATAGGAAGTTCAAGTTCTAAATGATGTTAATTATCTATCTATCTATCTATCTATGCATCTGTCTATCTCTTATCAAACCTCCTTCCAAATTAGATATGAGCATGTTTTCTCCTCTCTTTTACCCACACTAAAGATGTAAGAGTCACCCATAGATACCACCTCACCACCTTAATAATGACTGAGCTTTTCTAACCAATGTCCACAACGCATCCTCAAGATGGTCCAAGTAACTTAATTACATTTGACAGTTTGGGGAAAGTCCATTCATTCTCTGGGTCTTAACATCTCTATCTGTAAAAAGAGGGATTTGGAATGAAATAGTCTTAAAAGTCCTTTCCCAGTTTATTTTATTTTTGTAACATCTTTATTGGAGTATAATTGCTTTACAATGATGTGTTCGTTTCTGCTTTATAACAAAGTGAATCAGCTATACATATACATATATCCCCATATCTCCTCCCTCTGTTTCTATCTGTCCCTCCTTCTCTATCAAATGCATCAGTCATTAACAAACTGGCATTCAGCAAAACATCAATCAAATAGAACTTGACAGACAGAAAGAGACTAATTCTATGAAACCATGTCTCTACCACCAAAATCCTAATTCAATGGGATGTTCTCAGTTTAGTGACTACCCAGACACCAATTTTCCATACTATCATCTACTGCCTGAGCAGTGATTTATGGTGCAAAATTTAGTCACCCTGGAGCCCTGTAAAGTCTTGGCCTTGCCAAAAGCCCCCCTGGTTAGAATCACTGGGATCTTCCCAAATCCAGGAAGAATATGACGCATTATAGAAATATCTGGAACCACAAAAGGAGAGACAGAGGAAAAAAATTTACCAGCCCACTCATTCTTTGTGGTATGATAATTCTTTCATTGGTTCAGGATTTATTTATCCTAGAGAAGGTTTTTCTAATTGTGGGGTAACTGGAAAAGGGGTAGAGTATGGTGGAGGGGGTGGGATGTAGTTGGGATCAGCACAACGGACTCTCATCCACACCTGATTCAAGTCCACAAATTCAGCTCTGTTGCAATTTGTTCTCTTTGCTTACTCTTTGAGCTTCTTTGTGAAGAAAAGTCTTTTGAAGAAAAGATTTTTGAGCTAAAAATGTGAAAACCCCTACCCTGGAGAATGTTTCCACAGATACAATCCTCATGACAAACTCATGCAGTCATTATTAATAGTATCCATTGTTACTAAAAGGTCCACAAACCTCAGAGGGATAGGAAACTTGCCCACTAATAAGTCACAGAGCACAGACTACAAGCCAGGAAGTCTGATCATAAGTATCTATATTCTTTCCACTACATCTCTGCATCTTCTTTGAAATTTTATAGTAACAGAGAATTCTGGACTTTATACGATTGTATATTCTCCAACTTTATTCGAGATTAATTCAGCAAATGTTAAATCAATGCCTTCTCTAATAATAACAACCACCATTTTTATACATTTGTTTTATGTCAGGCACTGTGCTCTGCTCTTAAATTAACTCATTTAATTTTACTTAATCTGCCACCAAAATATATATGTTAAGGTCCACCATTAGCCTTTTTTTACAGATGAGGAAACCGAGACTCCAGGAGGTAAGACACTTGTCTAAGATCAAATAGCTACTTAGAAACTGGTCCAGAAGTTGATCCTAAGCAATCTAACCTATTAGAGCCTGTGCATTACTAGGTGGGGTATAGCTGCGTTTAGGTGCTGAGGAATCTGAGATGTATAAGGCAGGTCCTGAACTCACGTAGCTCACCTCTGGGCACATGGCCTCTAAAATACAGTTTAGTATGCAAGTAACTACACTGTCACAATAAATGTCGGCATGCAAATCAGTGAGTTTAAAAATAAAAATTGGGGGTGGATTAGTTTTAAATAGGGTCAGAGTTCTAAGGAACCGATTAAGAATATAGTGTTTCTTAAATATTTTAAGAAGATAATTCATGCTAGCTTCAGGAAGGACTATTGAGAAAATCTCAGAGAATGCACCCCATGACAGAGGCAATGCTTAAGTTACAGTGGATATAAAGGCAGAAGAATATTACATTGGAGAACTAGCTCTCATACTTGATGAGGACTGCATGCTAAGGGCTCTCTGGGCGCTTCAGGGAAGATATCTGAATATTAAAGAAAGGGATGAATTATTCTGCTAGGTCTATGGCTTATAGATGCATGCACATTGTCTACCAAATGTTCACAGCTACTGAGAGCGTAAAAGTCAACTCTTAGCTCTGTTCCTCCACTGGTAATCACGCACAAGACCAGAGCCTGTTTAGAAAAACTTTGGAGGGTGACATATTTTCCGCATTTCAACTTCTATACTTATTTTAATCAGTTCCCTGGTAGGACAGCAGTACGTGGGTTTTGCTTTAAAGCATGCTCAGTGTAAAATTAAAATCACGATTTGAAAGAGAAAAGACAAATTGGACAGATGTTGCAGACAGAGACTATTGGAGGTGAGTCATAGTCAAGCAGTTAGTGGTGGAACATTCCTTACAATTGGAACTGTCAAAACAGGCTTGCAGTGCACCCGAGGTGAAATACAACCCTCCAGAGAAAAGTTTTCATCGTCATAAAATCTAATCTCCCTAATTTCACAGAAACCTGTGTTGCCTGATGGTATAACACAAAGTGGAGGCAAGAAAGAAGCAGTAGGTTAAATGTTCACTCTATTTGGTTTGGTTGGTGTCTTTTCTTTTGCCTAATCAGCTTCTGAAAATGGGTGAGAATACTGAGTCAAGATGAATTGTCAGTTATTTAGGGAGGATGGGAAGAAAGAGACAGCAACAAGCAGAGAGGAAAACATATTGACTAGTACTGAGGGTATAGAAACCTTTGTTCTGATACTTTCCTGAGCCTTCGTTTTTCTTTGTTTGTTTTAATCTGTCAATCTTGAATATAATGATAATCATCTCCCTGAGTTATTGTAAGGAAAAAGAAAACACAAAACATTTCTACCAAAACTGATTTATAAGCTATGAAGTACCATGCAGTTATTGGTCATACTGTATTCTTTATATTTTGGTTTTGATTATAGGACAAAATAACCCACAAAATTAGCAAAACAGGGGAAGTGATATGCCAGTACCACCCAAAGAAAGGTGGCAATGTGTGAAGGAAAATGATGGAATTTGGTTTGAAGAGCCTGGATTCTACTCTGGCTCTACCCCTCATGAAAATACGAGTTGATATGTAGAAAATATTTGGAAGTGTGTCTAACCATAATAATGGCAGCAAAGGCTAATTAGAGTTGGCAAAACTTTTAACTTTTCTGAGCTTCCTTTCCTTGTCTATAAAATATGGATCAGTATATCTACTTCATGTACTAGGGAAGGAGGATTAATAAGAAAGGAAATTATGAGATATTTCCAAATTATCTATTATTATTACCTTTTGTTGGAATCTGTGTTTTTATACCAAAGTTGAAGGGAACATGTAACACTATCTATATCAGCAGAGAACTTGATATAAAATAGTGTCTTATTTTCAGGAACATGAAATAAACGCTGAGTACCTTTTGCCCCAATTTGGGGTTGACGTGATCAACTCTGATAAATATGAAGACGGTTTTGGAAAAGTTTGAGATTTGTTTCAAAGAAATGGGCAGAGGCTTTAATGGCCTGTCCTAATTAGAACCACAAAGGCCCACATTCAGATACTGGTAGTGACGATTTTTAAAATGTATTATGTTTAAGAGCATTGATAAGATTTATCATGTAACACAACAGACCTTAGTAGCAGGCAGCTTGTGATTCAGAAGATCTGAAAACTGAATTCTCACTCTAAAAATGCTTTCCGCTTATGCTGTACTTTTAACTTTTCCCTACACTTTCAGATCAATCACCTTGAACTGAAAGCAAAGGAATGAATTACAGCCTTCAGTTAGTGTCCAGTGTGGAATGACATCATGTAGCAAACCTTGATGTAGTGAGAACAAGCATACTATTTGTCATGAATCTGACCTAGGTTCAAATTCCTGCTGGGACTCTTATTTTGTGCTTGATCTTAGAAAACTTGGTTAATCCCTCTGAATCTCCATTTAAATTATTTTAATAATTATTGCACCCTCCTCCCAGGACTGCTCTGAGGTTTCAATGAACGATGCATGAAATATACCCAGACCTGTGCCTGTACATAGTAAGCATTTTATAAAAGTTAGCTCTCTTCCTTTTCCCCATTCTATCTTAGACCTCATGCTTCTATGATAAATATACCAAAAGGAGTGTTACAGTTATACTCACAGAGTCTTAGATGTGAGTAGGCTTTGTAATACAACCTTGAATATCAGCAAATCAAATTCTCTTGAAATACAGTTAGTAAATAAGCTTAGAAAGATAAGTGACTTCCTCAAGGTAATACTTAATTTGCAGCTGAAACATGACTACAGACTTGTTCCCGTGGTTTCTAGTTCAAAACATTTCCCAAGCCCAGATATGACCTATTTCTTGGTTGCTTCAATGGAGGTATGAATCTGTGCCATCATGGGGCTTAGATTCTAATAAGACAACACCAAAAACAATCTATACCTCTGGCCACACTCAGAGTACCAAGAAACCGCTGATGGTTAAATGCTCTCTAGTTATCTTCTTTCCTTTGCTTGTGTGAATGCAGCCTTGCATTTATTTAGTAACTGAACAGGCTGACATCATACCATGCAAAACATTCTGTTAAGCACTGTACAAGGAGGAAATGAAAATTCAGCCCAGGAGAAAAGAGACACACAGTCAGCTGTAAAGTAGATCCAGAGCACAGATTCCAACACCAGAAAAACCTGTTCAAGTCTCACGTCTGCTACTTAGCCTGTGCTGTACTGGTCACATCCCTTAACCTCTCTAGCCTTTGTTTGCTTCTCTATATTATGTGAAGAATTATACTCAGATATGTCATGAACGTCGAATGGTACAATGTTTAAAAAGGACCCAACTGTTATCTAAGCTCTAATCAATCACTCTATCAGTGGCGACTATTGCTAAGAACCATTATTTATTATTAAGAGCGGCAAAAGCGAAATCCTATGTGGTTAACCTTCTTAATTAGGGGTCGACACACTTTTCCTGTAAATGACTAGATAGTAAATATTTTCAGCTTTGTGGGCTGCAGGATGTGCCTCACGACTCCTCAGGTCTGCTGTTGTAGCCTGAAAGCAGTCCTAGACCACATGTAAATGATTGGGTGAGGCTGTGCTATGATAACTCTACAAACACAGTAGGCCAGCCTGCCGGCCATAGTTTGCCAACCCCTGTTCTGAATGGAATATTATGGGAGGTTTAAATACAAGGAATGATTGGAGGCTTAATGAAACTATAGGATTTAGCAGACAGATGGCAAAAGCAGTGGAAGAAATAGCCTAAAAGTAGACAAGAATTGGGAGTGGTTTAGAGCAAGTCAGGTGTTTACTTGAACCTAAGCTCCCCTAGCCGGCATCCCCCAAACACCTCGTCCAAGCTTGAGCATATAAGACATGTTCAGTGAAAGGAAGCATGGGACACTGCTGCAAATGACATTCTGGAACTCCTATATTTCAATGCCTTGACATCCCTGTTGAATGACAACTTTTGAGCATGGAACTGACATAATTGATAATGTACTTTACTGCAATAGAAATTCAATGGTAACTCTCCGAAGGCAGAATAAACAAGTAACAAGGTAACTGATTTAATTGGAGGAAAGAAGAAGTGGGTGGAATGGAGGATAACACCTCTAAGTCCAGCTTAGAGGACACAGATATGGAATATTGAAAGCAGGCAGCATAGCTAAGTCATTGAACCTGGGTGGGAAATGTATTGGATCATCTCTGAGTCCTTTTAGATCCAGAGATCAACGATTTCAGATTGAATTTGGTATTGGGACCACACCATTATTTTGGGTCTCTGTTACTTAGCAGCCAGACTAAGCCCAATAGAGTAATTAGTATAAATGGACAGTGAAATCACCTACACTATTTGAAAACTCTCTTTTTATCTCTCTGGTTTTCTTTCACCCTTTTCTCTTTTCCTTGATTGCTTTGTTCCTTTACTTCTTTGGGTCCTGTGGAACACATGCACTTGAATCTATAAGGTGGTACTTATGATTTGGCTTCATTGCATTGTGTTCGATGCTCTGAACATTCTCAGCAATGGTGCTTGAGTGGATTTTCAAAAACACTGATATTTTCATGTCTGCCCGCTGCATTAAACAACATCAGCAACTTAGGCCCTCAGTATAAAGTCTGCACTGTTCAGTATGGCACACAAGTCTTTCATTGTCTGATTCTCACATGTCTTTCTAGCTTTATATTCCATCCCACACCTCTAGTCCAGGTATATGAACCATAGAGTTTCCAAAATACTCCAACTTGTTTTATGCTGCCCCCAAAATAGAATCCCCCTTTACCAGCTGGATTTTGAACAAGTAGGGAAATAGAGCAAAAAAGGTGGGGTGTGGAGCGATAAGATGTCACCTAAAACATAGTCACATTACAGAGGAGCAGGATTGTGGGCATTTTTAGAAACAATCTACACGGATAGGAACTACAGCCTCCGAAGGATCTAGGTAACAGAAGAAGGAATGGACAAATGATTTCTGGTATCACCCCACCTTGAATACAGGTTGGCCTTCATACTCACTTTGGCCAGTAGATGGGGTAGAGGTTGTGTCAGGCTAGGTCTGAGCCTAGGTTTCTGCTCATTTTCTTGGACCCTGACCACTCTCATTTGAGCAAGCCCCAGTCACCCACTGGGGATGAAAGACTAGGTGGGGCATGGCCTGCTCGTTTCTCCCAACAAGGTCCCAGAAGTATGTGAGGAACCTGCCAAGATCCAGAAGGCCAGCCCTTAGCCACCCAGCAGCTGACCTCAGATGCATGGACAGCACCTCTGCCCCCCCAGCAACAGCTGAGCCTGGCTCCAATCAGCCGATGCTCCCAGCCAAACTGCAGATGGGGGCTAACAAATGCCTACTGTTTTAAGCTACTGAGATTTGGAGTGGTTACTTACACAACACTGGCTAACTTTTTTTCCCCAGTTTTACTGATATTTAATTGATATACAGCATTGTATAAGTCTTTAAGGTTTAAAATGTAATGACTTAATATTGGTACTTAGAAATGGATTTGAGGTTGGGTGTCAGGCAGAGATTGGAAAAATAAACAGACTGTTGATGGAAGACGAAAAGTCTTGGAGTTCAGCTTTTCCTTTCTTTTCCCATTCAGACCACTACCCGAAATCCATCCAACAGAAATTTTCTTTTTCTTTTTTTATACGTAAATTAATCTGAGTCACTGTATGTTGCTTGAGACCAAAGAAACCTAACTGAAACAGACTAGAAGGAGGGAAGGAAGGACAAAATAGAGAGGAGAAAAGGAAGGAAGGATACCCAGTTCTTAAATAAACTCTCATCTGGAAAAAAAATCAGATGTCCACATTTAAAAGAAAATGAAATTTCCAAACACCAGAGTGTTCTTGAATCAGCTAAAATGCTAGTGATCATCAGACTTAAAAAAAAGAATATGTTCTGATGTTGTGATTATTCAGTATATGTATATAAAATCTCTCTCGCTCTCTCGCTCTGCAAATGGCTAACCCATCTGGTCAGAGGGCAGCAGAAAAGTCACAAGCAAAAGCGTACTGGAAGTTTTTGATTTATGTAGGAGGTTTTCTGCAAACAATTCACTGTTACTGATTAAATCATTGCGAACAGATTAGGTTCTATTGGTGAGCAGGGTAACAAAGTGAAATCTATTTCTGCTTCCCGAAACATTTATGCTGTATTTACCTTAGACCAAGGCATTCTTCAGATAAACTGATTCCAAATGCAGGGCTCAAGAACAAACTTTGAGCCTCTGCAAAATTACAGAATATTTCTGTTTTTTCCCTTTCATACCAAAAGTAAAACATTAGATAAATTCTTTGTGTCCATCAAATAATTTTCAAATAGTTTATACAGAAAACCAGATATTGGATATTTAACAATTCACTCTTAATTATTAACAACTCAAATATACTCTGATAATATTGCTATACTTAGGAAGCACTGTACCTCAGTTGGCTTCCTACTGCCTAAAGAATGGTGTAAAAATAATTATAATGATTACATTACTGTTTATTGTGGCTGAGACTACCCATGGATCTCCCTAGGAGGTTCTAGATATTGCTATAGCAGTACTGGCTACACCTGGGCTTCATTCACAGCTTGCTTGTGCTTGTCCTTAAGCTTGCCGCTCACTAGTTGTGTCAACATTAGGCAAATTATTCAACAACGCTGGGTTTATTCTTCTGTAAATGGAGCTAGGAATGGTACTGTCTCATCATAGGTTGTGAAGATTAAGCAAGTAAAATTATGTAAAGTACTTATACCATTGCCTGGCACGTAATAACTGCTTAATAAACGTTATGTCAATAGCTATAATCATCATCATCATCAGAGCTCTGGATCATCTAATATTTCACAAATCTGATCTCTCAGATCAGTCCTGTGTTTTATATTTTTAGCCTAACTCTATGGAATTGAAACCAAGACTCACGTTGGTGAATAATTTGCCAAGGCCACTCTCCTAGCAAAGAAAAAGGTCAGGGTCAAGCCCAGTCCTGGTGGACTTCAAAGTCTATTCCCATTCTCTGCACCCTCGCCTTTCACTGGTTTCTAAGGCTGTCTACCCATTTCCTTTTTACCTTCTTTCCACATGACTCCTCTATGTTCTACCTAAACCAATTGTGCTCAGCACTCATGGGATATAAGCATGGTTTCCTTCCAAGAAGTTGACTTTGGTGTAATTCCCAACCCTGCTACTATTGTAGCAGGGGAAGGAGGAGCTCAGTGCAGTGTTTAACTATTTCGGAATCAACAGACTGCTTGGATTAATGTCCAGCTCCAATGCTTATAACTATGTTAACTTGAATTATTGTGTCAAAATTTCCTCATCAGAAAAGGAATGCCTACTCAATAGGCTTTTCTGGGAATTAAATGAATAACTAGAGATTAGCACAGTAGTCGGCATGTAGTAAGCCCTTAATAAATGTTAGCATAAAAGGCCTATTAAATGGGTCCTCTCTTGTCTGCCCAAAAACCACAACAATGGGTGCCAATCAGCCAGATCCTAAATAAGGGCTGGGCCATATTTGATACAAAACTGCACAGCTGAGATTATCCATCACTCACCTCAAAGGAATAGAGGGTTTGGGAGAAAGAGCAGGTGAGGAAGTTTTCCTTTTAAGGGGGTGTCTGTTGGGGCTATGTACCACCTCCCAAAACCTACAAGGAAGAGGGAAGTGTTTGCCCCTTACCTCAAACAAAGTTAAAGGGGTTTTAAGGAGCACTGAGGTTCCTTTGTGATCTGGGATGTGGGGAACACGTGACCTTTGCCTGGGGAAGACCACAATGGGTAGAGTTGTGGCCAGAACTATGCCTCCTGGCATAGGAAAGAGATGGAGTCCCATCCATGAGGCAAACAGCATTTTCTAGGGGACCAGGTGTGACCTCAAAGTTGGAAGCGAGCCTGGAGTCTTTGTTTGGATGGTTGGGAGACAAGGGGACAGGAGGAGAAGCTGGAAGTGGCCAACTAGAGGTGTGGTATCACCTATATTAAGGCTCTAGCAGGAAGACCTCTGAAATATGTCCTTAAATGCAACCCCTCGAGAGATTGACAGGGAATGCCTATGCCATGTGCTGCAGGAACCACACTCGGCTACATGTCTGCCCATCACATTGGCCACCATGTTACATCGGGGCCTTTTTCCCTATTGCCCTCTTCTCCTACACTTGATCATGGAGAGATCAGAAATCTACACTAGAGAGAGCAGCGGGGAGCAGAAAGGCAAGGGAAAATAGAAAAGATGCTCACTGCCCATACACCACCCAAGGCATCCAAGACTGAAGATGGCCTGATTCAGGCAGTGGAAGAGCTAGAATTTTGCATAAGGCTTGAGCTTTGATGATTGCACTGGTCTGGATATTTAAATTATTTAAAAGGCTCTGCACTTTGACTTAACCTCAGAATGTTTGGAAATAGCTGAGACTTGGTCTGGGGCAGGTAGTCATAGGACCATGTAAGGACCCTTCTCACATGAAGGAGTCAAGAAATTTCAAACTTTTAGCACATTTTGGCACCTTTCTCAGTGGAGGTATTATGACTTCTCTCAATGATACATTTCCAAGAATAAACTGGCATGCTCAGCTTATCCCCTCCCATTGGGAGCAAGCTCTGCAGAGGACAGGCCCTTTGCCCTCCGGGTGGTGAGTCTTACCTGAGCAGCAGGTAAGACTCCCTGCCTGCCCTTCGGATGGATACCCATGCTGGGTTGACATACCTGTGACAGTTGGGGAATCTCTTTAAATCGGGAATTCACTTATCTGCTGCATTTGGCTCTCACTTTCATCTAAGTCCTACATTCAGCCTTTCTGTGATGTGAAGATCCTATATTGGTCTCCTCATGTTTACCCTCTATCTTATTTCTCAAGCTGTTCAAAGCTCACACAAGGAAGAGAGGTGAGATGCATTGGGTCTCCTGGATACACCAACAGTCCACAGTGTAAGGTTAATTGGGAAAAGTGATAAAGACCAAAGATATTCTCTGACTGTAACCATTCCAGTCCAGCATTGCTGAGTAAATGGTTGCATTTGGCCACTGTGACTATTACTACCTGTATTAGTACTTGTAAAATCCTAAATATGCCCCCTTCCTTTCCTGTATCTTTGTGTTTGCTAGGGGCATTTTCCATCTCTGTCCTATTTCCTTTTCTGGATTCAATACAAGGACTTCCTGATCTACAAAGCCTCTTCTAACTCACTCCATGCTGTGCCCTCCACCCAAATTATGTGATATTTCTTCACTCGTTCTTACCCAGAAAACTTTGTCGTGATGGCTCTTGCAGTATGAGTCATACTTTACTTTGAAACATATAATCCTACTGAACACAAGTTCTTTATGACCAGCTCAGCCTGGCCCTTCCTCATCTGTGTGTCCCCCACAGTACTTCTCTCACATATAATGGGGGTTCAGTGTTTGCTGAAATTGATTGAAATGACACTGACTCTGTATCACGCACAGCTTTGGGATTCAGGCAGATCCAGCCTCAACCCTGGACTTTTCTCTGCTTCCTCCTTGTTTTCCTCATGCCGGCACTACTACTCTCTGGGTCTCAGTTTATATCACAGTTACAGAGCAAGTTAAATGCTTTGTGTTAAACATCTAGGGTTGTACCTGGCTTCAGCACTCAATAAAAACTATTTCCACTTCCATTTTGATTGGAAAAAAATAACAGAAGAGATATTATCATTATTTTACCAGTTCTTTGACAAGAATATTATCCCAGAGAGCATTCAAATCTATTGCCCTTTGAGTTTTGAACTACCTAAGAAATCGTTTAAAGAAATGAGGGTATGAACAGCTCTTTCTTCCCAAAGTGAGCTAACCCACCACCAAAGAGGAAAAGTATGCAAGAAACATTGTAGTACACGGCTATGCTTAGCTGGTCCAGACTCTAAAGTCAAACAGACCCTATGGAATCTTGGCTTGGCTGTTCTCTCTGTAAAATTAGAGCAATGATCATCATCATATCAACCTACTTCATAGGATTTTGTAAGCATGTGTGGATATAATATATACACCATGCTTACAGACCACAAATATGTCTATTAACACCTGTATTATAAGAAGGAAATCTCAGATAATCCCTATGAGTTAGGCTAAGGTTCTAATTATCCCACGTCTTCATCTTCATTTTTTGTACTTTTATAATCTTTATTGTGTTTTTACCTTTTATCTGTTAGAGATAAATGGTCATTTACATATTGACATTAAATAAAGTGTCTTGTTAGAGATAACTAGGCTCTTTGCTCTCCTAATTAAATAAAAAGTCAGACTCACCAGTAACTCAATACGATCTAGGGCAAGTCAGTTTGACTCTCTGTGTCCCTATCTTCCTCATGCATGGGTTGATGTTAATAGCTGATGAAACTGAAGAAATGCCTTGAATGATAAACGTCTACATAAAATATAAAGCTGACAACTAACGTTAGGTATACTTAGCTGGGGACAGCAGAATCCTGAGGTTTTCAAGTCCTGTCTCCATAGTCATATACCTGGAACATATCTGTAGTCTCTAAATCTATTTTCTTACCTGCCAATGGGCGAGAAGAATAATAGTTACCTCACAGGGTGGTGATGAGATTTAAAGGAAATAATATACATGAAAGTACTTGTTCAATTCTGAGATGCTATAAAATGTTAACATGTGTTACATTTGTAAAGCCCTGTCCTGTCTTCTTCATAAAGAACCAGATAAAGCATACAGGGTGGGAAAAAGGAAAAATGGGCATGAAGGAAGGACTGATTGTGCTCCCAACTCCACCACTAGGTAAGTCAGTTATTTCACCTTGCAGAGGAAATAAACATTCATATAACAAGCAAAAAGAATACTATGCTACAGCAAAAAGAATACACTATTTCTACAGTCCTTTCAAACTCTGAAGCTGTGTGATTTCCATGCACCTGCTACCTGCATACAAATAAAATAATATCTAATCCTTTTTTAACAAATAATTCCACCATCATTAATGAGATAGAGTAGTGTAGTGTAGTGGGAAGAATAAAAGTAACCAAAGCCAGAGAACTCTGGTTTGAATCTTGGTTCTTCGGCATATCAGTTGACTTTGGTGGAAGTTATTAACTTTTCATGGCCTCAGTTGTCTTATTTGTAAAATGGGATAATACAACACCTCATGGGACTTCCGTGAGGGGTGAAAAATTCATGAGATAGTGCATTCTAGTGCATTTGTTCTGCCCTTTTAAAAATATCCAGCAGGCATGTGGCAAATGAAATACTGAACCCCCTTAGTTCTGCCTGATTGGAGACATTGGGAGTCAGGGAGATAATAATGATCTCTTGGCGTCAAGGTTAAAGTCAAGCCCTTTGTGTTGAATATGGGTGATAGACACAGAGCTAATGGCTAAGTTAGAAAAGACCCTTGTTTTGGCAGCGTAGAATTCCGGACACATTCTGCACTCTGTATTGCCAGGAACTCTGTATTGCCAGGAACCTGCAAGCAGAATGCTGCGGAAACAACAGGATTAATCCTCACCGGAGGACTTGCCTTTAGTCCCCACAGGAAGCCTGCTTTCTGTGGGCTGGGAGGGGAAACATGATGTTTTTCTGGCGGGGGGGGAAACTCAAGCCTTTCCTTTCTCTGAAGCCTGAGAGCATGAAAGTTGAGAAGTAAAGCCATCTGAATAGCTCTTCTCACCATCCCAGAAGCCTCCGGCTCAGAGCACTGGGGGTACATCTTCCATTTCCTCCCTTCCATACTGGACAAGCCTCACAGGTTGGAACTTCCAACTTTTCTTTCTCCCACTGATCTCTGAGCTAATGGGCCAGTGGTCTTCATCGTGGGGTGGGGATACATGGTGTACACAAGGCAATCCATTAGAATGAAGCAGTAAATTAGTAAGCCTTTGATTTATGCTTTGTTTTAGCTCATCTAATGTTTACTTTAAATTTTGTAATAGGAGTAATATATTAGCACAGTAGTACCTTTATATAATTTATAAATAAAAATAAAGTTATATATTGCAGTTGTGTATTAATTCTTATTGTATGCAGAAACAAATAATATATAAACTACTAGAAATGTACAACCCCCCCCACAAAAAATTTTATATCTTTAGACTGTAGTCTCTTTAAAAGCCAAGATGAGAGCATTGATCTTTGAATTACAAGCTTCTGGTACAATGTCTGACAGTCTAGAAAGGATGGAGGAATGAATGAAACTGGACAAGTGCTATGGGCAAGGTTCTGTTCCAGGCACTCAGGATTCAGAGACTTATAATATTGTGAGAAGACAATCATGTAAGTGACCAACCAAAAGACAATGTGGTGAGTACTACATGTGAATTATAATTATAATGATGTGAATGCAAAGAAGAAATGATTCATTTTATTAAGGTCAGAGCAAGATTGGGCTAATTCACATAGGAGAGGGGGTTGAACTGAGCCATAAAGGGTAAATAGGAATTTTTCAACTTTTTGGAGGAAAGAGGGGAGAAAGGACTTGGAGAATTTGTAATTCACTGTAACTTCCAGTAATTAGCACAGGGTCAGGTACATTGGGACGTCTGCACAGAAAGAGTCACGATTTCTAAACATATATTGATTAGAATTGCTTTAGTTATTACTAATAAAGACACATCGAAATTAACTAAGAAATAAAAATAATTTTTAACTTATGCTACTTAGAACCATAAAGATTAGAAGGGTTTCAGGTATAGTTTGTGTCAGAGGTTTACAGCGTTATCAAGATTTCAGCTTCCTTTCTCTTAGAAACACTGAATTCTGACTTCTACTGTGGTTTCATCCCCAGGCTGGCTTCTACTATTACTGGCTATGGCAATTCCAAGCCTCATTTCTACAACCTACAACCTTCAGAGGCAGAGAGGGTCCCTGTGTCCCAGAGCTCATGCAAGAGTTCCAACTCTAACCCTAATTGCACTAGCTTAGATCAGATCTCCATTCCTGAATCAAATGCCATCCAAATACAATGCCTGACTCTTAGAGACAGATGGGGAGTCAGCTTCTGTAAAGCTACATGGGTCCCCAAGTGGAAATCAAGGTGTTTCCAACAGAGAAAATAAGGAAATTGAAACTGTTGGGGCAACCAACAGAGGACTACTACATGTAGTGTAACCCCATTCAGAATTTGGTGAGGAGTACAGGTGTAAATTTTGCACATTGTGAAGGCAAATTAATCTGAGGGCTTTTTAAAAAATTAAATCTCCTGAAATTAATCACACAGTTTGGTTTTTTTTTTCTGTATTTCATTCTGTTTTGCCTAAACCTCTGAAAAAAAACATCTTTAGTGAAGATATACCAGCTCTCATTTACCAACATGGTGAGTGAGAACTGAGCTTCCTTTGTTTATGCTTCTCTCCTCTTTTCTTTTTTCTTTCTTTCTTTTTTTAGAAACTTAAAACATAAGTAACTAAATCACACTCAAAGCCACTATTTTATTCTCTGCCTTCTGTGTCTCTGCTCATGATATCATTATCTTCCTCTCTGAGAAACAGATATTTGCTTTATCTTGTATAAAACTAGCCTGAGTTCCTGGACAAAGTGCAAGTATATAAGAACCATTTTGTTAGACAGAGATTGGCTTAAAACACACTGGCTCTTTATGGAGAAATGCAATTATCCCCAAAAAGGTATCCAACTAGAGCAATATCATCCACAATAGAATCTAAACCCATTTGTTCGTTCTACTCTTGTCCTGAATCCAATTCTCACCCTTGAGCATACATCTACTCATCACAAATGAATCTCACAGTTTCCATTTTGGAGACTCATTTTGTATGTCAATCCACTAGCTTTCTCCTTTATTCTGCTCTATTCTTTGCCCAAGATTGCTTGACATTCAATAAATATTAAATGTGGCAATAATAATGATGACTGTGTAAATAAATAAAAAGAAATAATCCTTTTTAAGCCTTTCCAGATTGTCTGCATTTATGATTTAAGAATAAAAGTCATCTCTTGGGGTCAAGTGAAATGTCTTTTGGCCTGTTCATGTTATTAAGTCTACTCGATTTTCCAAAATCAATGGATAAACCTCTAGTGGAGTAAAATCATTCCCAAATGGACACAGGGTCCATTCAGAGATCATGTTAATAGTATTCTTAGCGGTGAAAACAACATATTTGGCATCTGCAGTTTCAGATATAATTGAGTCTTCTCTCTTGTACAAACCTCTACTAAAGTAGCATTAAATTCATGGACATTATTGGTTTGAGTATCTTGCACTGGGCTGTGACTGTTTTCACTATAACCACAGCATATGCATTTGTAAACCTCTCACCCCAGGCACAGAGGCTGACACATAGTAGGTGTTCATTAAAGGTTTGCTTATAATTACTTTTAAATGAATGGGCTAAGTCTTTCTGCAAATGTTTAATACATACATCCAAACACATGGCTCAGGGTTATTTGAGGATTTTCACAATCTGTCCACAAATGCAATCCTAACCAATCAATACTTGGAGTTCTACCATTTTGGGCGTATTCATTTTTATAAATTAAAGAACAAACTTCAGTTAAAATGAAATAGACCAGGTTGCTCTTCACCCCTGACAGCATTTCACATTTGGCAAAGCAAGCACTGAGCTCATGATTGGCACATAAGACAAACTATAAATATTAGCCCCAAATCACCCACCCCCTTTCTTACTTACTTAAATACCTCCTGTACCAGGTGCATTCTCTTACCTGGTCACTGCTGGTGTCTTCCATTTGCCCATCCAGACCCACTCAGCTCTTGATATGGGAGGCTGACGGCTTGGACAACATCGACTGTCTCTCGTGAGGATCCAATAGGGAGCCTCAGAGGGCGACTGACGGGAACGAAGAGAGACAAGTCAGAGTATTTCTTCCGTTGGATTCCTCCCAGTGAGGTCACTTCAAAATAGCCACATCCCCTTCCAGGTCACTGCCCCTCCTGAGGCAGCCTGCTCTATACACAAACTCTCTCTGGCCTTCCAGATTCCAGTAAACCCCCTTCTCCTCATCCCTTCAGGGCCACTGCTGTGAGCTTGGATCTTTGCACTATCCTTTGTAGTTCCCTACACCACACACCCACCTGAAATTAATCTCCTTTTAGGTAACATTGTTTGAGTTAGCCTAATTTCAACATGCCATTTATTTCCTTTGTACCCTAAGAAATATGATGCTTCTCCTGGCAAGCCCATGCCTCACCCTACCCCAGGGTGATTTTGAACATCAGCTCTCCATCCGGGCCTTAGCATCCTCTGGCCTTTGTGTCTCCTCTTTGTGACTTTAGTGGGAAGTCTCTGCTTCTGTCCACCCCAGAAACCTACGGCATGCACCAACTACTTATTTTATGCATTGCCACAGTTACTTATATGTCCTCATAAAGGAAGACCTGCTCTAATGGGTAATAAATTAAGCAAAACCTCCCAGATGCAAAACTTGTGAAAACCTGGGTTGTTTAATTGGTATAATATTAGCATTTTCCTGTGTCAAATGGAAGATCTTTGAAAAATATTGTGTATCAATTAGAAAACTAAATGTTCTAAGGTTAGAAGAAAAAATAGTTTAAAAAATTTTAAACATATTTTACAGACTCAAATGTACAAGGCATTGGGTGAGGAGAATGAATATAAAGATGACTTAAAGCATTATTTCTATACTTGAATAACTTGTTCTATAATTAAATAAGAATGCATACATTCACACAGACACTCACATCCTCTCTAAGTTCTTTGAAAGGCTATTAGATGCTGATGTGTTTATATACATGCTATTTTATATTTTAAACCTCTCAACAACTGTGAAAGTTACATATACTCCTCCAACCTTAATGATGAAGAAGTGGAGAATTAGAGGGGGTAAGTGGATTGACCAGAGCTGCATATCTTGCAAGACATGGGCAGACAGACAGGCATATTAGAGTGAACCCACCATGTTGAGGCAACAAATCCTTATCCATTAAAACTCTATTCTTTTTTAAAAATTATTTATTTATTTTAATTTTTATTTTATATTGGAGCATAGTTGATTAACAATGTTGTGTTAGTTTCAGGTGTACAGAAAAGTGATTCAGTTATACATATACGTGTATCTATTCTTTTTAAAATTCTTTTCCCATTTAGGTTATTACAGAATATTCAGCAGCATTCCCTGTGCTATACAGTAGATGTTTGCTCATTATCTATTTTAAATATAGTAGTGTGTACATGTCAATCCCAAACTCCCAGTCTATCCCTCCCACCCACCCTTCCCCCCGGTAACCATAAGTTCCTTCTCTAAGTCTGTGAGCCTGTTTTTGTTTTGTAAATAAGTTCATTTATAACGTTTTTTTAGATTATGCACATAAGTGTTATCATATGATATTTGTCTTTGTCTGACTTACTTCACTTAGTATGATAATCTCCAGGTCCAAACAAGTTGCTGCAAATGTCATTATTTCATTCTTTTTAATGGTTGAGTAATATTCCATTATATATATGTACCATATCTTCTTTATCCATTCATCTGTCAATGGACACTTAGATTATTTCCATGTCTTGGCTATTGTAAACAGTGCTGCAATGAACATTGGGGTGCATGTATCCTTTCAAACCATGTTTTTCTCTGGATATATGCCCAGGGGTGGAATTGCGGGATCATATCATAGCTCTATCTTTAGTTTCTTAAGAAACTTCTTTACTGTTCTCCATAGTGGCTGCACCAATTTACATTCCCACCAACAGTGTAGGAGGGTTCCATTAAGACTCTATTCTTTTTTTTTTTAACATCTTTATTGGAGTATAATTGCTTTAAAATGGTGTGTTAGTTTCTGCTTTACAACAAAGTGAATCAGTTATACATATACATATGTTCCCATATCTCTTCCCTCTTGCGTCTCCCTCCCTCCCACCCTCCCTATCCCACCCCTCTAGGTGGTCACAAAGCACCGAGCTGATCCCCCCGTGCCATGTGGCTGCTTCCCACTAGGTATCCACCCTACGTTTGGTAGTGTATATATGTCCATGCCACTCTCTCACTTTGTCACAGCTTACCCTTCTCCCTCCCCATATCCTCAAGTCCATGCTCTAGTAGGTCTGTGTTTTATTCCCATCCTAAGACTCTATTCTTGCCGCCAAACTTCTTCCTTCTTAATGCGATCAAGACCCCACCACATTTTATCTCAGAGCTGTTTCATTCCCCAGCTTGCTGGTTTACAGCAGGATGTGATTCTGCCCCCACCCCAGGGGACATTTAGTAATGTCTGGAGGCATTTTTGGTGGTCACCACAGGGGGAAATAGTGTTACTGACTAAGCCAGGGATGCTGCTAAACACCCTAAAATGTCAGAGGACTTAATGTCACTAGTGCTGAGGCTGAGTTATTCTCTCTAGATCCATCATTTTGCCCTAGGAGTCCATCCATCTCCAGCCTCTCTGCAAACATGACTCCAAACTGTACTTCTCATTCTTGCTGCCAGTTTTGTAGTTTTAAGGGTTTCAGCTTGGTCATTTACTGGGACAAGATATTTAAATGTTCTGAGCCTCAGTTACTTAGAAGCACACTACACCACTCTGAGATTTATTTCCTATCTTTGAAGGTTTCTTATGAAAATTAAATAAGATAACGTGGAGACAGCTTTATCCATTTCACCTCCAAGTTTTGTTTTTTTTTTTTTTTTTTTTTTGCAAAAACACATTTGCCACAGTCTTGTCAAGCACAAGAGAAAGACATCTCTTCCTACTCATGGTTAATGAGACTAAACATGTTTAAACAGCCAGTTCTCATTACACAAATCAAAATGCTTGCTCAACCTCTTCTACAAATGCTCAGCAAATGAACTGATTCTCAGCCTCCAGTGTTTGTGTTTTATATGTTAAAATAAGGTCCCAGCCTACAGTATCTGGTTTTTATTTTTTGTTTTTTGTTTTGTTACTTCTTTTTTAATAGTTGTGTTCCCAGCTGGTTTTATTTAAGGCTAAGCTTTTGATCTCTTTTCAATTCTGGGCCTTAGTCCAACTTGGCTGTCAATATTTCAAAAGCTCCCTTGGAGCCAGCCTTGCTTAGAAGATGGCCCCATGCCAACCAGGAGAACTGGTCTACCCCATCTGATAGTTTGGTGAGTGTGCTGGGGTTTCAGGCCTGCCCCCATCTTGTGTCTGGTAAAGAAAGGTATAAGTCTGTAGTGATGCTGCCTAGGGCACTGTAAATTCATAGACTATTACAGCTAAACATGATTGTATAACTCACTTAGTCCAACAGACTAATTTTACAAATGAGAATACTGAGACTCTTAGAAGGAAAGAGACCTATTTTCTGACACTTCACCAAGTCCTTGATCCACAGTGTTTATGCTGCTTTACCATGATAGGATTAAAATAACAAAATGAAATAAAATGCTGGCCTCTTACCTCTTGCGACTGAGCACTTAAAAACTAAATTCTTTTATGTTGCTTTCAATCCTTCATGTCACTATTCCTTCCCACCTTTCCACCCATACACCTGGCACTTCCATGTCCATAGAAGAATGTTTTCTAACACACAGTTCTCTCCATTCTTCCCCCTGGGCATCTCCAATCATCCACTTCCTCCCAGACACCACTCCCAAGGTCATGCCCTAACCTCGTCATCACCAATACCCCTCTGACAGCTTGAGTAGGACATCATCCTACCCCCTGTACTCCACCTCGATCTATCAGCTCATTCAACCCAATGATCCCTTACCCAGTAGTTGATCTTTGTACCTTCTCTGATTGCTAGTCCATTAACCAGCTCCTTTGTACTATTGATCCTCTCATGTCCTCGCTTCACATTATACTCAGTATAAAAACTTGACTACATAAAAATACATCTTAAAGTTGGCCTGGAAAAGTGCCACAAACAAAAATCAAGAGGAAATTGATACACTGGGGAAAATATTTACAGAGTATATCATAGACTTAATAAAAGCTGATGTCTTAAACATGAGATGATCTCCTAAAACTCAGTAAGACATAAAAAATTACCAAGGACCTAATAAAAAAATAAATAAAGGGAGTGTACTGGCTGTTTAAGGTAGAAAAGCACCTAGTAGTAAGTAATCACCCTCAATGTATAACTTAAAATGAAACTACAAAGAATATAACTTTTAAACCTAATTTATAGGCAAAAAATATAAAAGTTTCATAATACATATGAAGGAACACTTTTATAGATTGCTGATAAAATCATATATTGGTACAACTTCAGGAAACGAGAAATTCTTATTAAATTAAAACCCAAATAAAATATGACTCAGCAATTTCAGTTTTAGGAAGTTGCTCTACAGGTAAACTTTCACATATGGTCAACAATCCTCAATGTTGTTTGTTTTTGAGTAACAACAAATTGGATATGACCTAAAACTCCATTAATGCAAAACTAATCAAATAAATCCAGATCCCTTCCTTCTGTGTTATATTAAGCAACCATTAAAAAGAAGGAGACAGCTCTATATGCTGATTTAGAATGATCTACATCTTTATATATATTTTAAGTGGGAAAATCTAGATGCAGAGCCATGTGTTTTGTATATTACTATTTGTGGAGAAAATTTTAAAACATTCACACGCATGGTTTCATAGGCATGGAATATCTATAGAAGTCTGCACAGGAAATTGATTAGCTTAGTTATCTCTAAAGAGGAGAAATGGTGAGCTGAAAACTTGCATGAGAGAGGGGAAGGTAAACTAGTACTTTTTACCATATTTTCTTTCATCCCTTTGACTTCTATAACATGTGTTACCAAAAAAAAAGTCAAAAAAGAATTAGGAAACTAGTAAACAAATAAATAAGGTAGTCTCTTAGTGAGTTTCTTTCTCACTACTGTATTTTATCTCTGCATAGCGCTTATTGCTTATAGTTGTCCTCTTTATATGCCTATTATACATCTCTGCCACTAGAATGAAAGCTGACTAAAAATAGAAACCATATCTGTAAGATCCGACTGTAAGTCCTTTGTGAATTAAAAGAAGGGTCTCCCTGAATGGATGCAGCTCCCACAGACAAGGGCATATTTTGGAGTATGCAGACCAATGAAATTTCTGCCCATACTTCAACCTTTGCCAGATCACTCTTAAGCTAGGAATGCTACACAAAAACATATGCAGCCATATTACCTTTCTGGCACATATGCATTCTTCCCCAAACATTTAGAGCAGTATCTTCTACATGGTAGAAGCTCAGTGTATATTTGTAAAATTGATACATATACAGGACAGAGTGTTGAACTCACTGGGAACATAAATTAGTAAATAGAAAATATCCCATTGCAGTAGCTGAGGCAGGCATAGCACTTCATTCATTTTCTTTCTCTCAGTGATTACTTTGCCTGATGTTCAGTGTCTCAAAAGCCATTGTAGTATTTTTTTAATTGTTGGTTGTTTTAGGAGAGAGGGTAGTTCTGTCCTTATTTCTCCACTTTGTCAGATGTAGAAGTCTCTCCAAAGTGATTTTGAGACACAATTAAATTATATTATTTTTAGCCATAACTTGAGATTTGATTTATGTTCAGATCAAACTGAGTTAGCAATAAAACCATGTGTACCTGTAAAAGGATAGCATGATGAGATTGTTTTGAAAATTTGTATTATACATTCCTTTGCCCCATTAACCAGAATATTTTAAGCCAGTTATTCTACTGTAAAATTGCCCTTACATTTTAGATAAATACATAAGACCTAGCTTTCTCTCTAATTAACATTCTTTCTATTACCACTTTCTTAATGTTGATCTTTCCTTTTACCTCTCTTATTACTCTTATTTTTGTTATCATTGTTATTTGTTTTGTTTTGTTTCTATTTCTTGGTGATTTGACATCTGGCAGTAGCAGCCTTCCCTTCTTTTTTTGCCGTACGCGGCCCTCTCACTGTTGCGGCCTCTCCCGTTGCGGAGCACAGGCTCGGGACGCGCAGGCTCAGCAGCCATGGCTCACGGGCCCAGCTGCTCCGCGGCATGTGGGATCTTCCCAGACCGGGGCACGAACCCGTGTCCCCTGCATCGGCAGGCAGACTCTCAACCACTGCGCCACCAGGGAAGCCCCAGCCTTCCCTTCTTTACCACACTCACTGCTTCCAATTTTATTTCTTCTCATAACAATAAAAGATTATCAAGAAAATCATAGAGTTAAACTGGTGAGTAATATAAGGTTTGATTTAGCAGTACAAAACTTCAAGCTTTTGTTCCCAAGTCATAAAGTAGCTCAATATTTCTCCTATAGAATAAAGTACATTGGTGTGACAGTCCATGTGGGAAACTTGCTCACTTACATCTAGGTTGGGAACTATGACCCATATTTTAAAGAGTACACAGCAGTGAAGAATGTACTAGAATTAGAGTCAAAGACCTTGATTTTCATTCTGAGTCTCATTTGCCAGCAATAAAACCTTCTACAAGATGCTTACTGTTATTGAAACTCATTTTCTCCATTACATTAGGCATTATTATTTTCATCTTACAAGGCTTTAGTGAGAATTTATTTATCTTTATCAGAACATTTGTTGAAAGTTCATAGGCATTGTATTACTGGTTGGAATAAAGTATTAAATGAGAGAACATGTGTGAGTCAATAACAGAAGTCATTCAATAAAATATAAAAGCAAGGTTTATTGGAAAGCCAGAGGGATGAGTGGCTAATTCTAGTTGAAAAGACTTACAAAGTCTTTAGGAAAAAGGTGATTATATAAGCATGACCTTGAAAGATGAGATAGGACTTTGATTTCCTAAAAGGAATAGGAAGACATGTATTTATTCAAAGTATATTTATTGAGCAATTACAATGTTCCAGTGCTCTAGATGCCATGAATATGGTCATTAACAAAAGAATGTAACCCCTAATGAACCTTACATTCTAATGGTAGAGATAAACAATGAACAAAATAAGTTTATACACTGCTTTAGTCCCTTCCTGCTGCTATAACAAATACCATAAACTGGGTAGCTTATAAAGAACAGAAATGTATTTCTTCAGCCTTCACAGGTGTGGAGATTGTGAAGTTCAAGATCAAGACACTCGTACTGTCTAGTGAGAGCCTGCTTCCTAGATGGTGCCTTCTACTGCAACCTCACACAGCAGAGGGGATGAGCTAGCCCTCTCAGGTCTCTTTTATAAGGGCACTAATACCAACCATAAGGGCTCTGCTCTCATGAGTAATCACTTGACAGCACAAAGTCCCACCTCCTAATACTATCATCTTGGGGGTTAATATTTCAGTATATGAATTTTGAGAAGACACACAAATTCAGAGTATAGCTCACATAGACACACATACCTATGTTATAGGTATGTGTAGCTATCTATCTCTATGTGTATATATAATATACTAGTTAGTAATAAGTAGAACAGTGAAAAATATGGTACGGCAGTGCATAAGGCTTGTCATCATTTTTCAGGAAGTAAAAACTTGAGATTGTAAATATGGTGGCAGAGAAACCTCACTGAGAAAGTGATAGTTGCTTAAAAAACTGGAGGAGATGAGTGAGTGAGTCAGGCTGTAAACAATGGAAGTTGTGAGAAATGTTCAAAACCTAAATGTATTTTGAAGTTAGAGCTGATAGTATTTGTTGATGGACTAAAAGTGGGGCATTAATAGAAGCATCTTTGGGAGAAGATAGCTCATATTTGGTCATATTTAACTTGAGATCAATGAAACACTTGAGTGGAAAGTTCTTGAGTTCCAGAAAGAACTGATGACACACAATTTGGAGTCATCAGCCCATGGATAGGATTAAAACAGCTACGGTGGATGAAACTCCCTCAGGAATGAGGCATAGAAAATAAGGAGACCAGGGACTGAGCCCTTGGACGTTCTTAACTAAGAGGCTGGGATATGAATAAGAACCAAAAAAAAAAAAAGATAGAAAGGGAACATCCAGCAAATTGGGAAGAAAACCAGGATAAGCTTGGAAGCCAAGGGGAGGCACAATTTAAAGAACTGAAAATTCAAATATGTTGAATGCCAGTGATAAGTTAAGAAAGAGTTATTTATTAATTCAACAAATACTAATTGAAGACCTACAATGTGCTAGTCACTTTTCTAAGAAGTAAAAATAGAACAATGAACAAAACAGATAAGCATCCTTGCTTTAATGAATGTCAACTAAGATTGACCACAAGGTTCAGGATGCGTAGGCAATCTGTCCTTGACAAAGGCTTTTTCTGTAGTTGTGAGGGAAGTCTAACTGGAATGGGATCAGGCATGAATTAGAGCAATTTGAGGCAATGAAGAAAGTCTTATCATTGAGAATTTTTGCTTTAAAAATGCGAAGAAAAATGGTGAGGAGAAGGAAGGGTATGATGGTTAATTTTGTGTGTCAATTTGTCTTGGCCATTGGTGCACAGAAATTTGTTCAAACATTCTTAAAGGTGTTTCTATAAGGGTAATTTGGATGAGACTAACATTTAAATAAGAGACTGATTTAAGCAGATTGCTCTTCTTATTGTAGGTGGGCCTCATCTAATCAGTTGAAGGTCTGACTAGAACAGAAAAACCCTGATCTTTCCCTGAGTAAAACGATTCTTTTTGTAAGCCAGCCTTTGAACTGGGACTTTGGCTTTTTCCTGCCTTGGAACTTGAACTGAAGCATTGGCTCTTCCTGGTTCTTGAGCTTGATGGCCTTTGAAATTGAATCTATACCATCAGTTCTCCAGGGTCTCCAGCTTACCAACAATTCACTCTACAAAATTTGGGACTTGTCAGCCTCCATAATCATGTGAGACAATTCCTTAAAACAGACCTCTCAATAGATGATAGATAGATAGATAGATAGATAGATAGATAGAAATAGATATAGATAGATAGAGGTATAGACATAGACATAGACATAGACATAGATATACTCATCCTATTATTTGTTTCTCTGGAGGATCCTGACTAACACAGAGGTAGAGAGAGGTTTGTTTGTTTGTTTAAATATGCAAGAAATAGCCACATGCTGTATTCTAATAAAGAAGGCCCTGGAGAGAGGGTAAGAGAACTGATGATGCAGGAAGAGAGGGGAGAATAGTTGGAGTGATACTCTTGGAAAGAAGGGGAGAGAATGGATCTGACATACAAATAGAAATACTAGCTGTACTGAGTTGAATTGTGTCCTCCAAGAAGACACGTTCATGTCCTAACTCCTAGTACCTGAGTGACCTTACTTGGAAATAGGGTGTTTGCAGATGTAATCAAGTTAAGATGTGGTCCTACTGGTTTAGAATAGACCCTAAATCCAATGACTTGTATCCTTCTAAGACGGTTGTGTGAAGACACAGATACACAGTGGAAAATGCCATGTGTCAGTGGAGGCAGATTTTTTTTCCCATTTAAGTTGTTACATAATACTGAACAGAGTTCCCTGTGCTATAGAGTAGAAGAATAGGTGCATGTATATGTATAACTGAATCACTTTGCTGTACACCTGAAACTAACACAACACTGATAATCACCTATACTCCAATATAAAATAAAAAGTTTAAAAAAATGGAGGCAGAGATTGGAATGATGCAGCTACAAGCTAAGAAGCACCATAGATGCTCAGCAACCGCCAGAAGCCATCAAGAGGCAAAGAAGGATCCTCCTCTAGAAACTTCAGAGGGAGAATGGCTCTGCTGCCATCTTGATCTCAGACTTCTAGTCTCCAGAGCTGTAAGAAAATAAATTTCTGTTGTTTTAAGTACCACTCAGTTTGCGGTATTTTGTTTCAGCACCCCTGGGAAATTAATAAACTAGCCTTAGTGGCAGCCATAGTCATTTCAGGAAAAAGAGTGGCAAAGTTATAGGAACTTAAAATCCATGTTGTGCTTAAGAATAACAAGTTATTTTATGGGCTCAATGACAAAGAACGCTGGTGGATATCTTAGAGTGGCTGTATGGGCTTCATGGTATCAATCCCTTTATCCTTCCTTTTCTCCAAGTTTCTAGCCTATAAAGCCAATGCATATAGAAAGAAGTTAGTCAAAAGGGACATAAATATCAATTCTAGACATTTTTGCAAGTTATCTACAACATCCCATTCAGTGGTCTCTGGGGAATTTTGTAACAGGGGCCAAAGTAAAGTTTTCTTCCCCTGAACCCCCTGGACTTTTGAGGTTGTATCTTGCAACCTCAGTATTATGCCTGTAGGGCCGTAGGGCTGTCAGGATGGGTAACCTACTTGGGAACACACACCTGCTCCTGGAAGACAGGTCCTGGATCTCTCCAGGCATATTAACTCCTTTGAGGAGGTGTGAGGAAGAGAGTGAAAAGAGAGAGACCAGAAACGTTCCCCCTTACACTGTTTCTCTGGAGGGAAATTGTGGAAGTTCCCTCCTCTGTGAAAGCATGGAGAGAAGAGTTAAGTAGTTCTGGTCTAATAATAATGGGTCTTAAGTATCAGGCTAAGAGATTATACTTCAACTCAGTAGCAAAGATTACTTTTAGCTATGGAAATTTGCATTTCCATAATGCTGTACAGTTACTTAATAGTACCCCAGGGGGCAAATATAGTTATTGTGCTTCTTAAGTCTAATTACAATGAAACCTAAGCCAAAAACTATATATGAAAAAGTGTTTGAATTCTAGCCAATCCAACATTTAATACAGCAAAATTCCAACAGAAGAAAATTGCTGACATTCCCACCACTGTTTTTAAAATAAATTTTATTATTCTAGAAAAATCACAGGTCTCACCTTCAGAATATCTGCATTTAAATTCTGACTCTGTCACTCACAGATGATATTGAGTAAGACATGTCACCTTCCTGACTCTCAATTTCACCATTTGATAAGGAATATTGATATTTGTTCAAAATAGATCTGAGACAATGTTTTGGGTGATCCTACATCCAGTGTGCCCAGGTCAATCCCCGACTGTTGTCTCAGGTAAATCATGATGCCCTTTTACTCTCATAAATATCCAGATTGTTTCCATAAAATTATATGATCATCCAGTTCATATGTGACCATATGAAAGCAAGATGAGAGTTTTGAAATTATATATATTAACATAAGTTACAATGATGAGAATGATGATTCCTAACCCATCTCCATAATAAAAAGTAATAATTTCTGCTCTTGGCTTCTGTACAGTAGCCCGCCTGAGAATGTGTAGAATGAGTTAATAAAGGACTGAAGTGTATGCGTGAGTGAGTGAGTGTACGAACTTGTGTTTTGGAAGTGTAGGGAGGCATTCTTGAAATCAAGTAAATCTTTGCAGTTACTAAGTATATCAAAGATTTTTCTGCAGAAAAAACTAAGAGGCGTAGTAGGAACTTAGGTGGATATAACATCAACAATATGCCAGATGCCATCACTTGAGACAGTTTGTTATATATATAAGTTTAAATATAATTAAATTCTCACCACAATCTTGTGAAGCTTGTGATAAACCCACTGGATAATCGTGAGAATGGATAATTTCATTGGAAAATTGTGGAAACACTTGGACAATTGGTAAGATTGGGCATTGCCCAACTTAGCAATGGAACCAGGTTTTGGATCCATTTCTTCCCAAAGCCTTGCTGTTTCTCCTATCTACTGATCCTTGGTATGACCTATCATTTCAGAGTCAAGAAAATTTTTGAGAAAATAGAATTGGGGCCAGAGTTGAAACTCAAATCCAAGTCTCTGCTCCATCAAAGCAATCTGAGATCTATGTCACTACCAGTGGGTGAGGATAGAGCCTCTGATGGTGTCATCAGAGGAGACCAAGCCCAAAAAGACTGTAGAGGAACTATCTTGGAAAGGTGAGCTACACTTGAACTCCAGTAAAGGTGCAGCCTCCCAGCAAACACCAAATATATAAAAGACAGCTTTTCAGAGCTATCAGTGTCTCCAGCTGGAGCACGTGAGACCCAGGTTAAGCTGTGCTAAGGAAACAGGCATCCATATTTGCCCTCATTTAAACAGCAAGTCCAAGAACTGGCAAAAGATTTTAGCTTATGACAAGTAAAATCTTTAGGCTGTTTCTTTGTAATTCCACCCCCATGGTGGCTTCCACCTACCTCCCTTGCCCAGCCCCCACTGATCCAGAGGGCTCTGCATTTCTGCCAAGGCTGCCAAAAAGGGAAAGCGTGAAGCGTGATGAGATCCACTGGGTTTCGACTCTGACACTCTCTGCCTCCCCCTACCAGATGCCTCTTAATGTGGCTTTCTGCAGGAAAAAGCAACTGGAGAGGGAAAAACCCAACTGAGTGACTGTCACACTACACCACGGGGGAATTGTTCTTGCCTGTTTCTTTTCTCAATGTCTATTCTGAAAGGCATTTTCATAGCTCTGGTTATCAGCCAGTATATGTCAGATGTTCTAGTTGAAACCCCACCTATGCCTTATCTACTTGATAAGCATGTATAAATAATTCTGGAAAGTTAGCCACAATTGTAGCATCTCTGGTCATACAGAGATGGGCAAGGCGAGTGAAATTTTCTAAATGCATACTCATATCAGTGTCATTGAATATTATATATATATGTATATATATATATATATATATATATATACACGTGTGTGTGTGTGTGTGTGTGTAATTGAAGTATTAATACTGTCAGTAAAATGCATGGAACTTAAAGTGTACAATCTGTTACATTTTGATAAATGTATACACTCCTGTAACCACAGCCACAATCAATATACAGGACATTTTCATTGTCCTAGAAACTTCCATCATGTCCCTTTCCATTCAAACCCACCAGCGACCCAGGACCCCATCCCCAGCCCACTTACAGAGGCAACCATTGACTTGATTTCTATCACCATAGATTACGTTTACCTGTTCTTGAACTTCATATAAAATGAAGCATATAGTATAACTCTTTCATGTCTGCCTTTCTTTGTTGTTATCCATTCACTTTGCATGCATTTGTACGTTATGTTCATCCATTTTTCTGTTGCAGGACCTTTGGGTTGTTTCTAGTATTTTTGCTTTTATGAATAATGCTGCAATCAATATCCTTGTATACATCTCTCTTACAGACATATGTTTTATTTCTTTGGGATAAAAACCTGTGGGAGAAATTGATGATTACAAAGTCGGTGGAAATTTAACATTATAGGAAATTGCCATACAGTTTTCCAAAGTGTGCCATTTTACACTCCCACTAGCAGTGTATCAGAGTTGCAGTTGCTCTGCATTCTGTCCAAAATTTTAAAATGTTAATCTTTAAAATTTTAGCCACTCTAGTTGGTGTGTAATGATATATCATTGTGGCTTTAATTGGTACTTTACCAATCCCTAAACTTAATGAATATATTTCATGTGCTTATCAAACATTAGTATTTCTCCTTTTGTGAAATATCTGCCCAAGTCTTTCACTCACTATTTTTAAGGTTTTTGTCTTTTTATAAGTGAGCTGTAGGAATTCTTTATATATTAAGGATACAGGATCATTGCCAAATATATGATTATAAACTATTTCTTCCAATCTGCGGCTTGCCTTTTCATTTTCAAAGTTGACTTTCAATGAAGTTTTCATTTATTATGAAGTACAGTGTGTCAATTGATTTTCTTCTCTTTTAAAAGTATTGCTTCTTGAATCCTAAAAAAAACTTTGCCTGTATCATCAGCTCAAAGATATTTTCCTATATCTTCTTCTAGGAACTTTAGAGTATATCTTTTACACTTAGGGCTGTGATTTATGTATATGATGTGAGGTATGGTTAGAGACTCATATTTTTTCATAGAGAAGTTCATGTTTTCTAGCACTATTATTGAAAACATTTTCCATTCTCCACTGAATTGTTTCGGCATCTTAACAAAAGATCATTTGGCAGTATATTTCTGGAAGCTATGTCTGGTCTATTTCTGTGCTTTCTATTGTGTTCCTTTGATTTATTTGCCTATGTCTATTTTCATAACATGTCCCTATGTCTATTTTCATAACATGTCTTAATTATTGTGTCTTTATGATGTCTCAAGATCAGATAGTGTGTGTTCTTTTACCTTGTTCTTCTTTTTCAAGATAAATTTTAGTGTAAGCTTGTCAACTTTACAAAAATTGCATGAAAATTGAATTGGAGCTGCAATGAATCTATATATTAATTTTGAGAAGACTGACCTCTGTATTGAGTCTTCCATCCCATGAACATACTTATCATCATTAATTTAGGTATGTCTTTAAAACTATCTCTTCGCAATAATTTCTGGTTTTAAGCACATAAATCTTGTTCATCTATCATTACATTTATTCCTAGATATTTTATGTTTTTAGGTCTGACTTAAATGGTATTACTTTTTTAACAATTTCAAATATAAACCCCTTATATGGTTTACAAATATTTTCTCCCAATTCATAAGTTGTCTTTTCATTTTGTTGATTGTTCCCTTTGCTATGGAGAAGCTTTTTAGTTTTATATAGTACCACTTGTTTTTCTTTTTGTTCCCTGAGCTTTTGGTTTCATATCCAAAAGTCATTACCAAAACCAATGTCAAGGAGCTTTTTCCCTATGTTTTCTTCTAGGAGTTTTAGAGTTTCAGGTCTTACATTTAAGTTTTAACCTATTTTGGTTTTATTTTTGTGTATGGTACAAGATAAGGGTCCAATTTCATTATTTTGCTTATGGATATCTGGTTCTCCTAACAGCATTTATTGAAGAGATTATCCTTTTCTCATTGTGTATTCTTGGCATCCTTGTCAAAAATCCGTTGCCCATATGTGCTTGGTTGATTTCTAGGCTCTCTATTCTGTTTCATTAGTCTATCTGCCTATTTTTATGCCGGTGCCATACTATTTTGAATATTATTGCTTTGTAATATAATTTGAAATCAGGAATTATGAAGCCTCCAACTCCATTCTCCTTCCTCAAATTGTGTACTCTTATCACATGCACACACATGCACAAATGGTAACTATGTGAAGATGATATGTTAATTAGCTTAACTGTAGTAATCACTTCAATACATATATGTATATCAAATCATGTTATACAACTTAAATACATAAAATTTATATTTAAAAATAAACTAAAATTTAAAATATTAAAAAAAAATGTTTCCAGGTGTTTGTTGCAGATATGAAGAAATAGATCTGATTTGTGCGTGTTGACTATGTATTCTGAGATTGTTCTTAAGTCACTTATTAGGTCTCAGGGTTTTTGTAGTTTCCTTTGGATTTTGCAAGTACACAATCAGGTCATCAAAAGACAGTTTTATTTCTCGTGTCTCAATCTTTATGTCTTTCATCTTTATTTTTTCTTGCCCTGCTGCACTGGCTAGGACTTCCAATACAAATATCCTTTGGCATTTCTTGTAGTGAATGTTTGCTAGTGATGAATTCCCTCAATTTTTGTTTATACAAAAATGACTTTTTAAACAGTTTTTTCTTGACATAGAATTATAGTTGGAAAGTTTTTGCTTTTTTTTAGTACTTTAAAGTTGGCATTCCACCATCTTCTGCCTTACATTGTTTCTGTTGAGAAAGTAGTCATTATTATTAATGTTCCTCTGTTTTAATGTGTCATTTTTTTCCAAAGGCTAATTTTAGGAATTTCTCTTTATCTTAGCTTTTAGCTATTTGACAATGATATACCTTGGTGTTGTTTTATTTGTGTTGATTTGCTTGGGACTCACTAAATTCTATAAGGTTTTAGCCTTGGAACAAAAGCTGTCAAAGAAACAAGAAGAGATAGAAATAAGTGGGTATGGTAGAGGATGTTGTACCTGGTTATGTTAATTGCCGAGTACCTGAGAAACGATCCAGGCATTACAATGCTGGGGTCTCTGGAGTGTGTCTTTTGTCTAAAGAGCTGTGTTGTGGCTCTAGGCTCAGAGAAAGCGCTTCCTACCATCATTTCAGTTCTTGGATTTCAGTAAGAATCTCTATTCTTTGAATTACCTTGAATAGTCTTAAACCTTACAATGTGAAGAGTTAACATTTATCTATGATATCTGTTACTGCGGACACAAAGTATAAAGTTTGTTGGCCCTCTCTCTTCCCCTCAGAACATTCCAATCTCTGTTCTGCCCTGGGATCACAGTAACTTCTCCATACTACTTTCTTCCCCTTAGCAATATTTACCTATCTTACCTGCCATCCCCTCATATTCCTGATGAGTAAAAAAAAAAAAAAAAAAAAATCTCTTTTTTTATTCTGTTAATTAATTCTAAAGAAGCTATTAATAACTGGTACTGGTTTATGACATTTGATCCCAAGCCAGATGGAGCAGAGGCTACCATGTGCCACCTATATCCCCTCCATCCTTACCATTCTAGTCAATCCCGTACCATTTCCAAATATCAGCACCCACATACATTTACCTGAGGCTCCCTCAGGCCTCCAGTAGCCACTCTGTAAATTGTCATGCACACAGTGGTCTTAAAGTGCCATAAGTGTATGTGCCACCCTCTCTCTGAGAGTACACCTCAACAAATGATTGGATGGAACTGGTGTATGAACCCACAGCACCTCCCCCCTTATCTAGGATGACTCTGAGACATGCATTCTATTCTGGCACCCAGAGTTTCCTGGAAAAATTAAGCTCCAGTTGCCTCTGTGGTCACTTGCTTAGCACTACTCTTTGATATCACATTAGAATTCTTCCCTGTCTCATTTACATGGAATCAACCCCAAATAAAAACTTGTACTTGAATCTTTGTCTCAGGGTCTGCTTCTAAGAAAACCCAGGTAACATATTCACACGTTAAAAAATGTCCTCAGTGCCTCAGTCCCAAAGAAGGACTTGCAAATGTCTAAGTTATTTCCTGGCCATCAGAATAAATGTGAGTGTTTATGCCTAAGACTAAGAAGAGTTCATCTTTTCCCAGCCATCAGCTTGGGTCTAAGTGAACAGTAACTTTTGATTCCCTTGAGGTGACTCACCACTATCTTTTGGTATGCACCTCGTTGTGGAATGGTCCTGATGTTCCTCACTATTGGATATGAAGCTTTCGTACCTGTAAGAAATACTCCTTGTGCCTTAGTCCTACTGTCATGCCTTCCCTCAGAGCACACTGCAGAGGTAAGGGGTTTTACTCCTCTGTTTCCCATGGATGTGGCCCCTCTACCGTGCTGCTCATGGCATGACCATCTGGTTAAGCTGCCTTAAAGGCAGGAGCAGAAGTGAGCTGCTGGGATGGCTTCTCCCACCTCCCAGGATAAATATCCTGATTCTTTCCGCCAAACCCATAGTAGAAATTCTTTCCTCTGAGTTAACTGAGCCAGATCAGTTCAGACCAAACCACATGCTGGTCAGTCATAAAAAGTGTTTGATGAATCTTTTGTGTTACTCCTTAGTATTCAAGTCTCAGACGAAAAATTGTGTTTCTTCTTTTTCTCTCCTTATAAAGAAGAAAACACACCTTGTAAGCCCTGCTTCCCCCAAGAATCTTCTTTTTCTCCTCCCCCATCCTGGCCTCAGCCAACTCTTTTGCGAATTAGGTCAATTGAGTTAAGTCTTTGGTCCCTTTGTAACAATATCACTGCACAACAATCAAAGAATTATGGTCACTTAGAATAGAAGGAGACAACAGAAGTTAACGTCTTTATTCTAAGGATGAAGGAATCAGTAGAAGATCTCTGAGCGATTTGCCCAAAGTCTAACAGGAAGTTAGAAGGAGGACAGGGAATAGAACCTAAGTTCCTCAAAATCTGTCCAGTGCTCTTGGTGTACAGCAAATAGAATATTGGTATAAATTGGCTTGTAGTCAATGAAATACAATAAAAAATTTGAGTAGAGAGACTGAAGACGTTATGCATTTATTCAATAAATATTTTGACTGCTTATTATGTACTATGCACTGTTCTAGATGCAACAGGGAACAAAGTAGAAAAATACCTCCACTTTCATGGAAATTACATTTTGGTCAGTGAGAAAGATAATAAATAAGCCTGGAAATAAATGAAGTACATAGTGCATTAACTATGTTAAGTGCCACAGTGAAAAATCATGCAGAGAAAGGAGGAAGAGAACCCAAGAAGGGTTAATATGAATTACAGTTTAAGAAGAAAAAGACTTGTTCATGCAGTAACATCTGAGCAAAGGCTGAATAGTTTCATGCTGCTCTTCCTGCATAGAAAGTTCTTCCTTCACTCCTCTCCTGACCAACTTCCACTCATTCTTAGTGACTTTCTCTCAAAGAGAACTTTTGTGATGTATCATCAATCCAGATAAGTCCTATCAGTACTATACTGTGTTTTGACCAGATACGCCTATCCTGGTTTGAAACCATATATTTAATTATTTTTTAGTATCCCTGTCTCCCCCACTAATCTATCATCTTTATGAGGTTCAAGGATAGTAGTAACCTGTCTTTTTGACATTGCATCACCAACACCCATGTAGAGATGGGCTCATAATAGGCTTTAAATTTTTGTTTAATACATGAATAGGTGGGTGCATGGATGGACGGAGCAGAAATTAGGAGAAACGTAGAACAGGTGTGCTTGATGGTCTCCAAAGACAGTGCTATAAAATCTTTCCCTTCTTATATATGGATACTGCAACTGACATGAAAGCGGAGTGTACTTTCCATCCCCTATATTCTGGGCGGGCTGCCATGACTTGATTAATCAAAGTAACATGGCAGAAGTGACATTTTGGGACTTCTGAGGCTTTGACTTAAAAAGCTTGCAACATCATCTCATGTCTCTTAAAGCACTCATTCTGGAGAAGCCGGCCACTGTGTTAAACTGACTACGTTAAACCTCCATGCTGGGAATAAGCTCGAGGTAGACATGTAGAGAGACCATGTGGAAGAAGAGAAAGTTGACCAGCCCCAGGTGTTTCAGCCCAGCTGTCAGACTCCAGCCCCAGCTGTCATCTGTTTGTGACCCCATGAGAGAATTCAAGCAAAACAGTTCAAATGACCCCAGTGGTACACAGAACCATGGAGGATCATAATAAATTGTTGTTTTAAACCACTAAGTTTTGGAACATTTAGTTACATCACAGTGGATAACTGGCACACCTAGGAAAATAACATATTGAGAAGCTTACCATGTCATTTGAAATATACAACAACCATACAAAGTAGAAAAGGTAGGTATGAATGAACCCATTTTATAGATGACAAAAGACGAAGATTACAGAGGTTAATTGGCAGCCAGTAAGTGGCATAACCAGGATTAGATTCAGCCCTAGAATCAAAAGGAAGTTGGGAGATGGAAACAAATGGTTTTGTGCCTTCAGAACATCCATAATCTTTTCTCAAATCTTTCTTAACTGACTTGAGATGAAGCCAAGAATGTATAATCCATGTGGTCTTCACTGAGCTAAATAGGACCACCTTATCCCCCGGCTTACACATGAGCTATAATTTTTAAAAAATTCAAAGTCCTCTGTGCCTGTAATAGCAACAGCCTTTGTCCTCCCACTCTTCATAGCACACGATCCTGGGAGATATGTCCTCTAACTCTTGGGTCCTTCTAGCTGCTTTTGGACTTGATCCAGTGATTTATAATACCAGGAAACCCAACAGAGCAAAAAGTTCAAAGCTACTTCCTGGTAATTAGCCCAGGCAGTTTTGAGGGTCCCAGCTGTGCAGTTCATTTTCATGTGCAGTATCCCCAATTAGGCCAACTCTGTCTGAAATTTCTGGAGCCACAAGTTGGTAATCAGTAGAGAGATGCACCAAGCTAACATACGGTCAAAGTAGTCTTTCTTTAGAGGCTTCCCTAAGACAACACTTCAAAATAATTTACCAGGGTAAAAACTATATTTTGTATTTATTATGAAAATAATTATTTAGTCCTTGAAAGGGGATGTATCAATGTTCAAAACCTGACCATTTTTCTTAATGCTATAAGCTAAAGGAAACACTGTTAGGTTTTTTTCCCCTGACTTGTCTGACCCCTCTTCTCATATTTTGAAATAAACTCTCCATAGATGACAGGATTTCCTGTCTTTTCCTTTCCTTTCGGTCAAAAGATCCATGTTGGATGGCTGACCAGGGAATCCATTTGGCTTTAAGCACCTGCAAGGTAGATGCTATTTCTTAAGGAAAGTGGTCTTCTTTCCTGCATAAACTGTATAGGAGACACATTGATCACAGTGCCTTCCATGCCCCTTTGAAAGGCAATTGACCACCCACAGGACCTGAAGAAGTGGGTTTTGGCCAGGGCAGCCAATCCCTAGCCAAACCAGTGCCCTGTTATCTTGTATTTAAATGGAAAGTCAGGTTGAGTGAATCAAATTCTTTTCCTCTCTGCAATGCAAATAGAAATTCTGAACAAAAGCAGCCTAGGCAAAGAAGTGTCTGCTCAAAGCCACAGCAGAGTGAGAGGTTAGAGGGCACATGCTGGATCTTGAGTGAGCCAAAGTGATGAGTAGTCTATGAAACAGAGAAATGAAGGAAGGGCCAGAAAAGCCAGCTGGCAGCAAGAGGAAGCTGGAGCACGTGTAGAATGTGGGGTCACCCTGAGACGGTGAATGAAACCATGCAGGTCCCTGGCACCACCTTAGGTCCAGAAGGCTCCGTGGTCTTCTGAATACTGGACTAGTCCTGGCCCATGGGCCTCAGTACAACTTCCTTTTCACTGAAGCTACAGTGAGCTCAGGTCCTTTATGAGACTACTGGCAATGTGATTTGGAGTGGAAACTGCCCTCGATCCAGCCTTAAAATTCTGTAGGGGAGGCTGCTGCGTGATCCAGAGGTGCTTTCCTAAGGGCTGAGCTTGAGGAATCATGTCCCTCTGAGGCAGCCTGACGAAAGTGCTCCCAAGTGAGGTTGTGTAGTGGAGAGGTAGGAACCTCGCCCAATTCAGTGTTCCCATATGGAACATATAAAACCTTTGTGAACAAAATTAAGCATGGCCTATTGTCACGCAAAATACTGAGCCATCTTCCTGGCCGCTCTGAAGTTGTTGAGTTTCAGCCAGGAAAAACACTGACATTCTCGTTACTGGGAGGCTTCTGAGGCTTCTATGTGGTTTGTGGCATATTCCCTCATCCCCGCACCCCACACATACAACCACCACCCCTGAACGCCCTCTTCTGGCTCCCTCTAACCCAGATCCTTCAGAACCTAACGTTTCTCCTCCTTATGCTCCTCCACAGGCCCATAAATGGGGACTTTTCATTGTTTTGTAGTTTCTTTTTATCTATCAGTTCCTGAGACCAATTCAAATTATTTTTCTTCAACCCAAATCAATAGCAGTCTTGATTTTACCTTACTGTAGAAAAGTATATGTTTATTATACATGATCTGAAAAATGTAAAAGAAATGACAGAAGAAATGAAATTGCCAACCCAGAGACAACCAACATTAACATTTTAATCTTATTTTTCTGTCTTATTTTTCTATGAATATATTATTGGTTGATATGCAATCTGATATTTTAAAATTATCTATATTCTGATATTTTCTTTTAACATTGTTTCATGAATATTTTAGGCTATCACTAAAAATCTTCAAAAACATGATTTTAAATTTGCTGAAGAATATCCTATCAGATGAAAAGACAGTAATTTACTCAACCATTTCTCGACCATTGTACATTTAGCTCAGTGCTTCAATGACCATAATTCTTCCAGAGAAGTTTGTATTGTCAAGTTGGGCCTCATTATTGTACAGATGACAGGTGTACCAGATGACATGGGAGGTCAGAGGCCAGAAGGTGTAGGGTCTCAGAGTAGCCTCAGCAACCATCACATCTGAACCATTTGCTTTGTGCATGACCTCTGGCAAGCAGTTTAATATCCTGTTTCAATGTCCTCACCTCTGAAATGAGAATAATAAAAGTAGAGTATTTGGGAGGATGAAATGAGTTAATATCTGCAGTTGGCTTGTGGTAGTACTGGCACATTAAGTTGTTTTTATTAGTTCAGTACTATTAGGAGGAAATATCCCCATGCCTCATGTGGACTTTCTTGTTGATGGTCCCCTTTGGTTAATCCATGGCCTCATCCACGTTCTCCCCCTCCCCTGATATCCTTCTGGGAAAGAGGATGGACCTTCCTTGGTGGGAGTATGGAAGAAGGAGTAGGTATGTGCAGTGTAGTGGGTTCAATAGTGTCCCCCCCAAAAGATATGTCCAAATCCTAATCCCGGAAACCTATGAATGAGATCTTATTTAGCAAAGAGGTTTCTGCCAATCTTGAGATGAGGATATCCTGGATTTAGAGTTGGTCCTAAATCCAATGACAAGAGTCCTGTAAAAGAAAAGCAGAAGAAGATTTGACAAAGAAACAGAAAATAAGGTGATGTAACATCCCACGTGAGGATGGAGGCAGAGATTAGAATGATGCGCCCACAAACCAAGGAACGTCTGGAGCCACCAGAAGCTGGAAAAGGCAAAGCAGGATTTCCCCCTAGAACCTTCAGAGGGAGTGTAACTCTACTGACACCTTGATTTTGGACTTCTGGCCTCTAGATCTGTGGGAGAAGAGATTTCTGTTGTTTTAGTCACCCACCCTCCCAGTTTGTTACAGCAACCACAGGAGTACTAATGCACGTAATATAGTTCCTTTTGTTTGGTGGCAAAGTGCTCACAGGGACCACGTGATTGACCCTGCTTCTCCATGTCACAATCTCTACAGGGGTGACCCCTACACAGGCAGAGCTGGAGCCTTTGGCACTGCCTATGCACTGCCTATGCTGGGGTGGATGAATCAGTATAACATGATCAAGGTCGGGAAGCCCACTTGCTGATACATTTATGTCACGTCCTTCCATTTCAGCTTTATCAGTATTAAAATAGATTTCTGGATCGCCGTATGTTTGACTCCTTCTTTTCTCACTCTTAGTGTTTAGAACTCGAAAGGAAGACCCTATAGGTTACAATAAACTTTTGTTACTTTTGTCTTTAAACTCATTTCTCATATCTGCTGTTAGGGGAAGAGTCATATTCTTTTATGGATGGACCTGGATATGCTTCACTGCTTTCATAATACTATCATTTTACACCACTTCATAGTTTTTCACCTCTTTGTGGATGATTTCAAAAGGTTTCTGCCCTGCCTCAGGCTCCTATGATCTCAGCATTGAGTGTTGGACGCTTGCCTGTGACTTGGGTTTTGAATTTTCTCTCTCTTCACTTCTCAACGCTAACCTAATACTGTGTTAGATTTATTCTTTCAGTTATGAGAAAGTGACCTGTTTTGAGATCCATATCTAGGGAGCCTGAATGGCAGAAACCAAATTAACTCAGTTCTCGGGTAGTATTACCAAAGCACCTCTGCAATCAGAGACTTGAGGCCGTAGTAGGAAAAGTGCTTTTGAGAACTGAACAGTCTTAAAGACAGGGCTGATACCAAAAGGTGTCATCTTTCTCTCCTGTAACTGAGAATGCAAATAAGGTTCCTCCCACATAAGAAGGAAGCAGAGAGCATGTGGGTAATCCCTGGAGGAGGATGGTGCAGGGGACATGAGGAACCTTCTGCAGGTGGATTTTCACAAACCACATAGAAACTGCACTGCACCAAGGCCATGAGGGCTGAACTTTGAGCACCTGCAGCTCAGAAGTCAGAGAATTCTACAACCCCCTCATCAGTTAAGATATCAGAAATAAAGTAGCCAGCACTCCCGAGATGGACCAGTGAGGTTGGAGACGATCCAGAAGCAGAACATCGGAAGCCTAGAAAGGAGAGGTTGGTGGCTGTACACATTTGTCAGATCATAAATACCGTAGAAAATTTAGAAATGGTTTAATTTATTACATAGGTATGATTTTTCTCAACTAACCCCCTTATATTTATGAAATCATAAACTAAGAACTCTGTCAGGCATAACCAAGACAGGGGCTACCCTGCTGAGAATTTTAGCAAAAATTCTAGTGCCTAGATAGGGTAATATGGGAAAATATACTTCTTACTGAATGGCAGATAGAAAAGAAATGAAATGAGAATAAAGCTAATGTATAATGCAGATGCCATTGCCCAAGATGCTTTAACGAATACATTATTATTATTCAATCATAATAACACTTGAAGGAAGCGAGTATGCTCCCTGAACTACAAATTAGTAATTTAGGATGCATAAAATATAATCAACATGCCCAAGATCATAAAGCTAGCAAATGGCCCTGCCAGGATTCAAATTCAGGACATCTCACCATGAAGCCCTGATTCTTGGCCCTTAACACTCTTCTTCTGGCCCCCGTACTAACACATACATTTGACTTTAGACTGTGTGCAGGTGACATTAATGCTGCTATAGCAAAGTACCACAGACTAGGTGGGTTAAACCGACACCACTTTATCATCAAGTACAGAAGAGTTCAACAGGGCTACACTCTGGAAGCTCTAAGAGAAATATATTTCCTTGACTTTTCCAGCTTCTAAAAGACACTTTAATTCCATGGCTCATGTCCCCTCCCTCCACTTTTCAAAGCCCACCATTCACCTCTGTTTCTATCATCACATCTCTTTTTTCCTGATTTTGATTTGAATTCCCCTTTTAAGGACCCTTATGATTACATTGAATCAACCTGGATAATCAACTCGGATAATCCAGGATAATCTCCCCATCACAAGATCCTTAATTTATTTATATCTTCAAAGTTTCTTTCACTCTGTAAGGTAATACACTTGCACGTTCTGGATGTTAGGTCGAGGACATCTTCGGAGAGTTGATTATTCAGCTCCTCACTGATTGATAATGGCAGGCACGTTGCAGATATTCTGCCTTTATTGAGTGCTGGCAGTTTAGAGCCTCTCATAGACAATGAGCAGTCAGAGTGTCTTACTGGCCCACAGCCCAACTGTATTAAACAGAACCTGTAGTCCTATGATAGCAAAACGAAGTGCTCAGGGAGATAACAGGGAAGTCAACGTAAGTGACAACAAGAGACAGTGGTCTTTGACTGAGGAACTCCTACTTTCAGACGGTCAGAGTCTGCCCAAAAGGCCCTGCCTTGGCAGAATCTATACAACCAAGTGTCCACACAGGCTCCCTGGGATGGGATAATTCTGAAGGAAGCACTTGATCGAGGAGACAGGGATCTCTACCCCAGCAGAAGAGATGAAATTGTTTTGCTTCAGAAATTACATACAAAATCATGTGATCTGTAAAAATGAAAGGGCCAAGACGGGCCCCCTCGCTCCGCGGCATGTGGGATCCTCCCGGACCGGGGCGCGAACCCGGTTCCCCTGCATCGGCAGGCGGACGCGCAACCACTGCGCCACCAGGGAAGCCCCAAGTTCTCTTTCTTTCTCTCACTCTCAGATGTGCATCACTCATCAGCTCTGTAAATAACTTAACCATCCTGGGTCTCAGTTTTTTCATCTGCAAAATGGAAATGACAGTACCCTAGTGATTATTGCCAGGAGGATTGAATGGCATAAAATTCACACTGCAGAGATTTCACCCCAATGCTCGGCATGTAGCTCCAAATAATGGTTTTCTTCACTGTGGTTCAATATCATATGCAGTCTGCATTACAGACCAGCTGTGTAACCTCTGAATCTGTTTCTAGGAGCTTTGCTTTTCCTCTTTGAAGGAGAGAATAATAAATTGTTACCTACTAGGGTTACTAAAATCAGATAATTTCTGAGAAGTCACAATTCAAATGCTGATGGTTTGTGACTCGTGGTTTATGTGACAGTCTCCTGGACTGTGTTCTCATCAGAGCTCTACAAAACTGAGACACCCACTCCCCTGTGTAGGCTCCAGGTTATCTTCTTGGAAGTGGAGTGGATGCTGGTCATCCATGAGTATTCAGCACAGTAGCTGTCTGAGTTTGGGTTCACTCAGGAGCACGCTTGGCATCAAGTAAGCAGGTACAAGTAAAAATACATACTAGAGGATTAAAGATTGAACCTGGAGCAGAAAGCAGGGAATAAGCGTTTGTTATCACTTTGGAGAATTCTAGAACAATGAAGACCATGCTTCTCAGAGTTAGCCCACTTGAGGGGTTAGTGAGCTGGGATATTGCTATATAAATTCCTACCATTTTTGAGGACTGTTGGGGAAGTGGGCATGAATTCTCCAGTATTTCTAGACAGCCACGTCATGGGCAAAGTGAACTCAGAATTTGAGAAAAGAAATCAGAGACTCACAACTGAAAATCCATCAGGGTGAAGGGATATGGGAGGGGCAGAGACGGCTTCTGCCATAGGAGTTAGAAATATAAAACTAGAATCAATTAAAGCTGGACTTTTTGGTAAAACATCTATTTAGTTCCTCTGCCAACTTTTTAATCAGGTTGTTTGTTTTTTGTTATCGGGTTGTATGAGTTCTTTACATATTTTGGATACTAACCCCTTATCAGATATATGATTTGTAAATATTTTCTCCCATTTTTGTAAATATTTTGTAAATATTTTCTATTCATTTTACTGATTTTTTTCTCTTGATGCACAGAAGTTTTTAGTTTGAGATAGTCCCACTTATTGATTTTTGTTCTTGTTGTTTGTGCTTTTGTTGTCATAGCCAATAAGTGTTTTCTAAGACCAATGTCCAAGAGCTTTTTACCTAGGTTTTCTTCTAGAAGTTTTTCACTTTCAGGTCTTATGTTTTGGTCTTTAATCCACTTCAAGTTATTTTTTGTAAGTGGTATAAGATAGGAGTCCAATTACATTTCCTTGCATGTGGTTATCCAGTTTTCCCAGCACCATTTATTGAAGAGACTATTCTTTCCCTACTGCATATTCTGTTTCCCTTGTCAGTTATTAGTTGATCGTATATGTGTGTGTTTATTTCTGGTCTCTCTATTATCGTCCACTGGCCTTTGTGCGTATTTTTATCCCAGTGCCATTCTGTTTTAATTACTATAATTTTATAGTACAGTACGAATTCAGGAAATGTAATGCTTCCAACTTTGTTCTTTTTTCTCAAGATTGCTTTGGCTATTTGGAATCTTTTGTGATTCCATACAAATTTTAGGATTGTTTTTTCTATTTCTGTGAAAAATGCCATTGGGATTATGAGAGGGATTTTATTGAATCTATAGATGGCTCTGCATAATATACATATTTTAACAATATTAATTCTTCCAATTCATGACCATACAACCTTCCCATTTGTTTGTCTTTCTTCAATTTCTTTCATCAGTGTTCTATAGTTTTCAGTGTACTGATCTTTCACTCCTTGGTTAAATTTATTTCTCAATATTTTACTGTTTTGGTACTATTGTGAGTGGGATTGTTTAACAAATGGCCAACAGACACATGAAAAGATGCTCAATGTCACCAATCATCATGGCAATGCAACTCAAAACCACAATGCGGTATCACCTCACACCAGTTAGAATGGCTCCCATCTAAAAGACAAGAGATAAAAAGCATTGGTGATGATAAAGAGAAAAGGTAAGCCTCCTACACTGTTAGTGGGAATGTACATTGGTGCAGCCACTATGGAAAGCAGAAGGAGTTTCCTCAGAAAATTAAGAATAGAATTACCATATGATCCTGCAATTCAACTTTTGGGTATCTATCCAAAGGAAATGAAAACTAGAGATTGAAGAAATATCTACACTCTCATATTTACTGAAGCATTATTCACAATAGCCAAGATATGGAAACAACTTAATTGCCCATCAGTAGCTGAATGGGTAAAGAAGATGTGAGATATCCATGCATATAATGGAGTATTATTTAGCCATGAGAAAGAAGGAAATCCTTTCATTTACAACAACATGGATGGCCTTTGAAAGCATTATGCTAAGTAATATAAGTCAAACAGAGAAAGACAAATACTGTATGATATCATTTCTACTTGGAATTGAAAAAAACTGAACTCAGAAACACTGAGTAGAATGTTGGCTCCCAGAGTCTGGTAGGTGAGAGAAATGAGGAGGTACTGATCAAAGGGTACAGACTTCCAGTTAGAAGATGAATAAATTCTGAGGATTTAATGCACAGCATAGTCGATATAGTTAACAATATTATATACTTGGAAGTTGCTAAAAGAGTAAATCTTAAATGTTCTCACCACAAAAAAGAAATGGTAATTATGGGATATGATAAATATGTTAGCTAACTCTACCATGGTAATCCGATTGCAATATATAACTGTATCAAATAAACATGTTGTACACCTTAAACTTACACAATGTTATATATCAGTTATAACTCGGTAAAGCTGGGGAAAATAACTAGACCCCAAACCTTGTTTCTTCCATATACTATATGAACTAAACTGTTCTACTTCCTTTATTCTAAAAACAATGAATATTATAATAATATGTACCTTTTGGAATTGCTGTAAGGATTAAATAAAATAATAGATTAGTATACTGCTTAGTCCATTTAAATGATAGCAGTTATTATTATTAAGCCAGTTTTAGCATGACACAATAGCCTGCACACAGGAATGCCTAATAAATATTCACTGAATCTAAATTTATATATACCAAAAATCTGTTAAGAACTCCAAAAGACATTATTCTGAATTTTCCTTACTTGTATTTTTCCACCACACTACCCAGAATGACAGAAAATTACAGATGTTATTGAAAATAATTCTTCAAACATGAGGGACACATTTTAGTATTTTAACAGAATGGCTTTGCTTTCCAGTGCTCCATAAAAAATAAACTAATTAGAAGGAAGGAAAATACATAAAAAGAAAAATTTTCTTCAAACAGGACATGAAAAGAAAACTATTCTTCAAATATTTATAGGGTTTTGGCCCCAGAGTCTCCCATGTTTTCATCTCAATTCAATAGCCTCAGGAAGATGAGGAGGGTGCATTGTATAATGTAGTGGGAAGGGGAGACCCTCCAGAGAATTACAAGGTCGAGAGGCTGCATCATGCCCGGAGGATGTGGTAGGTGTTTTCTGCCTCCTTTTCAGGGTATCACCAGTGGGTGGGGAGGGAAAGGAAGTAACAGAATTTTGAATCTGGAAGACATGGAAGGAACAAAGATTTTGAAAAATGAAGAGGAAACTTTTAATTGTTACCATAGTTCTGTTTCTTTAGGTCTCAAGCCACAGAACTCACATGTCTAGGGGAAGATACTGAAAGGAATCAGAGGATGAGTTTCTTTTTAATATTTTTTTTTTAATTTTTTTAATTTTTTTTTTTTTTTTTTTTTTTTTTTTTTTGCGGTACGC
>NC_041220.1:105969688-106012913 GCF_002837175.3 Physeter macrocephalus
GCCTCTCCCGTTGCGGAGCACAGGCTCCGGACGCACAGGCTCAGCGGCCATGGCTCACAGGCCCAGCCACTCCGCGGCATGTGGAATCCTCCCGGACCGGGGCACGAACCCGTGTGCCCTGCATCGTCAGGCAGACTCCCGACAACTGCGCCACCAGGGAAGGCCCCGAGAAGCCCCCGAGAAGCCCCCGAGAGGATGAGTTTTAAGTCCCAGACTTGGGAAGGGCTCTCTAGACTTCAGCGCAGGGCTAGGTGGTCTTCTCAACCAGCAGGTTGGTATCAGGAATATGACTCAACTCCGATGTCTCTCTGTTCTAATGTGACATCCCCAAGAGATAGAGCAACTCAGCTGGGGACAGCTGGCTGTGCTCTGCGTCAGTCAGCAGTGGTGAGGGACAGAGTCCCCTGGCCCAGACGTGACCTGGGAGAGAGGCACACCCCACCCCCCTGACATTTAGTGCTGGTCTATGGTCTCTCTTCTGCTCTTTACTCTCCTCCTTCCCAAGAGAGCTAGAGTAAGGTGGGCTGAGGGTTTCCTTCACTTGAGAAGTGTCTTTGCAGAGAATTGAAAAATGCAGGATAGGACCTCAGGGAGACACAGGTAACAGAGGCCTGTGACTTTATTGCAGTCAGGTAAAGGAATGAAACATCGAATACGTTTTCTAAATTAGTCCAAGCTAATTCACCTAGAATTGTGAACTTGAGATTCAGGACAGAAGTGAGAGAGAAAAGAGCTAAAATAAATTAAATAATTCAAATACTGTTGGAAACACAGGAGGAAATTTTCACCTATGTTGTATCATTGAACCCTCATAGCACCCTGATGAGAAGGGGTCAACAGTTCCATTTTATAAAAAAGGAAAGTAATGTTTTAAGTGGACAGAATTTTTATACCAATACACATTTTGTATGCTTCTGGTTGAAGTGACCTCAGTGAAAGCTCATGCCATTTCCACAAACTTTTATTTATTAATAATTTTAATTGAGTTATAATTTACATACAATGAAGTACAGTCATCTGAGTTGGAAAGTTCAGTGAATTTGGACAAACATATGTACTCAGATCATCATTACCTCCCACCACATAACAAATTGTTCCCACCACACAGGTATGTACTTCATGCTCCTTCCAAGTTATCCCCCTGGCAGACGCTGTTTTGATTTCTAGCATTTCATATGAATAGACAAATACATTTGTTATTCTTTTTGGGCCTGGACTCTTTTGCTTAATATATACTTTTGATATGCATCCATGTTATTATATGGATCAACTATTCCTCTTTTATGGGTGAGTGGTATTCAGTGTAAGATTATACCATCTTTTTTTCCTCTTAATTTGTTCACCTAATAAAGGACATTTGAGTTTTTCCAGTTTGGGGTTACTAAGAATAAAGTTGCTACTAAGAATAAAGTTGCTATGAACCTTTATTTCTACACAGGAATTTTTGTGGACATATGTAGCCATTACTCTTGGATAAATATCTAGAAGTGGACTTGCTGGATCATAAGGTACATGTATACTTCGTATTATAAAAAATTTCCAGCTATTTTTTCCATAAGTGATTATATTTTACATTCCCACCAACAATGCGAAAGAGTTCAGGTTACTTCACTATCTGGCTAATATTGGGTATTTTTCATTTAAAAATTTTAGCCACTTTAGTGAATGTGACATAGTATCTCACTTGGGTTTTAACTTGCATCCCCATATGACAAATGATGTGGAACACATTTTCGTGTGCTTTCTTGCCAAATGTATCTCTTTTGAATGGATTTACTAAATTTGGGTAGCTTGTATCTATTATTGAGTTGTATGGGTTCTTTATTCTAGATACAAGTTTTTTTTTCTTAGATGTGTGTTTTGTAAACATCCCCCTACCCAGTTTGTGATTTTCTTTTGAGCTTTCTTAATGTTATCTTTTAACTCAAATATTTCATTTTAACCAGATGTATTTTAAATTCAATATATGATTTTTTACAGTTAGGGCTTTTTTTGTGTCCTAAGAAAAGTTTCCCCAACTCCAAATTTTTATAATTTTAGTTATAGTTTGTGCTCTGATCTTTCTTGAATTTAAATGCCATATTAAATGAGATATAGGTTGAGGTTCATTTACCTTCATATACTGATAGCTAGTTTTTCTATCACTATTTGTTCCAAATTTTATTTTGCCCTTAAATTTGTCTTGGTACCTTTGTTGGAAATCTGTTTAACATCTACGAGAACATTTCATGAACATCTGTATTGTGTCAGGAGTTTTTGTAAGCACTATCTTTCACCAAAAAAGAAATACTCTCTTTTTACTTGCATTTGAAATTTTTGTCTCTCTTACCAAAACAATACATTCCACCAAGAAGTCTAGTTAACTTCTGTCTAGTTACACATAAATTAAACTTTATAAATAAAAGAGAAACTTCTAAAACTTCTAAATGCTTCTAGGAAGAAAAACAAAAAAGACTATATTCAAAGGATCAAGAATCAGAAAGACATAAAATTTATAATCAGAAAAACTGGCAGCCATGAGACAGTGAAAAATGTCTTTGAAATTATGAAAGAAAAATATTTGAACCTTGGATTCTATACCTCAAACATCAAATACAAGTGAAGATAGACTAAAGACATTTTCAAACAAACAATTTCTTAATATGTTACCTTCTTTGCAGTTTCTCATAGGAAGCTACTGAAGGATGTTCCCATAAAAATAAGGAACCAAAACAAAATATGGAAGGCATGAGATCCACAACACAAGATACAAATAATAGACAATGAAACTCCCAGGAAAATTGCTAAAGGAAATTGCTAGATCTCATCTGTACAACTGACTCAGAAATAAATCAGCACAGATAAGAACAGGTCAGAAATTTCAAGGCTGCACAAAACCCAGTATATTTCAATGCATCAAAAGTTTGTATAATTGAGAGAAATGTGGGGAACACTTTAGCAATGAGAGCATAGATGATTACAAACAAACAAGACATAATATTGCACAGGGAAAAATAAAAATCATCATAGCTTGATAAAAGACCCAGTGATCAATAGATTTATGTGGTTATGATAATTTAAATTCTCAATAATGATCTAAACCAAATTATGAGATACTTACCATAGATAGAAGAAAAATTGGAAAATGAGCTGGTGATTGATGCAAGGGAAGGAGATGTAAAAGAAAGAAAAATCCTCATTTTCTGTACTAAGAACACATTACATAAAGCTTAAACATTATAAAAGCAATAAGTAGACATTGAATTTTGTTATATAAATATGGAGATAAAAGACAGAAGTGGCTATTTTTGGTGAGAATAGAAGATGTTGAAGGGCATTTAAGGACAGTCTTTTCCATAACTGTACTTGTAGAATGGTTTTACTTTTTATGTTAAAATCATGCATAACTAATACAAATCTTTAAAAAGAAAAACTTTTTTTAAGAAAGTGTCCTAAACTTAAGAATCTGGAGGGGCCTGAGTTTACATGGAGACAGTTCCATAAACTAGCAGTGTTTCTCAAGGTGCCTGTGGATCTCAGTTCCCTTTTCTGTAAAATGAAGATAACTGAGCCCATTTTTTTATAGTTTTGGAAGGAGAAACTGTGAACATCTCACTACTAAAATGCATGCAGAAAGGTCTTTAATAATGTATTTCTCAGCGATTATCTGAATTGAAATTATGTGAGTTTATTCTTAAAATGCAGGTCCCATCCATCATCCGTAAATCCTCTAACCTGGCTCAAGGATTTGTACATTTGGTGAAGCCTCAGTTGGTTCTGATGCTCAACAGAGCTTGGGAATTAGATGCACTTGGATTCAGTCCCAGTCTTGCATAGACTAGTAACCTGGAAATTTTTCTTAAATTGCCTTGGTCTCTGTTTTCAAACTTTTGGGATAGAGTGAGATGATTTCTCCAGCATATAAAAACTTTAGCACTGGGCCTGCTATTGTCGGGCATTCAATAAATGTGCATTCTCTCTCCCTCCATCAATCATCTTTGTCTCTGATATAAAATTATCTTGGTGCATTACTGAATCAGACAGTGAAAATAAAAAACTCCAGACATTGAATTGGATCCAGCTACAGTTGTACAAACTACCAACAGCTGGTTATTGAGCAAATGGTATGTGCCCGGCATTCTGTTAGATGCTGTGAGGAAAATTAGCATTTTTGGAAGAGAAGTTTATTTCATAAGAGGTCATTCTGACAGACGGTACCCAAGCAAAGCCATTTCAGAACCAGAGAATGTTAAAGATGGAAGATACCTTAGAGAATTTCTGGTTAAACCCCTCTATTACATAGAGAAAGGGATAGGGGATCTGTAAGGGTAAAATTTCCTCAAAATTATTTAGATAATGATGGAAAAATGTACCAGAGTTTGGTAGAACAATTCAAAGGTCATCTTTCTTTTGAATGCAACAGTGATTTTCAAAACATTTTTTATTATAAGCTAAACATTTTTTCTAATCAAATATGATGTGACAACAATATATGTGAGCAAAGCTTCTTTGTTTGAGGTAGGATTCAGATGTCCACAGTTACACCCCTTGGACCCTTCATGGAACCTGTCAAAAACTGGCTATCCAAACATCACCAACATAAACTGTTGATAAGATAAGAGTGAGTATATTGCTTACTGAGGGAAAGGAAAACACCATCTTTGCAAATCTTTGGCAGTGTCTCAGCATGAAGATGGTAAGATCAGAATTTATTAAGACTTGCAAGTTTGGCTTAAGGAAAGTCTTTCAATGCAGGGACTTGATAAGGATTGAATACAAACCATGATACAACAACCCAGAATTTGTGGAAATTGCAAGCAAGGACGTTGAGGTGAGGGATGCAAAGAATCTGAGGGTGCAAAACATCTGTTGCTGCTCTCCTTTGAAGAGTCAGTGGGTCTTTTAGGAAATTCCTGAAATGAACAATCCAATCACTTGCTTGGACAGAACAATTCCAGAAAAGTAAGGTGGTGTCATGAAGACAGTAAAATAGCAAAGCCAAGTTGATGTGGACAATAAAGTGTGATTTCAGTTCAGTGCTCAGGCTGAGTGTGGGGAGTAGAAAGCTTTGGTTCATAAACACTTGGGGTTTTATTGAACAGAGCTAGAAAACCACCTTGTGCCTTTACCAATCAATCCTTAATGTAGCTGACACCAAGTGCTAGGGATCCTAGCTTCCCTCTCTATAAAAATTGTAAAGTCTCTTTTGTCATCTAATCTTGTGTTTCACCTCCATACCTTCTCCTCAGCCTGCCCCACCTCCACTCACATATGATAACCCATAAAGCCTCATCAGCATCCACCTTTGCACTCTACGATAAATAAGACTGCGTGAAATCACAGTCTAGCTTCATTCTCTTCTGGCCATCCCAGTGACCCAATACATCTGGCCCAGCCTCAATCCCTAGAACTTAGATTGAGATCAGTCCAGAAGGTCCAATTTTATCACCCAGGAAAAGAATTTGACACCCAGTCAGCCTACATATACTTTTGGATGATATCCTTTATGTTGACAAAAGACTTGGCAATAACAAATACTAGGAAATATCTAAAGGCACAATTAAGACAAAAAGGTCCAAAATGAACTTACTTATAAAACAGAAACAGACTCACAGACTTAGAGAACGAACTTATGGTTACCATGGGGGAAGGGTTGGGGGAGGGATAGACTGGGAGTTTGGGATTTACATGTACACACTGCTATATTTAAAATAGAGAACCAACAAGGACCTACTGTATAGAACAGGAAACTCTACTCAATATTCTGTAAAAAACTAAATGGGAAAAGAATTTGAAAAGAATAGATACAAGTATATGTATAACTGAATGACTTTGTTGTACACCTGAAACTAACAGAACATTGTTAATCAATGATACTCCAATATAAAATTAAAATTTTTAAAAGTATTGATCCTCCTGCTGAAGAACATAACGTTGTCTCCCTCACATTATTTATTATTTTTCTACTTACTGCTAGATACAGGGGGATGATAAGTATACCCTATCAAATGAATGAACATGTCTGGGAATAAATTGAGATTAACTGTCATAAACCATTTAAAGACACTATGCAGAGGACCTTCAAGATGGCAGAGGAGTAATACATAGAGATCACCTTCCTCCCCACAAATACATCAAAAATACATCTACATGTGGAACAACTCCTACAGAACATGTACTGAATGCTGGCAGAAGACCTCAGACATCCCAAGAGGCAAGAAACTCCTCACGTACCTGAGTAGGGCAAAAGAAAAAACAGAGACAAAAGAATAAGGATGGGAACTGCACCTCTTGGAGGGAGCAGTGAAGGAGGAAAAGTTTCCACACACTAGGAAGCCACTTCACTGGCAGACATGGGGGGTGGGTGGGGAGGAAACTTCGGAGTCATAGAGGAGAGCACAGTAACAGGGGTGCAGAGAGCAAAGCAGAGAGATTCCCACACAGAGTTTCAGTGCTGACCAACACTCACCAGCCTGAGAGGCTTGTCTGCTCACCCACCGGGATGGGTGGGGGCTGGGAGCTGAGGCTCGGGCTTCGGAGTTCAGATCCCAGGGAGAGGACAGAGGTTGGCTGCGTGAACACAGCCTGAAGGGGGCTAGTGCATCGCAGCTAACCAGAAGGAAGTCTGGGAAAAAGTCTGGAACTGCCTCAGTGACAGAGACCATTGTTTCAGGGTGTGCGAGGAGAGAAGATTCAGAACACCACCTAAACAAGCTCCAGAGATAGGCGTGAGCCGCGGCTATCAGCATGGACACCAGAGATGGGCATGAAACGCTAAAATGGCTGATGCAGCCACCAAGAAGCCTGTGTGCAAGCACAGGTCGCTATCCACACCTCACCTCCCAGGAGCCTGTGCAGCCCGCCACTGCCAAGGTCCCGTGATCCAGGGACAACTTCCCCAGGAGAACACACGGCATGCCTCATACTGTTGCAACGTCACGTCGGCCTCTGCCGCCACAGGCTCACCCCGCACTCTGTACCCTTCCCTCCACCAGGGCTGAGTGAGGCAGAGCCCCCTAATCAGCAGCTCCTTTAATCCCTTCTGTCTGAGCAAAGAACAGTTGCCAGAGGGCAACCTACAGGCAGACACAGGGCCAAATCCAAAGCTGAACCCCAGGAGCTGTGTGAAGAAGAGAAAGGGAAATTTCTCCCAGCAGCCACAGGAGTAGTGGAATAGACCTCCACAATCAACTTGATGTAACCTGATCCTGTGGAATACCTGAATAGACAACGAATCATCCCAAAATTGAGGCGGTAGACTTTGGGAGCAACTCTAGACTTGGGGTTTGCTGTATGTGACTGACTAGTTCTGATTTTTATGTTTATCTTAGTATAGTTCTTAGTGCTTGTTATCATTCATGGATTTGTCTATCGGTTTGGTTGCCTTCTTCATTTATTTTTTATTCCTTTTACAAATTATTTTATTTTAATTTTAATTTTTTATTTTAATAACTTTATTTTATTTTATTATTTTTTTCTTTCTTTCATTTTTTTCTCCCTTTTCTTCTGAGCCGTGTGTCTGACAGGTCTTGGTGTTCTGGCCCAGTGCCAGGTCTGAGCCTCTGAGATGGCAGTGCCAAGCTCAAGACATTGGACCACCACAGCCTCTGAGATGGGAGTGCTGAGCTCAGGACATGGGACCACCACAGACCTCCCGGCCCCATGTAATATCAATCGGCAAGAGCTCTCCCAGAGATCCCCGTCTAAATGCTAAGACCCAGCACCAGCCAACAGCAAGCAAGCTTCAGTGCTGGATGCCCCATGCCAAAAAACTACAAAGACAGCAACAAAATCCAACCCATTAGCAGAGAGGCTGCCTAAAATAATAATAACTCCACAGACACCCCAAAACACACAACAGGACATGGTCTTGCCCACCAGAAAGTCAAGATCCAGGCTTATCCACCAGAACACAGGCACCAGTCCCCTCCACAAGGAAGCCTACACAACCCACTGAACCAACCTCAGCCATTGAGGGAAGACACAAAAAACAAGAAGAACAACAAAACTGCAGCCTGCAAAAAGGAGACCCCAAACACAGTCAGTTAAGCAAAATAAAAAGACAGAGAAATATGCAGCAGATGAAGGAGCAAAGTAAAAACCCACCAGACCAAACAAATGAAGAGGAAATAGGCAGTCTACCTGAAAAAGAATTCAGAGTAATGATAGTAAAGATGATCCAAAATCTTGGAAATGGAATAGCGAAAATAAAAGACACGTTTAACAAGGACCTAAAACAATAAAAAAGCAAACAAACAATGATGAACAATAAAATAAATGATATTTAAAATTCTCTAAAAGGAATCAATAGCAAAATAACTCAGGCAGAAGAAGAGATAAGTGAGCTGGGAGATAAAATAGTGGAAGTAAGTACCACAGAGTAGAATAGAGAAAAAAGAATGAAAAGAATTGAGGACAGTCTCAGAGACAGCTGGGACAACATTAAACGCACCAATATTTGAATTATAGGGGTCATAGAAGAAGAGAAAAAGAAAGGGACTGAGAAAATATTTGAAGAGATTATAGTTGAAAACTTCCCTAATATGGGAAAGGCAATAGTCAATCAACACCAGGAAGCACAGAGAGTTGCATACAGGACAAATCCACGGAAAAACATGCCAAGACACATAATAATCAAACTATCAAAAATTAAATACAAAGAAAAAATATTAAAAGCAGCAAGGGAAAAGCAACAGATAACATATAAAGGAATACCCATAAGGTTAACAGCTGAACTTTCAGCAGAATATCTGCAAGCCAGAAGGGACTGGCAGGACATATTAAAAGTGATGGAAGGGAAAAACCTACAATCAATATTTCTCTACCCGGCAAGGATCTCATTTAGATTCGATGGAGAAATTAAAACCTTTACAGACAAGCAAAGGATAAGAGAATTCAGCACCACCAAACCAGGTTTACAACAAGTGCTAAAGAACTTCTCAAGGCCGGAAACACAAGAGTAAGAAAGACCTACAAAAACAAACCCAAAACAATTAAGAAAATTGTAACAGGAACATACATATCAATAATTACCTTAAATGTAAGTGGATTAAATTCTCCAACGAAAACACACAGACTTGCTGAATGGATACAAAAACAAGACCCGTTTATATGCTATCTGCAAGAGACCCACTTCAGACCGAGGGACACATACAGACTGAAAGTGAGGGGATGGAAAAAGGTTTTCCATGCAAATGGAAATCAATAGAAAGCTGGAGTAGCAATTCTCACATCAGATAAAACAGACTTTAAAATAAAGAGTACTACAAGAGACAAAAAAGGACACTACATAATAATCAAGGGATCAATTCAAGAAGATATAACAATTGTACATATTTATGCACCCAACATAGGAGCACCACAATACATAAGGCAAATGTTAACAGCCATAAAAGGGGAAATCGACAGTACCAAAATTATAGTAGGGAATTTTCACACTCCACTTTCACCAAAGGACAGGTCATCCAAAATGAAAATAAATAAGGAAACACAAGCTTTAAATGACACATTAAACAGGATGTACTTTGATATTTATAGGACATTCCATCCCACAACAACAGAATACACATTCTTCTCAAGTGCTCATGGAATATTCTCCAGGATAGATCCTATCTGGAGACACAAATCAAGCCTTGGTAAATTTAAGAAAATTGACATCATATCAAGTATCTTTTCCAACCACAATACTATGAGACTAGATATCAATTACGGAAAAAAACTGAAAAAAATACAAACACATGTATTGTGCTAAGCAATGCATTACTAAATAACCAACAGATCACTGAAGAAATCAAAGAGGAAATCAAAAAATATCTAGAAACAAATGACAATGAAAACAAGTTGACCCAAAACCTATGGGATGCAGCAACAGCAGTTCTAAGAGGGAATTTTATAGCAATACAATTCTACCTTAAGAAACAGGAAAAATCTCAAATAAAAAACCTAACCTTACACCTAAAGGTATTAGAGAAAGAAGAACCAAAAAACACCAAAGAAGAGAAGGAAAGAAATCATAAAGATCAGAAATAAATGAAAAAGAAATGAAGGAAAAGATAGCAAAGATCAATAGAACTAAAAGCTGGTTCTTTGAGAAGATTAACAAAATTGATAAACCAGTAGCCAGACTCATCAAGGAAAAAGGGAGAAGACTCCAATCCACAGAAGTAGAAATGAAAAAGGAGAAGTAACAACTGACCCTGAAGAAATACAAAGAATCATGAGGGATTACTACAAGCAATTCTATGCCAATAAAATGGACAAAGTGGAAGAAATGGACAAATTCTTAGAAAAGCACAACCTTCCAAGACTGAACCAGGAAGAAATAGAAAATATAAACAGACAAATCAGAAGCACTGAAATTGAAACTGTGAATGAAAATATTCCAACAAACAAAATCCCAGGACCAGATGGCTTCACAGGCGAATTCTATCAAGCATTTAGAGAAGAGATAACCCCTATCCTTCTCAAACTCTTCCAGAATATAGCAAATGGAGGAACACTATCAAACTCATTCTACGAGGCTACCATCACCCTGATACCAAAATCAGACAAAGATGCCACAAGAAAGAAAACTACAGGACAATATCATTGATGAATATAGATGCAAAAATCCTCAACAAAATATTAGGAAACAGAATCCAACAGCCGATTAAAAGGATCATACACCATGATCAAGTGGGGTTTATCCCAGGAATGCAAGGATTCTTCAATATACACAAATCAATCAATGTGATACACCATAACAACGAATTGAAGGATAAAAATCATATGATAATCTCAATAGATGCAGAAAAAGCTTTCGACAAACCTCAACACCCATTTATGATAAAAACCCTCCAAAAAGTAACCATAGAAGGAACTTACCTCAATATAATAAAGGCCATATATGACAAACCCACAGCCAGCATCGTTCTCAATAGTGAAAACTTGAAACCATTTCCACTAAGATCAGGAACAAGGCAAGGTTGTGCACTCTCACTGCTATTATTCAACATAGTTTTGGAAGTTTTAGCCACAGCAATCAGAGACGAAAAAGAAATAAAAGGAATCCAAATCAGAAAAGAAGTAAAACTGTCTCTGTTTGCTGATGACATGATACTATACATAGAGAATCCTAAAGATGCTAGCAGAAAACTACTAGAGCTAATCAATGAATCTGGTAAAGTAGCAGGTGCAAAATTAATGCACAGAAATCTCTTACATCCCTATACACTAATGATGAAATATCTGAAAGCGAAATTAAGGAAACACTCCCATTTACCATTGCAACACAAAGAATAAAATAACTAGGAAGAAACCTACCTAAGGAGACAAAAGACCTGTATGCAGAAAACTATAAGAAACTGATGAAACAAATTAAAGATGATACAAATAGATGGAGAGATATACCATGTTCTTGGATTGAAAGAATCAACACTGTGAAAATGACTATACTACCCAAAGCAATCTACAGATTCAATGCAATCCTATCAAACTACCAATGGCATTTTTTCACCAAACTGGAACAAAAAAAATGACAATTTGTATGGAAACACAAGAGACCTCGAATAGCCAAATCAATCTTCAGAAAGAAAAACCGAGGTGGAGGAATCAGGCTCCCTGACTTCAGAGTATACTATAAAGCTACAGCAATCAAGACAGTATGGTACTGGCACAAAAACAGAAATATAGATCAATGGAACAGGATAGATAGCCCAGAGGTAAATCCACGCATTATGGGCACCTTATTTTTGATAAAGGAGGCAAGAATATACAGTGGAGAAAAGTCAGCCTCTTCAATAGTGGTACTGGGAAAACTGGACAGCTACATGTAAAAGAATGAAATTAACATAAAAGTAAACTCAAAATGGATTAAAGACCTAAATGTAAGGCCAGACACTATAAAACTCTTAGAGGAAAACATAGGCAGAACACACTATGACATCAATCACAGCAAGATCCTTTTTGACCCACCTCCTAGCGAAATGGAAATATAAACAAATGGGACCTAATGAAACTTAAAATCTTTTGCACAGCAAAGGGAAACATAAACAAGACAAAAAGACAACCCTCAGAATGGGAGAAAATAGTTGCAAATGAAGCAACTGACAAAGGATTAATCTCCAAAATATACAAGCAGCTCATGCAGCTCAATATCAAAAAAACAAACAACCCAATCCAAAAATGGGCAGAAGACCTAAATAGACATTTCTCCAAAGAAGATATACAGCTTGCCAACAAACACATGAAAGAATGCTCAACATCATTAATCATTAGAGAAATGCAAATCAAAACCACAATGAAACTACAAAAACTATAGCAAGTATCACCTCACGCTGGTCAGAATGGCCATCATCAAAACGTCTACAATCAATAAATGTTGGAGAGGGTGTGGAGAAAAGGGAACCCTCTTGCACTGTTGGTGGGAATGTCAATTGATACAGCCATTATGGAAAACAGAATGGAGGTTCCTTAAAAAACTAAAAGTAGAACTATCACATGACCCAGTAATCCCACTACTGGGCATATACCCTGAGAAATCCATAATTCAAAAAGAGTCATGTACCAAAATGTTCATTGCAGCTCTATTTACAATAGCCAGGACATGGAAATAATCTAAGTGTGCATCAACAGATGAATGGATACAGAAGATGTGGCACATATATACAATGGAATATTACTCAGCCATAAAAGGAAACAAAATTGAGTTATTTGTAGTGAGGTGGATGGGCCTAGAGTCTGTCATACAGAGTGAAGTAAGTCAGAAAGAGAAAAACAAATACTGTATGATATCACATATATATGGAATCTAAAAAAAAAAAAAAAAAGGTTCTGAAGAACATAGGAGCAGGACAGGAATAAAGACGCAGACCTAGGGAAGCAGCTGCATAGCACAGGGAGATCAGCTCAGTGCTTTGTGACCACCTAAGAGGGGTGGGATAGGGAGGATGGGAGGGAGATGCAAGAGAGAGGAGATACAAGGATATATGTATATGTATAGCTGATTCACTTTGTTATACAGCAGAAACTAACACAACATTGTAAAGCAATTATACTCCAATAAAGAAGTTAAAAAATAAATTTAAAAAAATAAAGACTCTATGCAAAGTAGATTGCTTCATTTCAGTGTGACAAACTTGAATTAGAAAGCTGGTTCTGCCATTTACTAACTTTAAAACATTGAATACGTTATTTAATCTCTCTTATCCTCCAAGTCTTTATCCTCATTCTAAATACGGGCTGTCAATGCTTATTTGATAAAGTTATTTTCAGGATTAAAAGCTAAATCCTAATGTATCAGATATATGATATGCATTCCATTTATAATAGTAGCTCTTATTTTTTTTACATTCTTCATTGGGAAATCTACTTTCCATGCCTGTTTATAAATACTTCTAGAGGTAGTTATTGCTGTAGCTGTTATATAATTTCTATCAATGTATGTCTTAAATGCAGAAGATGAAGAAAATAGAAAAGAGGGGTGGGGAAAGAAAAAGAGATGGAGGAGTAAAAGGAAGGAGAACCTGTATTTACTGAGGTTTTACCATGTACCAGTACTATAATAAGACTCCAGCACATCTTGAGCCCTCCATCAGACACCATTATTATCATCCTGTTTTACAGTTACGGAAGGTGAAGTCAGAGACCTGGAAGTCATTTTCCCAATATTCTGTAAAATGGCTAGATTTATACTTATTCTAACAACTTTCCAGGGATGGGCGTTGTTTTCCCCATACAAATATTGAGGAAACATGGGCAGAAATGGACATATGTAGCTCAAGTTCACAGAACTAGCCTGATGCATCCTCTGCTGCAGCCTCAGGTCTATCTACTGCTAAAGTTCACACAATTTTTGTGGCTCCAAGGATTAATAATAGGAGAAGGTCCATGTTCACTTGTAGAACTTTATTTTCTAATACACAGCATTTTGTTGTTCTTCTTTGTTTCATGAAGGAAAAGCAAACACTCTATTTGGATGAGAGGTAAATTAACTTTAAGAAAATACCCTCAATGACCTGAAAAGCAGTGTCAGTATTTTATTTTAATGGTTTTTGTTCCTAAAGGACAGAACTAGGTTACATTAAGGGGAGTCTTCCCGGAGGCAGGTATTCATTCAAACAACAGGCATTCCTATACCCTATGTGTCAAGAATCATGTCAGGTTTTGGATCATGGCTTTTGATAGTAGTGATAATTTCTAATCCTGATAAGATGGGGTGCTTTTTCTTTTGTTGCAAAGAGAGAGGGCAAGGTGGCCTGGGGACAATTCAGGGGCTTTAACGTTATACTAATGGTTACCATCTAATTTCATGTGCCCTTTCCAGAACTGCTTTAAATCTTCTACCTGGTTTATCTCACCTCCTCTTCACAGACATCAGTTCAGCATTGCCACTATTACAATAGTGTCTCTTCTTATAAATGATGAAACTGTTTCTGAGAGTGGATACATAATTTGACCAAAGTCATACAACTTATAAGTGGTGGAGATGCTGATCAAAACCAAATGTCTTGACCATTAAGTCCTCTGATGACAGCACATGACGTGAGAGAGTGAACCAAAAGACTGATCCTGAACAGGAGCTGAAAGATAAGACACCGTGGCCAGAAAGTCCAAGCCAATGGAGTGAGCCAGGAAGCAGTACCAGGACACAAAAACCAAATCATGAAAATTAGACCAAGTAAAGGTTACTGTGCAAAAGCTTTTAAGTTTCATTAGGTTCCATTTGTTTATTTTTGTTTTTATTTCCATTTCTCTAGGAGGTGGGTCAAAAAGGATCTTGCTGTGATTTATGTCATAGAGTGTTCTGCCTATGTTTTCCTCTAAGAGATTTATAGTCTGGACCTTGTCTTTCTGGTTGGCAGGGTTGCATCCAGTGGTGTGTTATGGGGTGTCTGTGAACTTAGTATGATTTTAGGCAGCCTCTCTGCTAATGGGTGGGGTTGTGTTCCTGTCTTGCATGGGGTGTCTAGCACTGGAGCTTGCTGGCTGTTGGGTGGAGCTGGGTCTTAGTGATGAGATGGAGATCTCTGGGAGAGCTCTTGCTGATTGATATTACGTGGGGCAGGAGGTCTCTGGTGGTCAAATGTCCTGAACTCATCTCTCCCACCTCAGAGGCTCAGGCCTGACACCAGTCCGGAGCACCAAGACAGTCAGCCACATGGCTCAGAAGAAAAGGGAGAAAAAAAGAAAGAAAAAAAAAATTTTTAAGTAAAATAAAATAATTAAAATAAAAAATAGAAAAAAACTTGTAATCAAAAAAAAAAAGAAGAGAGCGACCAAACCAATAAGCATATCCACCAATGATAACAAGCACTAAAAACTATACAAATATAAACATAAAAATCAGAAACAAGTCAGTTGCAGACAGCAAACCCCAAGTCTACAGTTGCTCCCAAAGTGCACCACCTCAATTTTGGGGTAATTCATTGTCTTTTCAGGTATTCCACAGATGCAGGGTACATCAAGTTGATTGCGGGGATTTAATCTGCTGCTCCTGGGGTTTCATGGAGAAATTTCCCTTTCTCTTCTTTGTTTGCACAGCTCCTGGGGTTCAGCTTTGGATTTGGCCCCGCCTCTGCATGTAGGTCACCCTCAGGCCTCTGTTCCTGCCCAGACAGGATGGGGTTAAAGCAGTAGCTGATTAGGGGGCTCTGGCTCAATCTGCTGGGGGGAGGAAGGGTTACCGTAGTTATAATCGGAATGTGGGGCAAGCCTGCAGCAGCAGAGGCCAGCGTGACATTGAAACAGACTGAGGTGCACCTTGTGTTCTCCCAGGGAAGTTGTGCCAGGATCACGGGACCCTGGCAGTGGTGAGCTGCACAGTCTCCCAGGAGGGGAGGTGTGGATAGTGACCTGTGCTTGCACACAGGACTCTTGGTGGCTGCAGCAGCAGCATTAGTGTTTCATGTCCGTCTCTGGTGTCCAGGCTGATAGCCACGGCTCATGCCTGTCTCTGGAGCTCATTTAGGCGGTGCTCTACCTTCTGTGGGCAGATGGGGAAGGAATCCCCTCACCTTGCGCCCCCTGAAACAATGGTCTATTGTCTCTTAGACAGGTCCAGACTTTTTCCCAGACTCCCTCACTGCTGATTGTGGTGCACTAGCCCCCTTCAGTCTGTGTTCACACAGCAAAACTCAGTCCTCTCCCTGGGATCTGTAGGAGTTGTTCCACATGTAGATGTATTTTTGATACATTTGTGGGGAGGAAGGTGATCTCCATGTCTTACTCCTCTACCATCTTGAAGGTCCCCTTACATTATAGTTTTAAAAAACATTTTCTATGTTTTCAATAGATATATGCAAGTACAGGTGAATAATGATAGTTTCATTTCTAATTTTCTAGTCCTATTACTTTTCTTGCCTTATTGTATTGACTACTGCCACTGGAAAAATGTTGAATAGTAGTCTTTTATTGCCTGAGTCCCGATCTCAGGAGAAAGTTTCCCATGTTTTACCATTAAGTCTATTTTTTTGTAATCGTTTTTTTAAAATTTATTTTATCTGATTAGTTAAGTTCACTTCTATTTCTAGTTTGCTTAAGGTTTTGTTTTTGGTTTGTGTAAATAATGAATGGACATTAATTTTATCAATTCTTCTTGAATTACTTTTGGTAAGATGTGATTTTTATTGAATTTGTTAATTTCCCCTAAAGATTCAAATAATGACATAAAGTTGTTCGTAATATCATCTTGTTTTAATGTCTGTTGGATCTACCTGTCTTTATTCTAATATTTTTAATGTGTGCTTTTTGTCTATTTATCATGACTAGCCCTGTTAGGGAATTATCAATTTTACTATTTGTTTCAACAAATTGGCTTCTGACTTTGTTGTCTACATTGTATATTTATTTTCCTTTTATTTTTTCTAATTTTCTTTTTTTTTTCTATCTACTTTGTTTAGGCTTATTTGACATTCTTTCAATATCTTAAGAAGCATATCTATTTATCTATTTTTAATCTTTTCAAACAATATGTATGCTTAACATGAGAAATTTCTTTCTAACTTCAGTTGTAGCTTCATTATAAGGTTTGATGTTTTCTTATATTTTCATTCTATCCAAACTATCTTCTAATTTTCATTATAATTTCTTCATTGACACATTGTAAATTTAGAAGTGTTTTTATTTACTTTCAAAATTAAAACTTAAATTTTAGTTATCTTCTTGTTAGTCATTCCAAGTTTAGATCTATATGATCAGGATATTCTTTGCTTGATTTCAGTTCCATGTACATTTGAAAGTATTCTGTAGTTATCAGGTGTAGTGTTCTATGTATATCAAACAGATCAGGATTTTTATTTTGTTTTTTTTTTAACATCTTTATTGGAGTATAATTGCTTTACTATGGTGTGTTAGTTTCTGCTTTATAACAAATTGAATCACTTATGCATATACATATATCCCCATACCTCTTCCCTCTTGCATCTCCCTCCCTCCCACCCTCCCTATCCTACCCCTCTAGGTGGTCACAAAGCACCAAGCTGATCTCCCTGTGCTACACGGCTGTTTCCCACTAGCTATCTATTTTATGTTTGGTAGTGTATATATATGTCCATGCCAATCTCTCATGTTGTCCCAGCTTACACTTCCCCCTCCCCATATCCTCAAGTCCATTCTCTAGTAGGTCTGCATCCTTATTCCCATCTTACCCCTGGGTCCTTCATGAATCTCATTACAAATAACTCCGTTTCATTTCTTTTTGTGGCTGAGTAATATTCCATCGTATATATGTGCCACATCTTCTTTATCCATTCATCTGTTGATGGACAGTTAGGTTGCTTCCATGTCCTTGCTATTGTAAATAGAGCTGCAATGAACATTTTGGTACATGACTCTTTTTGAATTATGGTTTTCTCAGGGTATATGCCCAGTAGTGGGATTGCTGGGTCGTGTGGTAGTTCTATTTACAGTTTTTCAAGGAACCTCCATACTGTTCTCCATAGTGGCTGTATCAATTGACATTCCCACCAACAGTGCAAGAGGGTTCCCTTTTTTCCACACCCTCTCCAACATTTATTGTTTGTAGACGTTTTGATGATGGCCATCCTGACTGGTGTGAGATGATATTTCATTGTAGTTTTGATTTGCATTTCTCTAATGTTTGATGATGGCCATTCTGACCGGTGTGAGATGATATCTCATTGTCGTTTTGATTTGCATTTCTCTAATGATTAATGATGTTGAGCATTTCTCTCATGTGTTTGTTGGCAATCTGTGTCTCTTCTTTGGAGAAATGTCTATTTAGTTCTGCTGGCCATTTTTGGATTGGGTTGTCTGTTTTTTGGTATTGAGCTGCATGTGTGGCTTCTAAATTTTGGATATGAATCCTTTGTCAGTTGCTTCATTTGCAAATATTTTCTCTCGTTCTGAGGGTTGTCTTTTGGTCTTGTTTATGGTATCCTTTGCTGTGCAAAAGCTTTTAAGTTTCATTAGGTCCCATTTGTTTTTTTTTGTTTTTATTTGCATTTCTCTAGGAGATGGGTCCAAAAGGATCCTGCTGTGATTTATGCCATAGAGTGTTCTGCCTATGTTTTCCTCTAAGAGTTTGATAGTGTCTGGCCTTACATTTAGGTCTTTAACCCATTTTGAGTTTATTCTTGTGTGTGGTGTTAGGGATTGTTCTAATTTCATACTTTTACATGTAGCTGTCCAGTTTTCCCAGCACCACTTATTGAAGAGGCTGTCTTTTCTCCACTGTATATCCTTCCCTCCTTTATCAAAGATAAGGTGACCATATGTGTGTGGGTTTATCTCTGGGCTTTCTATCCTGTTCCATTGATCTATATTTCTGTTTTTGTGCCAGTACCATACTGTCTTGATTACTGTAGCTTTGTAGTATAGTCTGAAGTCAGGGAGCCTGATTCCTCCAGCTCCATTTTTTGTTCTCAAGATTGCTTTGGCTATTCGGGGTCTTTTGTGTTTCCATACAAATTGTGAATTTTTTTGTTCTAATTCTGTGAAAAATGCCAGTGGTAGTATGGTAGGAATTGCATTGAATCTGTAGATTGCTTTGGGAAGTAGATTCATTTTCACAATGTTGATTCTTCCAATCGAAAAACATGGTATATCTCTCCATCTATTTGTATCATCTTTAATTTGTTTCATCAGTGTCTTATAATTTTCTGCATACAGGTCTTTTGTCTCCTTAGGTAGGTTTATTCCTAGATATTTTATTCTTTTTGTTGCAGTGGTAAATGGGAGTGTTTTCTTAATTTTAATTTCAGATTTTTCATCATTAGTGTATAGGAATGCAAGAGATTTCTGTGCATTAATTTTGTATCCTGCTACTTTACCAGATTCATTGATTACCTCTAGTAGTTTTCTCATAGCATCTTTAGGATTCTCTATGTATAGTATCATGTCATCTGCAAACAGTGACAGCTTTATTTCTTCTTTTCCAATTTGGATTACTTTTATTTCTTTTTCTTCATTGACTGCTGTGGCTAAAACTTCCAAACCTATGTTGAATAGTAGTGGTGAGAGTGGGCAACCTTGTCTTGCTCCTGATCTTAGTCGAAATGGTTTCAGTTTTTCACAACTGAGAACAATGTTGGCTGTGTGTTTGTCATATATGGCCTTTATTACGTTGAGAAAGTTCCCTCTAGGCCTACTTTCTGGAGGGTTTTTTTAATAATAAATGGGTGTTGAATTTTGTTGAAAGTCTTCTCTGCATCTGTTGAGATGATCATATGGTTTTTCTCCTTCAATTTGTTAATATGGTGTATCACATTGATTGATTTGTGTATATTGAAGAAGTCTTGCATTCCTGGCGTAAACCCAATTTGATCATAGTGTATGATCCATTTAATGGGCTGTTGGATTCTGTTTGCTAGTATTTTGTTGAGAATTTTTGCATCTATGTTTATCAGTGATATTGGCCTGTAGTTTTCTTTCTTTGTGACATCTTTTTCTGGTTTTGGTAGCAGAGTGATGATGGCCTCATAGAATGAGTTTGGGAGTGTTCCTCCATTTGCTATATTTTGGAAGAGTTTGAGAAGGATAGGTGGTAGAATGAGTTTGGAGTGTTCCTCTCTCTGCTTTATTTTGCAAGAGTTTGAGAAGTATAGGTCTTAGCTCTTCTCTAAAGGTTTGATAGAATTCACCTGTGAAGCCATCTGGTCCTGGGCTTTTTTTTTGTGGATGATTTTTAATCACAGTTTCAGTTTCAGTGCTTGTGACTGGTCTGTTCATATTTTCTATTTCTATCTGGTTTAGTCTTGGGAAAGTTGTTCATTTCTACGAATTTATCCATTTCTTCCAAGTTGTCCATTTTATTGGCGTACGGTTTCTTGTAGTAATCTCTCATGATCATTTGTATTTCTGCAGTGTCAGTTGTTATGTCTCCTTTTTCATTCTCATTCTATTTATTTGAGTCTTCTCCCTTTTTTTCTTGATAAGTCTGGCTAATGGTTTATCAATTTTGTTTATCTGCTCAAAGAACCAGCTTTTATTTTATTGATCTTTGCTATCATTTCCTTCATTTCTTTTTCATTTATTTCTGATCTGGTCTTTATGATTTCTTTCCTTTTGTTAACTGTGGGGTTTTTTGGTTCTTATTTCTCTTTTTATTTATTTATTTATTTATTTTCACTGTGTTGGGTCTTTGTTTCTGTGTGTGGGCTTTTTCTAGTTGTGGTGAGCGGGGGCCACTCTTGAACTTGGTGAGCGAGCCTCTCACTGTCGCGGCCTCTCCTGTTGCAGAGCACAGGCTACAGACGTGCAGGCTCAGTAGTTGTGGCACATGGGCCTAGTTGCTCTGCGGCATGTGGGATCTTCCCAGACCAGGGCTCGAACCCGTGTCCCCTGCATTAGCAGGCAGATTTTCAAGCACTGCACCACCAGGGAAGCCCTGCTCTTATTTCTCTAATTTCTTTAGGTGTAAGGTTAGGTTGTTTATTTGAGATGTTTCTTGTTTCCTAAAGTAGGATTGTATTGCTTTTTTTTCCTCAGTGATCTCTTGGTTATTTAGTAGTGTATTGTCTAGCCTCCATGTGTTTGTATTTTTTACAGTTTTTTTTCTTGTAATTGATATCTAGTTTCATAGTGCTGTGGTCGAACAAGATACTTGATACAATTTCAATTTTCTTAAATTTACCAAGGCTTGATTTGTGACCCAAGATATGATCTATCCTGGAGATTTTTCTATGAGCACTTGAGAAGAAAGTGTATTCTGTTGTTTTTGGATGGAATGTCCTATAAACATCAATTAAGTCCCTCTTGTTTAATGTATCATTTAAAGCTTGTGTTTCCTTATTTATTTTCTTTTTGGATGATCTGTCCCTTGGTGAAAGTGGGGTGTTAAAGTCCCCTACTATGATTGTGTTACTGTTGATTTCCCCTTTTATGGCTGTTAATATTTGCCTTATGTATTGAGGTGCTTCTATGTTGGGTGCATAAATATTTACAATTGTTATATCTTCTTGGATTGATCCCTTGATCATTATGTAGTGTCCTTCATTGTCTCTTGTAATAGCCTTTGTTTTCAAGTCTATTTTGTCTGATATGAGAATTGCTACTCCCGCTTTCTTTTGATTTCCATTTCAATGGAATATCTTTTTCCATCCCCTCACTTTCACTCTGTATTTTTCCCTAGGTCTGAAGTGGGTCTCTTGTAGACAGCATATATATGGGTCTTGTTTTTTTATCCATTTATCCAATCTATGTCCTTGGTTGGAGCATTTAATTCATTTACATTCAAGGTAATTATCGTTATGTATGTTCCTATTACCATTTTCTTAATTGTTTTGGGTTTATTATTGTAGGTCTTATCCTTCTCCTTTGTTTCCTGCCTAGAGAAGGTCCTTTAGCATTTGTTGTAAAGCTGGTTTGGTGGTGCTGAATTCTCTTAGCTTTTGCTTGTCTGTAAACGTCTTAATTTCTCCATCAAATCTGAATGAGATCCCTGCTGGGTAGAGTAATCTTGGTTGTAGGTTTTTCTCCTTCATCACTTTAAATATGTCCTGCCACTCCCTTCTGGCAATATTTTCTCAGTCCCTTTCTTTTTCTCTTCTTCTTCTGGGACCCCTATAATTCGAATGTTGGTGCATTTAATGTTGTCCCAGGAGTCTCTGAGACTGTCCTCAATTATTTTCATTCTTTTTTTCTTTATTCTGCTATTGATCCCTTCTAGAGAATTTTAAATTTCATTTATTATGTCGTTCATCTCTGTTCGTCTAGGTCCTTGTTAATAGTTTCCTGTATTTTCTTCATTCTATTTCCAAGATTTTAGATCATCTTTACTATCAATATTCTGAATTCTTTTTCACGTAGACTGCCTATTTCCTCTTCATTTGTTAGGTCTGGTGGGTTTTTTCCTTGCTCCTTCATCTGCTGTGTGTTTCTCTGTCTTCTCATTTTGCTTATCTTACTGTGTTTGGGGTCTCCATTTTGCAGGCTGCAGGTTCGTAGTTCCTGTTCTTTTTGGTGTCTGTCACCAGCGGCTAAGGTTGATTCAGTGGGTTGGGTAAGCTTCCTAGTGGAGTGGACTAGTGCCTGTGTTCTGGTGGATGAGGCTGGATCTTGTCTTTCTGGTGGGCAGGTCCACGTCTGGTGGTGTGTTTTGGGGTGTCTGTGGCCTTATTATGATTTTAGGCAGCCTCTATGCTAATGGATGGGGTTGTGCTCCTGTCTTGCTAGTTGTATGGCATAGGGTATCCTGCACTGTAGCTTGTTGGTCATTGAGTGGAGCTGGGTCTTAGCGTTGAGATGGAGATCTCTGGGAGATTTTTGCCATTTAATATTACACGGAGCTGGGGGATCTCTTGTGGACCATGTTCTGAACTTGCCTCTCCCACCTCAGTGGCACAGCCCTGATGCCTGGCTGGAGCACCAAGAGCCTGTCCTCCACATGACTCAGATTAAAAGGGAGGATAAAAAGAAAGAAAGAAGAAGATAAAATAAAATAAAGTAAAATAAAATAAAGTAAATTTATTAAAATAAAAAATAATTATTAAGAAAAGAAAACTTTTTAAGTAATAATTAAAAAAAAGGACAGACAGAACCCTAGGACAAATGGTAAAACAAAGCTATACAGACAAAATCACACACAGAAACATACACATGCACACTCACAAAAAGTGAAAAAGGGAAAAAATATATGTATCGTTGCTCCCAAAGTCCACCTTCTCAATTTGGGATGATTCGTTGTCTATTCAGGTATTCCACAGATACAGGGTACATCAAGTTGATTGTGGAGATTAATCTGCTGCTCCTGAGGCTGCTGGGAGAGATTTCCATTTCTCTTTTTTGTTAGCTCATCTCCTGAGGTTCAGCTTTGGATTTGGACCCTCCTCTGCATGTAGGTCGCCTGAGGGCGTCTGTTCTTTGCTCAGACAGGATGGGGTTAAAGGAGCAGCTGATTCGGGGACTCTGGCTCACTCAGGCTGGGGGGAGGGAGGGGTACAGATGCGGGGCAAGCCTGTGGCGGCAGAGGCCAGCATGACGTTGCACCAGCCTGAGGAGCGACTTGCATTCTCCCAGGGAAGTTGTCCCTGGATCATGGGACCCTGGCCTTTGTGGGCTGCACAGTCTCCCAGGAGGGGAGGTGTGGATAGTGACCTGTGCCCTCATACAGGCTTCTTGGTGGTGGCAGCAGCAGCCTTCGCATCCCATGCCCATCTCTGGGGTCCATGCTGAGAGCCATGGCTTGAGCCAGTCTCTGGAGCTCCTTTAAGCGGTGCTCTGAATCTCCTCTCCTCATGCACTGGGAAACAGAGGCAAGAAAAAGTCTCTTGTCTCTTCAGCAGCTCCAGACCTTTTCCCGGACTCCCTCCTGGCTAGTCGTGGCACACTAGCCCCCTTCAGGCTGTGTTCACGCAGCCAACCCCAGTCCTCTCCCTGGGACCCGACTGAAGCCCGAGCCTCAGCTCCCAGCCCATGCCCGCCCTGGCGGGTGAGCAGACAAGCTTATCGGGCTGCTGAGAGCCGGTCAGCACCAATCCTCTGGGCAGGAATCTCTCCGCTTTGCCCTCCGCACCCCTGTGGCTGCTCTCTCCTCCGTGGCTCTGAAGCTTCCCCCTCCGGCCCCCACAGTCTCCGTCCGCTAAAGGCCTTCCCTAGTGTGTGGAAACCTTTCCTCCTTCACAGCTCCCTCCCACTGGTGCAGGTCCCATCCCTATTCTTCTGTCTCTGTTTTTTCTTTTTTCTTTTGCCCTAACCAGGCACGTGGGGTGTTTCTTGCCTTTTGAGAGGTCTGAGGTCTTCTGCCAGCATTCAAAAGGTGTTCTGTAGGAGTTCTCCAACATGTAGAAGTATTTCTGATGTATTTGTGGGGAGGAAGGTGATCTCCGTATCTTACTCCTCCGCCATCTTGAAGCTCCTCCAGGATTTTTTTTTTTTTTTTTTTTTTTTGCTGTACATGGGCCTCTCACTGTTGTGGCCTCTCCCATTGCAGAGCACAGGCTCCGGACGCGCAGGCTCAGCGGCCATGGCTCATGGGCCCAGCCGTTCTGCGGCATGTGGGATCTTCCCGGACCGGGGCACGAACCTGTATCCCCTGCATTGGCAGGCGGACTCTCAACCACTGCGCCACCAGGAATGCCCTCCTCCAGGATTTTTAAATTTTTTTTTAATCTGCAATATACTTAGCTTCTCTGATTTTATTGATGCCTGTTCTATCAGTGACTGAGAAGGGTGTGACAAAATTTCCACGATTGAAATTGAAATTCCATGATTGAACATTTGTATTATTATCCTCTTAAATCTGTCAATATTTGCTCTATGCATTTGGGGGACATATTGCTAGAGGAAAAAAAATAATTAGAATTTCTATATAATCCTAGTGTACAGGCACTTTTAAAATAATAAAATAACCTTTTTCTCTCTTGCAATTTTTAAAATCATTATTTTTGAGATTTTAAAATAATATTTAAAATTTTAATATTAAAAATGAAAAAATTAACTATACTATTCTGATATTGATACTTGTCAGACTTCTTTTGTTTAATGTTTCCATGACATATCTCTATGTCTGTTTACTTCCTATTTCTCTATAGCCTTATATTTGTAATGTATCTCTTTTAAGCTACACAAAGTTAGATTAACAGAAAAATTGAGATGATAGCACATAGCACTTCCATATACCCCACACTCAGTTTCCCCTATTACTAATATCTTATATTAGTATAACAGTTTGTTACAGCTAATAAACTGATATTGATACATTATTATAAATAAAATTTGTGTTTTGGTCAGATTTCTTCTGTTTTTACCTAATGTCTTTTTCTGTCCCAGAATGTCATCCAGGATACCCCATCACATTTATTCATCATGTTTCTTTAGCTTCCTCTTGGAGGTTGGGATTCTGTCATTTTGAAGTCTGGTCCCTTGTCCTAGTGCATAGTCATGTGGAATTCCAACTGAATGACATTTTTTTTAATTGAGATTTTTTTCGAGGTCCCTCCTCTCATAGAACCATGAGGATGCTGCAAGCTTTCCTCTGCTTGTTAGTCTGCCAGCTGCTCTTGAGAAATGGAGAATCCAATCCACTGAGATGAAAAGTAGTGCCAAATATAGTGGTCAGCTGTATGGACTTTGGGTCAAGCAGTTGCTGCTTTAATAGTACTCTGACATCTTAAAATATATTAAAATTTTTTTCTAGCATTTTAATTTTTTTTTTGTTTTACAGTGGGAACGTCCATCTGCACAAAACTAGTTCACCTTAACCATAGTGGGTAAAGGCATTTAAAAGCATTTGCTCTATATTGCACACTAGGTTTCCCAAACATTGTACCAATTTACATTCTTATTAAAAGTTTAGCAGTAACTATTTATCCAAACTTCAAAAACAATGTCTATAAGTAGTATTGTTGAAGCTTAAAAAAAAATCAGGATTCATTTATTTATTGGTTTATTCAACACATTTTTTGAGCTCTTACTGTATAGCAGGCATTCTATCTCTTTCCTCTTACTTTCAAGGGACTTTAGAGAAATTGTTTTCCATCCTTCTCTCCAGCAGCCTTTAAGCTATATGAAGAAGTTACTTTCTAAGAAAAAAATCATGTTAATAATATTTCTGTATAAGTATGGATGCCTACCTACCTCATATTCACAAAACTAAAGAGTAACCTTGAGGTCCTTCAATTGAATGAACACCATTTACTCCAACTGATATTCTTTCTGTTTAACTTAAAACACACACACACACACACACACACACACACACACACACACACACACACACACACACAGAGAGAGACAGAGACAGAGAGAGAACAGAAGTTCTACTGGCAATCTTTAAATGAAAGTTTCTCTCACCAAAAAATAAAATAAAATAAAATAAACTATATAAGAGAAAGAGGAGGAAACTATTTGAAATCTCCTATATGGTTTGAATTGCTTCATTATGTATACATAGATTGGTGATCCATATGATTGATTTTTAAAAAAGATCATAATAGACATTCATTTAAACACTTTCATTAAGTAAGAGTACATCAGGACATGGAGTATTATGTCTTAATATTCTCTTCTCCACCCTCAACCCATAAATCACATATCATGCATCATTTAGACTAATAAAAGATAATTTAAAATTATTGATCAATTACTTCTGTGTGCTACACAATGTTCTAAGGGCTTTCATCAATAACAGCAATGGAACATAATTAAAATAAAAGCAATATTAGTCGCCACTATTTCTCAAATATCACATGCATGGCTCACCATAAGCAGTTTACAACCATGATCTCAGTTAATACTCACGTCAGCCATCTGAATTAAGTGTTCCTAGTTTCCACTTTTTCTACTGACAAGGGAACTGTTGCTTATTTAGAGGAAACATGAATATCAACTGAAGCACCAAAACACTTCAGAGGATAATTGATATGAATGCAAATATCAAGTTATAGCTAATTTAATTAAACAATAAATAAAACTATACGTTCATTGCATGGTAAAATTTATGAGACATTCTAGCCTTAGAAACTTGGTTTTAATTAAGCAGAACTAAATAAATGATTAGTTCCCAAAGTTAGAGGAGATTTGTTTTTCTCAGCATGCCATTCTCAAGAAATAAAATCTTTTTTTTTTTTTTAATAGTAAATGTTTCTCTGTTACATGGACAGGCCCTACTGATCCATTTTTTCTTAAGTGTAGCAATAGAATATAGAAATATATACCATTTCCACTTTATGATTGGTGATACTACCCTAGGATTCCACTAATTTATGAAGTACCATGAATCAAGAGTATATACAGGTAAGAATATGGTGTTTTTTATAAACACTTTTTTCACAAAATTATATTGTTTCTTAAGGAAAAATGCTTTTAATAGGAATACTGTACAATCCATGAAAAGAGAAAAATTGCACCCTTTTTACAGATGAGAAAACTAAGGCTCAGTGGAGTTAAGTGAATAGCCAACTTGCTAAATCTGAGAGCTTAAAGAAATTTTATCTAAAATGGTATTGGTTCCCGTGTATTTGATGTTCATTTGTGACTTTACAAAGAAGGTGTAAAGGAAGTAGGAGAGGTCTATTTTACGTGACTTTGTTGGAATTCACATATAGTGAACTTGAGCTTTGCTTTCAAAGCTATTAATACAGCCTCCACTGAGAACAGTGGAAATACACTATCTTTTGGTCAATTTGAATGCCTAGTCATTATCACTTGGCAGTCATTTCTTTGAAAAAAGTTCAAGAGTGTGTGTTAAATATTTAATTATTTTGGCTACACAGCTTTTAAGAAATATAAAAATGTTTCCAGTATTGTTTATCATATTTGAATTAACCATGTAGGATTCCTAATAACAAGTCCTTACAATTACTTTTTTACTTCTTGCTTTTGAATTGGTTTTCTTTGATTGACTTACTTGTGTCTGTATACATAAAATGCAACACTTCCCCAAAGTACAGCCCCTTCTAGTCAAACAAAGCACCATTCCTAGAGTGCCAGGATGACCTATCCCCACACATTTCCTATCTTATCATGGCCCCTGCCCAAATTCTTCAGGAGCTCCCCTTATGCTAGACAAGATCTGAACTCCTTCTCCTGGCATATTTCCTGCCTTCTCTCTCCAAATTTATATTCCGCTACTTTCTCTCTCAAAACAGATGCTTTAAAAAGATGGGTAACCAGTAGTTTCTAAAATATTCCTTGTTTTCTCATTCCTCTTGTGTTTGTTGATGCTGCAACTCTCTGCAATGCTCCTTCCCATCCCTCCACCTTCCTCTCATTGGTCTTTGTCCAGAACTACCCTAAGGCATGTGTAGCTACACATTGTAATAGTTTGAACCTCTACGTCCCTTTAAAAAGTTCTCATACATTCATTTCCTCAATAATCATTCAACAGTCACTGGGTGCCAAATATTGTACTTAGGTCTGGAGAGAAGTGGGGTTCTAGGGTTAAAATGATTAACTAGAGGCACAACTCCTGCTCTAAAGAAATTCCCACTCTAATAGGGAGAAAAAAATGCTTAATACTGTATTTATACAAGTGCTTTGCTGTAGATGTCCATTAGTCATTAATGTCCTACTTTAAATTGATAATCTTTTACATTAAAATTTCCCTGTTCAATTACTGGTGTGGTTTCTGTCTCCTAACTGGACTCTGGCCAATGTAACAGGGGAGCCCAGGAGCTTTGGAAGCACATATAGGACCTTTAACATAATGCCTGATGGAGAATGGGGTTTCAGGTGTCTTCTTACTGTAGATACCCTCCAACTAGTAGAAACTATGGTGCTTGGAATTGATTAACTGCTCATTGAATGAATAAATAAGATAAATACTTTTTAATATTATTTTTTACAAAAGTCTTATAAAGTAAATAGAGAAGGAATCATTATTATCAATTAACAAATAAGTACGTGGTAGCCAAACTGGTCAGATCAATTTACCAAGGACACTTAGTAATCATCTGACAATTCTTTACCATTTGGTCCATCAATCCCACTTCTAGACATTATCCAGAGGAATTGAAATCTGGATCTCAAAGAGATATCTGCACTCTCATGTTCATTGCAGTGTTATGCACAATAGTCAAGATATGGAAATAACCTAAATGCCATTGACAGATGAATGGATAAAGAAAATGTGGTGTATACATACAATGGAATATTATTAAGACTTAAAAAAATAATATCTTGCCATTTGCAACCATATGGCTGAGTCTGGAGGATATTATGCTATGTGGAATAAGCCAGACACAGAAAGACAAGTATTGCATGATCTCACTTACATGCAGAATCTAGTCAAACCATGTGGAAATAGTCAGATTCACAGAAGCAGAGAGTAGTTGCCAGGTGGTTGCCAGGGGCTAGGGGGAGGAGGGAATATGGGAGGTGTTGGTCAAAGGGTGCAAAGTTCTAGCTATGCAGGATAAGTAAGTAAGTTCTGGAGATCTACTGTACAACATAGTGCCTATGGATAAAAATTATTTTATACTCAAATTTTTGCTAAGATGATAGATCTTATATTAAGTGTTTTTATCACAAAAGGAAAGAAAAAACAACAATACAAAAAAATAAAGAGGGCAGGCAAATTTTTGGAGTGGTGGGTAAGTTTATGCCATTGATTGTGATAATAGTTTCACTGGTGTATGCTTAACGCCAAACAAATCAAGTTGTATACGTTAAACATTTACAGTTTTTGTATGTCAGAAAAATCATTGTATGGCGATTTTTGGAACAGAGCACAGTTCTGTTCATGTCTAAGCAAGTGATTTTTCCAATTTTTCAAAAGTGTTGCAAAAAATTATATTTAACATGTAGGTACTAAAAGGTGGTATGATTTTTTTCTTTCATTTTTAAGGAAGTATGGGAAAATATTTTGGCTCTTCAGAAATCTGGTCCAAGACCTTTCTTCCTCTTGACAACAGCGAGGATATACCCAAATATAGAGTGCCAAACATGATTTCCCTGTCTTCAGATCCACATTTACTCCAGTTCTTTTCTGCTTCATATGGGAGCAGATTCTGTCCCTTGCAGGCTACATTTTTTCTGGCTCCTATGCCAGTGGCTTTCAGCTTGCTTCATCTAACGGGGGGCACTAGTGGAGTTTGTATCCTTGTGAAAGAGAGAAACCAGGGCACCTCACCTTTCCTGTCTGCCCCAAGCAGCATCCCTCACAGCAGCTGCATTTTCTTTGTGACCCCAGCTTCTGCCTGACAGGCTCATCAAGGTCCCAGTGTCTGCCAAGGGACCCTGTATCTCTGGGGACACTGCCTCTCCCGTTTGATCCTGCCACCCCTGGATTCCATCTTGCCAGCTGTTGCTAAAGCTGCGCTAACTCACCATCAGTTAAACCATAACATGTACAACCCAAATTCTCCCCATTAAAAATAGTTGATGATACCTTTCTTCCTGGTGGGACTTTGACTGATTCAACCAGTCTAGGGTTACCAAACACCCTTTAAAGTTGAGTTAAATATTCAAATGTATTCTTAGATTGACAGGTGACAAATGAGTGAAGTGGGCCAGGTGTAGAAAAATATATTCCTAATATAAAAGAACAATAGAGCAAGTGTCATGATAAATGGCACCTGTTGATTGGTACTGAGGTTGGAAGACAACGGGGAGGGGAACAAAAGCCAGATATAATGTGCTCAGGCACTCCAAGCCCTGTGCTCCAAACAGGCTCCACTCCCACCTGTGTCCATATCTCAGGTAATTGTTAGAAATACACAAGCTGGGGCCCCACACCAGATCATCTGTATTTAAACAAGTTGCCCAGGTGACAAAGATGCACTTAAAATTTTGAGAAACTGCTGGTCCACAGGCTCTCTTGCTAAAGGAGTACCTCAGCTCCAGCTGATTGGTGCCATGTAAAAATGTGTTCTTCACATTATCAGATCTTCCAATTTTTCAAGGTAAATTGGAAATTACCAAAAACATGTGAAATTCTTTGATTTTCAAATCAAATTTTATTTATTTTTTTAAGGGTGTGCATGTCAGATAAAACTCTTCTCTGGATATCATAGGACCAGCAGTATGATTTGGTCATATGCTTAAAGAAACAAAGAATGGAGCTTAGAACACATGCCAATAAAACGTATTGGCATCTTTTATCTTATTGAAATTTACCTCTCTCTTACATGGTTTTCTCCTTCTATGGTTGGGAAATCACAGAGAAACTGGCTCCCAGAACAGAGAGTGGTTGAAAGGCACACGGTGTGTAAAAAGAGGATAAGCCAGAACTTCGTCAAACTCCAAATGCCCCCTTTCTCTCACTATAGATTTGCTTCTAGAGTTAATGGGTCAGTGTCCCGGTGACCTGGGGTCTATCTAAGGGGCTAAAATCCTGGGATATTTTTCCCCCTGCTGTATCTTCAGCAAATAGAGCAATGGTTAAGTGCAGAAACTTCCTCACTATTCACAAAGTAGACGTTTAATTACCAGAAGCTTCAGTGTTCCCACAGCAGGATGCATAAAAGGAAATAAAACATAATTGTGGTAGTGCGTCTGACTCGGAAATTAAAACTCAGCAAGGAAGGGCATGTGGGGAACCAGATGGTGTGGAGCATAAGGTGGTGTGCAGTGAGCCATTTCTCGCTCAGTGGATCTCATTGGGAGCTGATTTGTTTGAGGCTGGGCCGCCTCTGGGCCAGGATCCTGGCTCTCTGTTTGGGGATTGTCTGTGCCTGTTTTAACAATCATTCCCTGTCTGGCAGATTATTTTCCAAAGAGGCTCGATGTTCGGTCAGCAGCTAGGGAGCAAATCTGCCAGATATTCAGTAGCTCCTGGAAGCTGGATGGACAGAGAAGCGCTGGGAAACAATAACTCTGTGTTTCTCATTTTCCACAGGTGACATATTGAAGACCCCACCTAGGTCCTGGAACAATGTTCAGAGTAAAGGAATTGCTCCAGCCTAAGCCCTGTGTTTGTGAATTTGGACTCCTGAAGTGTCTGAACTTGCTTGTTATTTACCAGATTCCTTATTCTTAACCCGTTGGATGTTACATAAAAGCTTGAAAGGATGGAGGAGAGGATATCATGGCACTTGACAGATGCTTTCACCTCATCAAGCCTGGTTTCCAACTGCAACTTCCCTCCAAGAACGGTTGCCACACGTCCTCACTACAACAATTTTGTGTATAATTCAGAGGTGTTCCTGCTCCAAAGTTCATCTCCCAATTCCTTTTTCTACCAACTCTGATTTATTCATATATTTATTCTTTCTTTCAACAGTATTCAATGAGCAACTAATACATGTCAGACATTTTTCTCAATGCTGGGAACAGAGTTATGAATAAAATAGATAATGAACATAAATAGACAATTTTGGAAAATAGGAAATTCTAGGTAGGCATGCTCATGTACACACACCCATGCTCACACCTCAGAATGCTGGGAGAGAGTGGGGTCACTACTTTCCTTAGGATGACCAAATGAGGCAGCTCTGGAAATGGGGCATTTGAGTTGTGGCCTCAATGATGAGAAATCTAGCCATAAAGACGAGAAGATGGAAAGAGAGGGAAGTGTTCCATGAAGAGGGATTAATAGTAAGAACGGAGAGGTGGGAATGACCTTTTGTGTTCAGGAGTAGAGGAGATGTGCTGGTGAACGGAGAGAATGACAGGAGATGAGATTGGAGAAGGTGCCTGGGCCTGTATTATGTAGGACAATGTAGTCCTAGGCAAGGATTGTAGTGTCTTCGCAGTGAAAAATGCACACAAATGTGTTAATCCTTAATCTAACTTGTGTCTTAAGGAGATCGTTCTGGCTATAGGATAGATGGTGACCTGTAAGGGGGACAAGAATGGTAAGAGCAATTAGGAGGTTATTGCAGAAATCTAGGTGTGAAACAATGATGGCCTGACTAGGATGAGAGAATAATGATGAACAGTATTAGGATTATTTTTGGAGGAAGCTTCACTCCAGGCAGTCCCACCTTGGTTATGTCAACCTTATTTATTGAGTTTGCTCAAATTCCAGCAGGTGTCAAATAATATGGGCCTTTCCTATGCAGCAGGTAGACCCCCATGATTCAAACAAAATGCCAAAAGGGAATATTTGTCATATTAAGAACATGTACTATTCAAGGCTCAATAAGCATTTTGAAAACTTTCATTTACTTATAAGCTGCTGCACAGGCAGAGAAGAGCAGGAGACTATAGCAGAGTGGAGGTCACACAGCTGGAAGAGCATGATCATTCCTGGAGAGGAAGAGCCCTCAAGATGGAACAGGTGAGCTGACATCTAATATTTGATATATCATCATGTGTGGAAAAAGGAGATCTGTTTGGCACTTGAGCAAAAATTACAGGGCTGTGTTAGTTTTCTAAGGCTGCTTTAATGGTACCACAAACTTGGTGGCTTAAACAATAGAAATTTATTGTCTTACAGTTCTTGAAACTAGAAGTCTGAGATCAAGGTGTTGGCAGGGTTAGTTCCTTCTGAGGGCTGTGAGGGAGAGTCTGTGCCAGGTCTCTCTCCTAGTTTCTGGTAGTTTGTTGGCCATCTTTGGTATTTCTTGGCTTATAGAAACATCACCCTTTTACGTTCACAAGGAAGCTTCTCTGTATGTATCTGTCTCCAAATTTCCCTTTTGATAAGGACATCTGTCATGTTGGATTATGGTCCACTCTGATGACCTCATCTTAACCTGAGTACATCTGCAAAGTGCTGGGTGTTTGGTTCAACATATCTTTTCTGCTAGAAACACAATTCAAGCCATAAAAAGGACTAATTACTAGAAGTTGAGAGAAGGCAGACTTTGTTTCAATGTAAAGATTAATTTTTCAGTAGTCAGAATTGTGCAGCCATAGGGAAGTTCTGTCTTTCTCAATAGTGAGTTCCTAATGGCTGGAGATTTTCAAGAAAAAGTTGAAGGGCATTGCGTCAAGGATGTTGTGAGCAGGGATGTCTACATTGCATGTAATGATGGGTTGAAATGATCTCTAGTCTTCAAAAGCTACTTGTCCATAGTCCTATAATATTTATCTCATTAATAATAATAACTGACATTTACTGATGCCTCACAGGGAGCCAAGCTCTAGATTGAGATATTTTTTAAATTACAAAACCTCATGAGGTTACAACATGGATGAACCTTGAAAACAGTATGCTAAGTGAAAAAAAAAACAGACACAAAAGGCCACATATTGTATGATTCTATTTATATAAAATATCAAGAATAGAAAAATCCATAGTGAGTGAAAGTAAATTAGTGGTTGCTAGGAACTGGTGAGAGGGGGATGGAGAGTGATTGCTTTTGCGCAAAGAGGATCCTTAGTGGGTGATGAAAATGTCTGGAATTAGATAATGATGATGGCTGCACAACTTTATGCATAAAACCACTGAACTGTATACTTCAAAATGGTGAATTTTAAGGCACAAAATCGTATTTCAATAAAAATGAAAATCTCATGAGATGGGCATTATAGTTCCCATTTTACAGATTAGAAAATTTGGATTTAGAGAATTAAAGACTAGCCATGCTCAGATAGCAAATGACAGTTAGGATTTATATTTATTCTCTTTTACTTATAAAAACAAGTTTCTTTTGGCTGATATTTGATCACTTAATAGGAACAATCTGCTGGTGATAAATGTCTCTTTCCTTGAGGATATTCTACAACCCAACCTGTCTGGTCCTTTAAGCTGTCTCTGGACTTGAAATATGGGTATGAACATTTTCTTTCCTTCATGATCAGAGAGAGGCAGAGACAGTTTTCTTTTCTTTCATCAAGTTTTCTGATTCTCTACCAAAAGAAGGAAAAACTGTGGCAAGACAAGACTGGATGCTAATTAAGACACAATTTCCTAAATATAATGTGTGTGTCTGTGTGTGAGAGTGTGTCTGTGCATGGGTATTGTGTAAAGAGCAGGGGAGAATCAGCATTCTGGCCTTTCATTAGTTTCCTATTTCTGCCATAACAGACTACTATTAACTTAGCAGCTTTAAACAACCAACCTTATTGTCTCAAGATTTCCTTGGACCAAGTGTCTAAGCCTGGGTTAGCTAAGTCCTCAACTCAGGGTATCAGGTCAGATCTGGCTGAAATCCAGGTGCTGGCCACAGCCTTGTTCTTATCTGGGGCTCTAGGTCCTCTTCCAAAGTTATTCAGGCTCTTGGAAGAATTCAGTTCCTTGGGTTTGTAGGACTGAGGTTCCTATTTTCTTTCTGGCTCTTGGACAGAGGTTGCTCTCAGCTCCTAGAGGCCAACTCAGATCCTAGTCATATGGCTGTTTCACAACATAGCCGCTTTCTCCTCCAAAGCAAGAGAAGCTCTTCCTTCATTCTGCTAAGACAGACTCTTATATATAATATACTATTATCGTGGGAGTATTTCATCACTTTTACCATGTAACATAAACTAATCAAACCATAATCCTATTCACTCTCAGAAGGAGGATATGGGCATATGCACTGGGGTGGGGGAGGGGGCTTGTGGGCCTTCTTAGAATTCTACCTGCCATAGGCATTGATTTGTGTTGATCTGAAATTAGATCAGTTTGCTTTGGTTCCATCATCAAAACAGTGGACTTTTGCAAAATCCACTATTTAGAGCATTGCACAGAAAGACCTCACATGCAATGTACATGGAAGTCAGGAAAAAGTAGTGGACATAAGCCTTAAAGTGTTTATCATATTTTGCACTATTAATTCAGAAAGCACTTCCACACAACATCTGTGTCTGACATTCTCATCTGTAGCTGTCAAAAAGGCTCAGGGAAGTGCCATTTATGGAGAAGGTGCACAAAAATTACCACCTGACTTTTTCAGCACTGTAACTGTATGGTGGTGCTGGGGCCACCAAAACAGAATACCCCAGACTGGTGGGCTTCAAGATACATTTACTTTTTAATAATTCTAGAGGATAGAAGTTCAAGATCAAGGTGTCAGCAGGGTTGGTTTCTTCTGAGGTCACTCTCATTGTCTTGTAGATGTTTGTCTTCTCCCTGTGTCCTCACATGGTCTTCCGTGTGTGTGTTTGTGTCCTAATTTCCTCTTCTTATAAGGACACTAGTCATATGGATCAGGGACCACCCTAATTACCTCATTTTAAATCATTACTTCTTTAAAGACCCCAACTCCAAATAAAGTCACATTCTGAGGTACTGTAGGGTAGTACATCAACATATGAATTTTGGAGGGGACACAATTCAATCCATAACACCAACCAAGGATGAAACACACAAAAAAATTCTTATTATCTTTATGTTACTAATGAGAAAGTTAGGGCACAGATAGAAATGGCTCAAGGTCAAATAAGTAATAAAGAGCTGTAGAGGCCTTAAAGCACAGGGCTGCAGAGCTTCAGCTTCTGGGGTCTTTCAAGTGTTCCAAAACATGTGGCAGGTTGAAATTTTAGAAGAAAAGCTGAGGTATTAGAAGAAAAGCTGTTAAGTTAGGAAGCTGCCAATAAACACAATGAAGAAAATCTCAGAAGACTGCATTAACTCTGTAGCTCTTTTTGGGACGTGAAATTAGCCTTGCTTTCCATGCTGCATGAATGCTATTCAAAGACTTTTTGTTTTACCTCATCCTCTTGTTTTATGATGAATTTGTGCGTGAAAAGACTCATTAAGGACATCATTATTCTACATTTATCAGTAATGAACTGTCTGTGACACCTATTAGCAGGAAAATGGTCCCAGTCCCTTTTTGTATCTGTCTACATTTTTCTTCATTATTTACTGCTCAACTGTCATCCATTTCAAATGGATTTGGCTGGATGCAATTTTCCCCCCAATTGTTCTTTTATTTGAGAGACAAATATTATTAGAATTCATAATCCTTGAGGAGACTAGCCTGCATGTTCCAATGTTAAAATTATTTTTTCATTTTTAATATTGGGAAGGGGCAGGGGTGACTCACCCGAGGAACCTACAGTTAAGCAGACCCTTTGCATTCCTTATTGTACTTAATTTTCAGAAGAACTCAGAGATGGGTGTTATCACTCCAATTTTACCAAAAAGACACTGGAGAAACAGAGAGGCAGCCTGCCTTGTTTTGGTAACCCAATTAGTAGTTACAGGCAAGGCTTGAGGCTGAAGATCATTAAGAAACTCACAGAGATTTTGTTGCAGGGTAGGTTTTCTTTGACTTACACGTGCATGCTGATTCCAATGTATCGAGACCCAGTCTTAAAACTTGAACTTATTAAAATGTGTGAGCACCTCTGAGGACTGCAAACCCCACAACACCTTTGGCTCAGCCTAGTTCATTTCTGCAGTTTTTTATGATGCAAATGACTCCTTCTGGTATAGTCTGTCACCTTTTATGTAAGAAAAGACATTCTTTAAAAAAAATCTTACTCACTTCTTTAGTTTCTTTGTAGAGTTTTTCTCTTATCTCCTTTCTCAATGATTAACATTCCTTTTGAGGACATTGGGAGAGGAATCTCATCAGAGCCCCCAACCGGCTGCCTGAAGTCATAAGATTTTTTTATTGGAGTATAATTTTTATACTTATATATTTTTATTGGAGTATAATTGCTTTACAACGTTGTGTTAGTTTCTGTTGTACAACAAAGTGAATCAGCTATACATACACATATATCCCCATATCCCCTCCCTCTTGAGCCTCCGTCCCATCCTCCTTATCCCACCCCTCTAGGTCATCACAAAGCTTAAGATTTTTACATCTAATCTCTCCAGCCTCTCCTGCTGTAATTGGTAATTGAGTGGCTTGCTAAGTTTCACTTTGTGTAATTTGCTCAGAATGGAAAAACGCAAGCAGTGATTAACAAACCAACTCTTAAATATGATTTTAGAGCAGTGACAAATTATTATTTATGTGTGTCTTCACCTGCTAACCTTCAGAGTATAAGAATTTTTGTGGACATCTGCTGACAATGATGATGACAGCCTGAGTCTTGCTGTGCTTGAACTTCAGCCTTGACCTTTTGAAATGTTTAATTACACGTCAATGGATTTCTTTTTTCTGATCATGAGATACAAAAATCTAATTCAAAGTGGCATGAACAAATGAGTCTGTCAAATATTGTGACTACGTCATTCTTAACATTTTAAGTACTCCATAGCACCTATATTTCTATGCACAATAAGATCATAATAAATATTTTTGACTAACCTATTACATGACATTGATGTATTTGTATTTATTTCTACACATTGTTATTCAATGATCTTAATAAAATTCTGCTGAACATTCCTATGACGTTGAGTCACTCAAGGGCCTTTGTAGCACAAATCTGAAGCTTCCAAAATGGCATGTGGGAGGAAGGTAGGTTCCAGAGACCCAGGCACACTGAACATCTCTGCTCATTCTGATTGTGTGATTTTAGGAACATTGCAGCATCTCAGGCATGGGAGGTAAGAAAAATCTTTCTAAAGAAAGTGATTTCAATTAATCTAACAAAATACTAAGCTAAGGAGTTAAAAACTAGATGTTAACTAGCCTTCTCATTTCCCAAACTAGATCTTCCCTTTTATATTTTATGATTTCCAGCTGTATTTCCTTTTCTTAGCATATATCACAACTTAGTTACTTGTAAATACCTATGTTTCTTGTTAAAGTATATATTGATAAAAACTGCAGGGGCCCTGTAAATGCTTGAAGGATTGATGGATGAATGTATGGTAGATGGATAAATGGGTGGATTGATGAATGGTTAAAGAATGGGCACATAGATGGGTGGATGGATGGATGGATGAGTAGACTGATGAATGGATAGATGGTTGGATGGACAGATAGATGGAAAGATTGATGAATGAATGGTTGGGCAGATGGATGGATAAATGGGTAGATAGAGGAAAGATAAATGTACCACACCAGCAAAGTGCTGAAGGTGACAGAGAGCATGGGCTATCAAATCTTTCCTTATTTTCTACATTTCCATGGATAGAAATTATTTTAAAATGTACAGTTACAACTATGATAATATATGTTAAGAAAAATAAGATATTCCAATAAACACAATATGATATATACTTAAAATTCTTTAATTGGTTTATAGAATATAGTCACAGTAAATAAAATATTTTGACATATGTTTCAAGTATTTTATAAAAATATCATACCTATAAAAGAAAACATCATATAGGAGTTCAATTTATTAATCATTTTAACAATATTAAAAATAGCCATGTATCCAAAATCCAGGTTAAGTAATAGAACATATCTAAATATTCTATGCTCCCCTCCTTAATTGCATCTTCTGCAAGAAGTAACAGCTTTCTGGAATTTGTTCATCACCCTTTGCTTTTCTTTGCAATTTTTCTAAATATGTAAATGTCCCTAAAAGGTATGTTAGGGAGACCTTCAAGATGGTGGAAGAGTGAGATGTGGAGATCACCTTCCTCCCCACAAATACATCAGAAATACATCTACATGTATTTCTGTACGTGTAACAACTCCTATAGAATACCTACTGAACACTGGCAGAAGACCTCAGACTTCCCAAAAGGCAAGAACATCCCCATGTACCTGGGTAGGGTAAAAGAAAAAAGGAAAAACAGAGATAAAAGAATAGGGACGGGACCTACACCAGTGGGAGGGAGCTGTGAAGAAGGAAAGGTTTCCACACACCAGGAAGCCCCTTCACGAGCGGATACTGTGGGTGGCAGGTGGGGAAGCTTCAGAGCCACAGAGGATAGCGCAGCAACAGGGGTGCGGAGGGCAAAGCGGAGAGATTCCCGCACAGAGGATCGGTGCCGACCAGCACTCACCAGCCCGAGAGGCTTTTCTGCTCCCCCGCCGGGGAGGGCAGGGGCTGGGAGCTGAGGCTCAGGCTTCAGTCGGATCCCAGGGAGAGGACTGGGGTTGGCGGCATGAACACAGCCTGAAAGGGGCTACTGCTCCACAGCTAGCCGGGAGGGAGTCCGGGAAAAAGTCTGGACCTACCTAAGAGGCAAGAGACATTGTTTCAGGGTGCTCAAGGAGAGGAGATTCAGAGCACTGCCTAAACGAGATCCAGAGACGGGTGCGAGCCGCGGCTATCAGCGTGGACACCATAGACTGACATGAAATTCTAAGGCTGCTGCTGCTGCCACCAAGAAGCCTGTGTGCAAGCACAGGTCACTATCCACACCTCCCCTCCCAGGAGCCTGTGCAGCCGACCGCTGCCAGGGTCCCGTGATCCAGGGACAACTTCCCCCAGAGAACACATAGGCTGACTCAGGCTGTTGCAATGTCACTCCGGCCTCTGCCACCTCAAGCTTGCTCCGCATTCCGTATCCCTCCCTCCCTCTTGCCTGAGTGAGCCAGAGCTACTTTAACCCTGTCATCTCTGGGTGGGGAAAAGATGTCCTCAGGCAACCTACATGCAAAGGTGGGGCCAGATCTAAAGCTGAACCCCGGGAGCTGTGCGAACAAAGGAAAGAAAGGGAAATCTCTCCCAGCAGCCTCAGGAGCAGCGGATTAAATCTCCACAGTCAACTTGATGTACCCTGCATCTCTGGGATACCTGAATAGAAAATGAATCATCCCAAAATTGAGGCAGTGGACTTTGAGAGCAACTGCAGACTTGAGGTTGGCTTTCTGCATCTAATTTGTTTCTGATTTTATGTTTATCTTAGTTTAACAATTAGAGTTTATTATCTTTGGTAGATTTGTTTATTGATTTGGTTGCTCTCTTCTTTTTTTTTTAATATATAGATTTTTTTTTTTCTTTTTCTGTTTTTGTGAGTGTGTATGTTTAAGTTTCTTTGTGTGATTTTGTCTGTATAGCTTTGCTTTTACTATTTGTCCTAGGGTTCTGTATGTCCGTTTTTTGTTTTTTTTTTTAGTATACTTTTTAGTGCTTGTTATCATTGGTGGATTTGTTTTTTGGTTTTGTTGCTCTCTTCTTTCTTTCTTTTTATTTATTACTTTTTAATTTTTTTATTTTTAATAATTTTTAAAAATGTTTTATTTTAATAATTTTATTTTTTTTTTTTCTTTCATTCATTCTTTCTTTCTTACTTTCTTTCTTTCTTTCTTTTTTTCTCCCTTTTCTGATGAACCATGTGGCAGACAGGGTCTTGGTGCTCTGGCTGGGTGTCAGGGCTGTGCCTCTAGGTGGGAGAGCTGAGATCAGGATATTGGTCCACCAGAGACGTCCCAGCTCTACGTAATATCAAATGGTGAAAACTCTCCCAGAGATCTCCATCTCAATGCTTAAGACCCAGCTTCACTCAATGACCAGCAAGCTACATTGCTGGACACCCTATGCCAACAACTAGCAAGACAGGAACGCAACCCCACTCATTAACAGAGAGGCTGCCTAAAAGCATAATAAGGTCACAGATACCCCAAAATACACCACTGGACGTGGTCCTGCCCACCAGAAAGATGAGATCCAGCCTCATCCACCAGAACACAGGCACTAGTCCCCACCACCAGGAAGCCTACACAACCCACTGAACCAACATAACCCACTGGGGGCAGACAACAAAAACAACAGGAACTATAAACATGCGGCCTGCAAAAAACAGACCCCAAACACAGTAAGTTAAGCAAAATGAGAAGACAGAGAAATACACAGCAGATGAAGGAGCAAGGTAAAAACCCACCAGATCAAAGAAATGAAGAGGAAGTAGGAAGTCTACCTAAAAAAGAATTCAGAGTAATGATAGTAAAGATGATCCAAAATCTTGGAAATAGAATGCAGAAAATACAAGGCACATTTAACAAGGACCTAGAAGCACTAAAGAACAAACAAACAATGATGAACAACACAATAAATGAAATTAAAAAGTCTCTAGAAGGAATCAATAGCAGAATAACTGAGGCAGAAGAACAGGTAAGTGACCTGGAAGATAAAATAGTGGAAATAACTACCTCAGAGCAGAAAAAAGAAAAAAGAATGGAAAGAATTGAGGACAGTTTCAGAGACTGCTGGGACAACATTAAACACACCAACATTCAAATTATGAATTATAGGGGTCCCAGAAGAAGAAGAGAAAAAGAAAGGGACTGAGAAAATATTTGAAGAGATTATAGTTGAAAACTTCCCTAATATGGGAAAGGAAATAGTCAATCAAGTCCAGGAAGTGCAGAGAGTCCCATACAGGATAAATCCAAGGAGAAACACTGCAACACACATATCAAACTATCAAAAATTAAATACAAAGAAAAATTATTAAAAGCAACAAGGGAAAAACAACAAATAACGTACAGGGGAATGCCCATAAGATTAACAGCTGATCTTTCAGCAGAAACTCTGCAAGCCAGAAGCGAGTGGCAGGACATATTTAAAGTGATGAAAGGGAAAAGCCTACAACCAAGATTACTCTACCAAACAAGGATCTCATTCAGATTTGATGGAGAAATTAAAACCCTTACAGGCAAGCAAAACCTAAGAGAATTCAGCACCACCAAACCAGCTTTACAACAAATGCAAATGGAACTTCTCTAGGCAGGAAACACAAGAGAAGGAAAAGACCTACAAGAACAAACCCAAAACAATTAAGAAAATGGTAATAGGAACATACATATCAATAACTACCTTAAATGTAAATGGATTAAATGCTCCAACCAAAATACATAGACTGGCTGAATGGATACAAAAACAAGGCCCATATATATGCTGTCTACAAGAGACCCACTTTGGACCCAGGGACACACACAGACTGAAAGTGAGGGGATGGAAAAAGATATTCCATGCAAATAGAAATTGAAAGAAAGCTGGAGTAGCATTTCTCATATCACACAAAATAGATTTAAAATAAAGACTATTACAAGAGACAAAGAAGGACACTACATAATGATCAAGGGATAGATTCAAGAAGAAGATCTAACAATTGTAAATATTTATGCACCCAACATAGGAGAACCTCAATACATAAGGCAAATGCTAACAGCCATAAAAGGTGAAATCGACGGTAACACAATCATAGTAGGGAACTTTAACACCACACTTTCACCAAGGGACAGATCATCCAAAATGAAAATAAATAAGGAAACACAAGCTTTAAATGATACATTAAACAAGATGGACTTAATTGATATTTATAGGACATTCCATCCAAAAACAACAGAATACACTTTCTTCTTAAGTGCTCATGGAACATTCTCCAGGATAGATCATATCTTGGGTCACAAATCAAGCCTTGGTAAATTTAAGAAAATTGAAATCATTTCAAGTATCTTTTCTGACCTCAATGCTATGAGACTAGATATCAATTACAGGAAAAAAACTAAAAAATACCAACACATAGAGGCTAAACAATATAGTACTTAGTAACCAAGAGGTCACTGAAGAAACCAAAGAGGAAATCAAAAAATACCTAGAAACAAATGGCAATGAAAACATGAGGACCCAAAACCTATGGGATGCAGCAAAAGCAGTTTTAAGAGGGAAGTTGATAGCAAAACAATCCTACCTCAAGAAACAAGAAACATCTCAAATAAACAACCTAATCTTACACTTAAAGCAATTAGAG
>NC_041220.1:106016144-106016759 GCF_002837175.3 Physeter macrocephalus
TAAAAATAAAAAAGAAATGAAGGAAACAATAGCAAAGATCAATGAAACTAAAAGCTGGTTCTTTGAGAAGATAAACAAAATTGATAAATGATTAACCAGATTCATCACAAAAAAAAGGGAGAAGACTCAGATCAACAGAATTAGAAATGAAAAAGAAGAAGTAACAGCTGACACTGCAGAAATACATAGGATCATGAGAGATTACTACAAGCAACTATATGCCAATAAAATGGACAACCTAGAAGAATTGGACACACTCTCAGAAAAGCACAGCCCTCCAAGTCTAAACCAAGAAGAAATAGAAATTATAAACAGACCAATCACAAGCACTGAAATTGAGACTGTGATTGAAAATCTTCCAACAACAAAATCCCAGGAGCAGATGGCTTCACAGGTGAATTCTATCAAACATTTAGAGAAGAGATAACACCTATCCTTCTCAAACTCTTCCAAAAGATAGCAGAGGGAGGAACACTCCCAAACTCATCCTACAAGACCACCATCACCCTGATACCAAAACCAGACAAAGATGTCACAAAGAAAAAAAACTACAGGCCAATATCACTGATGAACATAGATGCAAAAATCCTCAACAGAATACTAGCAAACAGAATC
>NC_041220.1:106018915-106019291 GCF_002837175.3 Physeter macrocephalus
AAGAAGAAGATCTAACAATTGTAAATATTTATGCACCCAACATAGGAGAACCTCAATACATAAGGCAAATGCTAACAGCCATAAAAGGTGAAATCGACGGTAACACAATCATAGTAGGGAACTTTAACACCACACTTTCACCAAGGGACAGATCATCCAAAATGAAAATAAATAAGGAAACACAAGCTTTAAATGATACATTAAACAAGATGGACTTAATTGATATTTATAGGACATTCCATCCAAAAACAACAGAATACACTTTTTTCTCAAGTGCTCATGGAACATTCTCCAGGATAGATATCTTGGGTCACAAATCAAGCCTTGGTAAATTGAAGAAAATTGAAATCGTATCAAGTATCTTTTCCAACCACAA
>NC_041220.1:106022994-106098378 GCF_002837175.3 Physeter macrocephalus
ATGGCCGCTGGGCCTGTGCGTCCGGAGCCTGTGCTCTGCAACGGGAGACGCCACAACAGTGAGAGGCCCGCATACCGCAAAAAAAAAAAAAAGCTTTCAACAAAATTCAACACCCATTTATGATAAAAACCCTCCAGAAAGTAGGCATAGAGGTAACTTTCCTCAACATAATAAAGGCCGTATATGACAAACCCACAGCCAACATCGTTCTCAATGGTGAAAAACTGAAACCATTTCCACTAAGATCAGGAACAAAGCAAGGTGTTTAAGTACATTTTGAGAAGAGTCAGTGGAAGGAAGACTAGTAAAGCATATACTATATACTATTTACTATATACTATAGTAAATATACTATGTGAAGAGATTTTGAAGGATACAATTTGAAAACAAAAGGAATGACAGGAACAATATAAGCTATACATCTGAAAGGAGATGCCAGTGTACTTTTGAAAAGAAAGGGAGTCACAATATTCATTCAGGATATTGAATGACTTTAATGGTACACAGACAGGGTGAAGACAGGAATCTTAAAAAGAGTGATTTTCCATTTCACCTCAATAGTCCTCTGGTTATTTTTCTGTTCCCACACAGTTTTTCAGGACCTGTTTCATTTCTAGTCTTCATGCAGTCCATTGTGCATACGACAGGGTAACTTCCTTTTTCTCTGTGAGGATACAGTTACACCAGTGGGATAAACATTTCTGGATTTGTGGAAGTTTAAGGATATCTGCTATTCTGTGAAGAGTCAGGCTCATCTTGCTCTGGTGGCAGTTTTGGTACAGCAGCGGCTTTTTGGTGGATTTTTGTTTGCAGTGAGTCCTGTGCATCCCACAAGAGCCAAAAAAGCATCCATAGGGGAGAGGCTGACTTGAGAGGGAAGCAGTTTTTACTCTGAAATGCCTTTGTCTAGTGTCCCAGCTGGATTGACCTGGAGTCCAGTGTTGGCCTGGAAGCTCATATTTAGGCTGAGAAGGACTTTGGAATAGAAGAGAGCCTTCCAGAAGACAGCAATGTGTAGAGACAGTTGCTAAAAAGAACAGCTGAGAAAGTGATGAAGTTATCGTGGGCTAAATTTACAGTTGTTTAACCTGACTCCACACCTTAATTAGGACAACTGGAAAGACCTCAGGCTAGTTCTGGCCTTTCTTTTTAATGGCATTATCTACTAAGATAATCTAGAAGCCACTTTATGGTTGTTGTGTCAAATTTATAATTTCAAGAGGAAAGTGCTTCTTTCCCTGAATTCAAACTAAACCAATTATCTAATTATCATTCCTATTAATAAAAAACTGTAGCTTCCCTCACCCCTGAATTGATACAAACTCAGATATCTAAATGTTGTTCTTCTTTTAATTCTAGATATTTAAACCCTGTGGAAGACAACAAATTTCTTCGAAAATACTTAGAATTATTTCCAGTTGTATTTTGGATATTTTATGTGCCTTTATCTGGTTGGAGGTCACAGCCTATAGAATAATTTTATTGATGTTCCCAATGAGTCAGAAAAATATAATTTCTAGGTGGCGTGTTTATATTCACTAGCTTATTTTTCATTGATGCAATAAATGAGTCAATAATACAACATTTTGAACAGCAAGACCACAAAGATTGCATTTTTCTTCTATTCACCTTCATTTAGAGATCTTTATGCTAGTGTTTTCCCCTTTTGTTTTTCATTATAGACTCAGGACTTTTCAGATTTACTGTGTATAAATCGATCTGCATTAATGTTATTTTGAGGCCCAATTGTCTCAACTCAACAGAAACTCCCCTCAAATTGGATACTTTGTATTCCTTTGATATGATTATGTATTCTATTATTTGTGAAAGCTACTTGGTTTCCAGCACAACGGATTTCACAGGCTCATGTTTTTACCTTTCAAATCCAGAAGTAGAGTCAACCACTTCTACAAGGAACCCCCGTGTCTCATAGTGACAAAATAGCACTGGAGACAAGAATTTAAGTGCTACTGTAAACAATGGAGGGTGAGAGAGAAGCACTTCTTCTGGGCTATTTCTTCGGACAGAGCTAAAAAGTATGTATTCGGAATTTCCTTTGTAAAGTTATGTTTGATTTTGATATTTCCAATCCAATTTGAATAGTGTAATATTTTTACTTAAATTTTTTATTCAAAAATTACACTTCCTTTTATTGTATACTGAACATCTTGATTCCAAATGAAATAAACATCATTGCCCTTTTACTTTACTGAGAATATAAGAAAACCATTCTAAAATAGCAATTCAATATTAATGCAACATATATTTACTAAGTTGGGTTTTTTTTTTTTGGTTTTTCTTTTTGTTTATATTGCATTTTGTTATGGATGTGCAGTCAGATTATTTTGCTTTAAAATAGTGTTTCTCAAACTTTTAATGCATCAGAATTACCTGGAAGGTTTGTTGAAAACAACAACTACCAAAAAAAAAAAAGAGAGAGAGAGCAAGAGAGAGCTGGATCTGGACCTCACCCCCTGAATTTCTGATTCTGTAAATTTGGGGTGGGTTGAAAATGTGTAATTCTAATAAATTTTCTGATGCTGCTGCTACCACTGGTACAAAACACTTTGAAAAATCCTGTTATAGAATCAATTATAATTTCTCACTCTCTATGGTTACAAGCATACTTACCTGATCTATAACATTAGTTCGGGGATTTCTCCTTTTTTTCAATCTGAAGTTGTTGGTATTCTAAGAGTTGCCACTGGCAAATCCATGGAGAATGAAGGTTGCTTAGATTGTTACAACACTAGGAAAGAAGCATTCGCTCTACCTTGAGATGGTTAAAAGCACACAAACAAAACTCCATCAGGTCTGTATTCAAAATTCTAAACAATAGTTTCATTTTATCACTTGATCCACCTACAACAACTTGGTACATAGTTTTAAGTACAAGATATCTATATTTGCTTTCTGGCTGAATAAACCAGTCCTGCCGCCTAAGATTTAATTTCTGACAATATTGGAACACACAGACTTTCACATGTAACATTCCCTTGTTGTGTATTGTTGCAATGAGATTATACTAATTAGCAGTATCTTGACACAATACCAGCCAAAACTTTACCTTTTCCACTGGTGAATCAAGAAGATCCCTAGTACCTTAGAATCCCATGTCATTAGCAAAGAGAAATAAAATAAATACAATCTCTTGGTGTTTGTCCTGAAATCCTTATAGGTATTACTGTATCCTCATATAGTTGTAGATAAACCTAGTTTAGGACACAAGTTTTTCAGATGCATTACCTTATTGCTGTATAAATTCTAACTTCACAAAGTTAATCACATGTATTATAAAAAATAACCAGCATATATAACAAAAAAAAATTACAATTTAATTTTAAAATAACAGCAACTGGAAACAAGTCAGGTATTACAACCTTAAGCCATGATTACAGAGTTCAAGTAGAAATGTTTCTACAGATTCATATAATTTCTAGATTATCTGGGTCCTGGTCCTTCTAGAGCCAATTCATAAAACAAGAATGTTTATAATTATAACACATATTAACTGCTAAAATTTATTTTAACTGAAGTTCCATATTTTAGATCATTTGCATAAAGCTTTAACTATTTAGTTTTAGTGCAGAAATCCAAATTCTTGAATAAAATCTAATATACCATGTACCAAAAACTCTGATTTTTACTTCTGTGTTAACTACACTTAATACTACAGAACAGCACACAAAATACAGCTTTTCAGAATCAAGAAAAGTTGATAAATGCTCTCATTTCATTATTAAATTTACTTTCATCATCTTTTCATATTTAAAAAGAATTTAATACAAAATCCCCAAGTTTGGAATCAAAGTTTTGAAAAATACAAAATTCAAAAAGAGCCTTTTGTAAAGAAAAAGGAGGTACTATCCTTCCTATTATGCAAGATGTTAAGGCTCTTGGCCTCAGGACAAAGTGTTTTGTCAATTCATTGGCCTATGGCTTGTTTTATCAACCACAGATTAAAACTCCACTAGAAAAAAAAAATTCTTCGTTTTAAACATGTTTAATTCTTATAATTTTTAGTTTCAAGCATTTACTGTCATCCTATTGCTTTTGAAAAAAATCATTAGCCACATATAATTATTCAGAAAGAAATTTATCTCATTTCCTATGTTTCACCATATACATCTTAATAGCTTTCTTGGGGGAAGGGCTCTTTTCCAAACAAATATATCTTAAGATTAAGCTATTTCTGAACTTCATTTTTATTGCAACATATTTGAAATATATTTTTAAAACTCCAAGAATTTTTTAAGGTGACAAATTCCTTTATACAAAAAATAATATGGTGCTTTTAAAATATGGTCGCAAAAATTTTGACACTCCTCCCATTAAGCAGTGATATATATATCCTCTCTCCTTGAATCCAGGCTCTGTGTCTTCTTGACCAATAGATAGAAATGATGCTGTGCAGGTTCTTGGCCCAGATCTTAAAAAAACTGATAGCTTCCTTTTCCTGTCTCTTACTCTTAAAACACTGCCACCATGCTGTGAGGACTCCAAAGCCACTCCACAGAGGAGCCCCCATGGGAGAAATACTGATAGGCAACAACTTGGCAACCAGGTTACTCAGTTATCTTGTAAGTGAGTCCTCTGATCCCAGCTGAGCCAGCTCAGCTAACGATGCACGGAGCAGAGGTGAGCTGTCCCCACTCCCTAAATTATAGATTTGTGAGCAAAACAAATCATGGTTGTTATTCATCCACTAAATTTTGAGGCAATTTGTTATGCAGCAAAAATAGCCTGAACACTGCTGCTTACAATTTTATATTCTATAACTGGAAGAAATTTCTTAGGGTTAAACATGTTTACATTTTAGTATCATCTAAACACTTCTTTTTTTTTTTTTAATTATTATTTATTTATTTATTTATTTTTGGCTTGGTTGGGTCTTCGTTTCTGTGCAAGGGCTTTCTCCAGTTGCGGCAAGTGGGGGCCACTCTTCATCGCGGTGCGCGGGCCTCTCAGTGTCGTGGCCTGTCTTGTTGCGGAGCACAGGCTCCAGACGCGCAGGCTCAGCAGTTGTGGCTCACGGGCCCAGTTGCTCTGCGGCATGTGGGATCTTCCCAGACCAGGGCTCGAACCCTTGTCCCCTGCATCGGCAGGCAGACTCTCAACCACTGCGCCACCAGGGAAGCCCTCTAAACACTTCTTGATACACTAAAACATTTTTAAAATTTAATAATTCTTGCCCCTCTTTAGATCTTTATAATAAATTACTGTAAGCAAGGAAAGTTACTCTACTTTGATCTAGTTCCATTTGCAGTTTTCAAAAATTTAAGTCAACGATGAATAAGTTTTTTGTGGTGATGGAACCGACTGCGGTAATGTTTACGTCAATTTATACATGTGATAAAATTTCTTAGAACGGTACACAAAAAATAAAAAAGAGTTCATGTAAAAACTTGCAAAATCTGAATAAGTTCTGCACTTGAGTTAATATTACTGTACCAATGCCAATTTCCTAGGTTTGAAAATGTACTATGATTTTTTAAGTACTTTAACATTTGGGAGAAGCTGGATAAAAGGTACACAGGAACCCTGTGTTATTTTCAAAATAGCTAGTGAGATTTATACTATTTCAAAGTAAAATGTTATAATAAAAAATTAAGGTCTGGACAATCGGAAAAGTCATTTCAGTAAAATAACTCACCCTGGCAAGGAGTCTTTGGCCCATTTATTGCTGTTAGAAGAGGAACTACCAGTCATGGTTTCTAGGATGAGCACTCTTAGGGCTCAGAGACTTTGGCGATGATACTTCAAAGGCTTATTCTTATATTGATACAGACAATTTCATAGAGGAGATTCTGTCATCCTCAGGAAAGAAAAATACGGAGGTGTAAGTACTTGGTACAAGAGTGGTTTTAAATGTACAAGCAAAACGTGAAGGTGACTGAGGTTTATTTGGACACTCATTTTTCCAATGACTTGGATTCTTTAGTGGTCACAATTTTCCCAAACCTGTCCTGGTGGATGGATAAAGGTTTCAAATATGTGAGGGTTTGGTCTTTATCTTGTGGATGTTTTGCAAGTATTTGTAAAAGTCTTCTCCCGTTTTCCCACTTCACCCCAGGTCCTTAATGATGTTCAGAAACCTCACCTGAGGATGTTGTGAGGAAGGAAATGTAGGATTGCATCATTCTTTTGTAAGCCTCATCTTCCTACAGATACTTTGTGATGGGAATGATTTTTCTAGGTTTTCTCTTCCATGGTTCAGGATCCAACAAGGGAAAACCATTATTTGGGGCCATCTGTGGGGCACTGGTTTCCTCTCTTAGTGCATTTTATAAGTAGAGGACCATCATAGTTCCACAAAAATTGAGGTGTAATGGTCCTTAATAACTCAAAAATTTAGGACAATCCATTTTGTATAAGGGTCAAAATAGAACACACAAAAATAACAATCTCCTTTTTGAGGAGGGGGATGGAGTCAGACAGCAGATAGGAAGCCGTATAGCCAGGCTCAGTCTATGCTTCCTACATATAAGAGTGATAGTCTTCCTAAACATTGAATAGCTCAAGAATAGAGCTTCACTGCAACATCAGTCCCTAGGTGGCAGAGGAGAGGTAAGCAGAAGACAAAAATTTGAGACATCAAGGGGTCTCATATATGTGCACTTGACTTTCACTTTGTAGCCCTTTTGCATTGTTCTCCAGACCAGAAGGCTCCAAATCCTGCCCAGAGGACCCCCATTGGTCGTGAAAATAAAACCACAGCACAGAAATGTTAAAATGTGGCATTATCATTTACTAAGATATCTGCATATGAAAAGAAATGAGGGGAGAATACACCAACCAGAAACCAGGTAATGACTTTGCCTCAGTTTTTAACACTCCAGGTTTCCTCAGGTTTGTTTTATTCATGAATACCACCTGACATTCCATGTCCCTGGTGCTACCTCCCCAAAACAAACTTATTCCAATAATCAGTAAGAGAAAGTCAGAAACCCCAGATTTTAAATGAGTAACAGTTACAAGTATGTACTTCACAAGTGAGAGTATCCAAACAGACAGTAAACACATGATGACGTGGTCAACATTTTTTTTTTTTTTAAAGAAATATGGGCTTACACCACAGTGAGAAACAAGCCCACCAAAAAGGCTAAAATGTAAGAAGACTGGCCATACCAAGTACGATGAGGATGTAAATTGAAATTATTATGAACGTCTAGTAGACATTTTAATTGGTGTAACCAGTTTGGAGAATCATTTTCAGCCACGTCTACTAAAACTAAATCTTACCAACCCTATCCAGAAATTTCTCTCTACGGAAATGAGAGCATACATACACTCAACAGCATTCATAGCAGCTTCATTCAATAATATTTCGTAGGCAGAAACAACTCAGATATCCAAGAAGAGTAAACTGCTAGATAAATGGTGGTATATGTAAACCATCCTGCAGCATGAGGAAATGCACATACTGGTGCTGTGTGCAACTACTTGGCTGGGTCTCCTAAGCATCACAGTAAGGAAAGAATGGCAGACACAAAGGAGAAGCATCTGTATGATTCCATTACAGAAAGCTCAACGACAAGCCACACTGATTTATGGTGGTAACGGTCAGGATCATGGTTTCTTCTGGACAGGAGGGAACCTCCTGTATGTGGGACAATGTCCCCAGTCCCCTCTGATCCAATTTACCCCTTCTGTGCGACCACCTCTACCTCTGCTCTGCAGGACTTTCAACGGACAGTACCTGTGGGGCTTCTTGGGCAAGCTGCTCCTTTGGAGGCTTTGACCATAAGCACAGAGAAATAGAGGGGTCTGAGAGTTTGTGTTTTCCGTTCCCACAGAGTCATTACCACTGACTGTCACTGAGAGTAAGAAAGTCCGGCCCCCCTGACACACGTGGAATAACACTGAGTCCTCTCACTCCTGAGTTCTCCTCTCAGGTCAGACTGAAGCTACCTGGGGGAGCCTTTCACCCTGATGACATATTTCTCCCCTTCTCTGACCTCCCTGTTTCTCTCACTCCCTGACCTGTCTCCCATGGGAGCATTTCCTCAATAATTCACTTGCACACAAATTCTCATCTTGGCATCTGCTTCTGGGAGACCTAACTGAATCAGCTGGCAGTCGTCAGCTTTTGTTGAAAAAGCTAGCTGGAGAAAAAAAAAAAAAGTTGGTAATGTTGATGTGTTCACTTTATGATAGTCTATCAGGGTGTACAATTATCATTTTTAGTTTTCTATATGTATATCATTCTTCAAGAAGAAAAATTTAAAATATATATATTTCAAACCCTGTGACTAGAAAAATCCAGAAATGTGTCCTAGAATGTTTTCATACAGTTATGTAGTAATTTGAGTTTAAGAGCATTAATTACAATGTTATTATAACAAATAATCAAAAACATTGTATATATTCAAACTTAATTTTTAAGTTATAGTATGTTAACATCTACATGATTAAACACCACCTATTTATTACAAAACATTTTAAATTATTTAATGACAAAAATATCAATAAGTATTATTTCTAAAATAATCAAATTACAAGGCAGTACATAAAATATAGCTCCCATTTGGAAAAATAAAATTGTGTATGTATTTTTAATGTGCATCAAGATATTAGTAGTGGTTAAGTGGTAAGATTATGCCTACTTTTTTTTCACTCTCTTCTGACGTCTTCAGCGTATTTTCTCAATTTTCTATGATAAATATGTAGTCATTTTGATCAGAAATGTAAAAAAAACAAAAATTGTTTCCTCCAAGTAGTGTCCGTATCATGGAAAATAAAGTAGCTTTTAAAAATAAGTGGATATTTTCCACAGCAATCGAGATAGCTACTACCAAAAACAGATGAAAAAAAATAACAAAATAACAAATGTTCAAGTGTTGGTGAGGATGCAGAGAAATCGAAACCCTTGTGTACTATGGATGGGAATGTAAAACGGTGCAGCCACTATGGAAAACAATACGGCATTTCTCAAAAAATTAAAAACTGTACTACCATATGAACCAGCAATTCCTCTTCTGGGTATGTATCCAAAAGAATTGAAAACAGGGTCTCAAAGAGATACTGGTGTACCCATGCACACAGAGGCACTATTCACAATAGCCAAAAGGTAGAAGCAACCATGTGTTCATTAATGGATGAATGGATAAATAAAATGTGGTATACCTACATACAATGTAATATTATTTAGCCTTATAAAGGGATGAAATTCTGACACATGCTACAACACTGACGGACCTCAAAGACAGTATGCTAAGTGAAATAAGCCAGTCACAGAAGGATAAGTACTGTATGATTCTATTATAGGAAGTATCTAGAGTAGCCAAATTCATAAAAACAGGAAGTAGAATGGTGGTTGCCAGATGCTGGGAGGTGAGGGCCACGGGGAGTTGTTTAATTGGTATAGAGTTACGATTTTGCAAGAAGAAAAGTTCTGGAGATTTGTTTGCACAGCATTGTGAATATACTTAAAAATACTGAACTATACACTTAAAATGATTAAGATGATAAATTTTATGTTATGTGTACTAGAGCACAATTTTTTAAAAAATGCATGGATCTTACTATTGCCATTTAAGGACGGTTGCGGTGGAGCAATTCCAGGACTTTCTGTTTTAATCCTAGTCACCGCCCAACAAATGCTTACTCTGCTAACTAGCTCTGCATCACCATCAGTGGTTTCCTTTTTTCTCAGCACTTTATGCTCTAGACAAGTGTTGTCCAGTAGAACCTTCTGCAATGATGGAATTGTTCTATATCCGAGCCGTCCAAAGCAGTAGCCACCAGGACGTGGCTGTTGAGCATTTGAAATGTGCCTTGTATGACTGAGGATCTGTATTTTTTATTTTATCTAATTATCATTAATTCAATTTAAGTAGTTACCTGTAGCCACAAGGGGTTTCTATATTAATGCTGGTCTAAACTTTTTTGTATCCATTGTCCTCTACCACTGGATGAACTTTGCTTGTGATAACTTTGAGAAAACAGAAGAAAAGCTCTCCACTCTCAACAGTTCTTATGTTTCTCTTTTTCTGGATTACAGTTATCCCATTTGTTGGAACCACATCCCCTAAACAGTATGCTTTCTCTACCTTTCCCACTTAAAGAGCCTCCTTTGTGATATTCCTTTTCAACTGCTCTGCTGGCAAACAATTGTCATTGTGAAATGGCTGATAAGTGCTTTGCCGAGTTTCTGATTGTTATCAGGTTACAGAGTCTTATAGGGGATCATTGGTGAAGTGCAAGCCAAGGCAGTGTGAGTAATTTAGGGGTAACTACAGCTGCTCAGGTGTAATTAGCTGATGCTGGGTGTACTCTTTTTTACCTGGGGAACTCAAGCATTCAGAGATGGCTCTCCTGATTACAGAATGAACTCATACAGAAGACAGCAAAGCAACATTTTGAAGAAGGAAAGGACAAGCACTGGAATCAGATGTCTCTGGGCTTAATTCCATTTTTGACAAATACTATCTATCATCTTGAAAAGTCCAAAACTGCTCTGATCCTACCATATTTTGCATCTACAAGATGAGGGTAATAATACGTTTTAGATGATTAAGCCTGGTATATAGTGATCAGTGAGTAAATGGCAGCTCTTAAAAATGACTAACTCTACATCCCTGCTCTTCTTTCCATTACCTCATTTTATCTCTTCATCCCTTTGGCTGTAACAGAAATAAGAGGTTTATAACCCCACCTGCCTTTTAAAGAAAGTGTCTCTGTGTACTCAGCCTTTCATTTTGCTTGGAAAAATAACATGTAGAGATAAATCACTAAATGATTCATTTAGTTGGAAGAAAGTTGCAGTTCTTATTCGCTGTTTTATTTCGTTTTGTCATCTTGGTCTGGAGGTGGCTTGGGAGTGGAAAACAATGCAAGAGATGAAAGATGAGCCAGAAAAGCTGGACCTACATAGAGCAATAGCAAGGTGAGGGTGGCGGACACCACCATGGTACAGTCAAGCAATGGCTTCAAAGACTAGAAATATCCTTATGGATTCTGAAACCATTGGTTGCCAAGCACTTGATGCAAGTTCCCTGTTTTGACACCCCCATAAACACTTTAGTAGAATTTGCTTTGCTTAGTATAGCTTTTTGCATGAAAGGATGCTTGTTAGGAAACTCAACGAGAAGTTCAATTCTGCAGCTATATGAATGAGGGACTAAAACAGAGAGAGAAGACAGCATACATCTTGGGCTGCCCATTCATCCACTCATTCATTTAGACTTTTAATCAACAAGAATTTATTGAAATTACTTTCTTGATCGTCTCTTCATGTGAAATATCACCAAACCCAAAGAAAGGGTTATCCTCTTTGTCCTAAAGGATGTTATGGTATAAGAAAAAGGACGAGTACCATAACAAGAGACCTGGAAGAGATGCTGAAGAATTTCCAAGACATCTTCATTTCGCTGATAAGGAAAAAGAAGCTACAAGGCTCAGAGGCTTAAAAGGCCAAGTGATTGTCACTGAGTGTTAGAGCCTTGGCTGAGACCTGTGATTTTGTAATAATGATCTTCCTGTTACACTGAGAATGCCAATTGTGATATCAGGAGAAGGAGAGTTGGATCTTTCTGTAATCATCTCAGCCAAGAGCAATGACCAGGTGTTACTTGGGCTAGGCTAGAGCAGAAACTATAGCTGATTCCCAATTATGTCTCCTCTTCTTCCTCAGTATCAAAAACAACAAAAAGTACTGGTTCTAATTTAAGACTTCATTTTCCCTCTTCCCCTGTAAGTTTTGTCTGGAAAGTGTGAGCTACAAGTAGAATTGCCCTGTGTCATTCCAGAAAATTCCACTAAAGGAATGCAGTGGGCCTCTCAGCCTCTTTCTCCACTTCGATCAGAGCCCTCTCTATGACTACCTACATCAACTCAAAGATCTGCCTCCCAGGCACATGTTTATTTCTTTGTTCTATTTTCTGTGCCATGTACTCTCTTTTCAACTGTGGAATCCTGTTCATCCTTGACATCCCAGCAGAAAAACAAGCCCTACCTCCTTCAAAAATCTTTGTCTGACAACACCAACATTCAGTAAGGGCTCTTCTCTATAAACACACATGGCACTTGCTAATTGTATCACCTATGTCCAGGTAAAGGCCTGGAGACCATTCACCTGGATGTTTTAGAGCCCACAGCTGCCCCTGAGGCCCCTCCATAGAACTCCAGCCCTCTGCAGAGCACAGTCTGTGTGTGCGTGTGCGTGTGTGTGTGCGCGCGCGCGCGCGCGCACGTGCACTGGTGAGTTGGAATAGCATGGGCAGAGAAAATATATATTAGTGTGGATAATAGAAAGTGACCAGAGGAATGCTGCAAAGCCAACCAAAGTCACCCATTTATAGGAGAACTTTTGCCGGGTCCCTGAGGGTGCAAAAGTATATATGTGCTGTGAACCACTAGCTACTCTGTGAAGACAAAAGAAGAAAGAACATATGAATATGGGCCCACCAATTTTGTATTCAAAGTCTGAACTAAATTTCTGTGGGGAACTAACATTATTGGGTACACAGGTATACAACTAGCATGTGTCAAAGACTTTGTTTAATCCATTAGTTAATGAAGGAACTGGAAAAAAATTTACAACCTGTTTAGACGAGAAGTCAAAGAACCATACATTTACGTGGGGTAAAAAGTATTGACGTGAATTTGCAAAAACTGTTCTATCCATAGGCCAGAATCAACTGCATTGCACTGGACAGAGTAAATTTGCTTTTATCTAGGCAAATATTGTTTGCATTGCTCTCAGTTTTCTACAAGTTACTTTCTATATTCAGAATCATAAAATAGCTTAAGCAAAGACAAAAGCTCACAATCTGATAGAATCAGATAATCCCTAGAGGCTCTGTCATTTCATGGAAAGGATGTACATTAATCTCTTTAGCTCATACCAAAATCTTAAATTTCTCACTTTACTACTTATTTCCCCAACATTCTTCAACCTCCTCTAACTCATTTGTAGCCATCGTTTGTCCATAACATCTCCTCAGACAAGTAACTCTTTCTTGCCTCCCAGGCCTTGCACATGCTCTTCCCCTGCCTTTGAAACTCTTCCCTCTCCTTTCCCATCTTCCCCTACCTAACTCTCCTACTCACCTCTTTCCTTCCCAGTCTCATTTCCAATGTCTCTTTCTCAGGTAAACCTCCTTGATCTCCTGAATTTGATAGGCTTCTCACCTGCCCCCATATTCCTACTGCTAGGTACTTGCTCATTTTATGTTTTTAAGCTCAATGGGAACAGAGGCAAGGTCTCTATTTATTGCCTCGGTGAGTGAAAAACAAAAGAAAACAAACAAAAAGAATAGAGCTTAACTAAGCTTCCACATCCTCATGTATAATGAGGGAAAGGATCCCTGTCCTGCCTTTTCTAAATATTGGGATGAGTATGAAGTGAGACCTATAGACAATGACAAATGAGCCTGACAAATAAAAGGGTTTTGTTTTGTTTCTCACTTAAAAAAGAATTTGGCAATTTCTATCTATGACAGCCTTCGATGCTCATGAAGTAAGATCCCAAACAGTCAATGATAAAAATCATGATAGAAAAAATATTTAGAAGCTGATTTAAAATGAAATTGATCCATAGGAAAAAGCAGACATTTTAGGTAGCATTAGAAAAAGTAAAAGTTAAAAGAATAAACACAAACATGAAACTGGCATATATTTGTGAGCAAGGCTGTCAGTTAATTTGGTAAATATGTATTTCCTTCTGACGCACGCACTGTGTCCTTTTGGAGTATTTAGGGAGGGGCTTGGTAATGAGTTGTTTATTATGACCTAAAAACAAATCAAGTCACATGCAAAATGCAGACACTTAATTAAGGAAGAATAATTAATAGCCCATCATCAGAGCCTCCCAGCTACCTGAACTCCAGTCCCACGTCCGGCCTTGCCCGAGACACTTAAAAGCTATCAGTTTACCGCATGTACCATATGATGTTCATACAGAAGACAGATCTACTGACTCGTTAAAGTGAACTAATTATCTCACAAGTTTGAAAGTGAGAACATATGGGAGCTGTTTTCCTTGTGCTTCTGCTTCAAAAACAAAGGACATGAAACTGAACGAGGATTTTCTATAATCTATGTTGCTTGCAAATGCTACTCAAAGTTCACCAAATTCACCAAAACTAAAAATGCTTAATCCCCCCACCCCAGTCAAAGGCTGTCTGGTATTCAATTCCTCTTCTCAAGTCTTTTTATGTCTAGTGTCTTTCCGCTCACTGAGCCGTGACTACTTCTACCAAGATGCATATGGCTAAATTAAAAGTGAACTCTTCTGACCATTCAATTAGTTGTTGGGTCAACATAATGTGAGCAGCTGGTGAGGTGCTTTAATTTGTCTTCCCAAATCCAGCAGATGCATTGGTGCTGTAAGCACAGGCCTCTAAGGACACAGAGCCTGTCTTCAGTGGACATGGCAGTGAGAATCTCAGGCAGGGAAGAGAAGACCCTGAAGGAAGAGGAGAGACCCTCTCATTCAGGAGCACTCTTCTTTAGTTTAACTCTGTAGCAGAAGTCAATCTCTGGCTTCCAGATGGAAACAGCTTAGGATCTGGGGCCCAAAGTCAGCTATATTGAATAAGCCTGTCATTTGTAGTAGCACCCAAATTCGAAACTAACACTGAGTTACTTGAAAACTGAACCATTCATATGATTCAGCAGTCTCACTCCTGGGTATATATCTGGAAAAAGTAAAAACTCTAATTTAAAAAGTTAGTATATCCCACTCCTGGGCATACACCCAGATAAAACTGTAATTCAAAAAGATAGATGCACCCCAATGTTCATAGCAGAAGTTTTTACAATGGTCACAACCCAAGCGCCCATCAACAGACAATTGGCTTAAGAAGATATGGTGATTATATATATATAATATATATATATATATATTATATATATATATAATATATATATAATATGTATGTTATATATAGATATATATTATATATATATACACACAAAATAGAATATTGCTCAGCCATATAAAAAGAATGAAATCTTGCCATTTGCAGTGACATGGGTAGACCTAGAGAATATTATATTTAGTGAAGTAAGTCAGAGAGAGAAAGACAAATATCATATGACATCATTTATATGTGGAATCTAAAATATGATACAAATGTTTTATTTACAAAACAGAGACTCACAGACATAGAAAACAAACTTATGGTTACCAAAGGGGACAGTGGAGGAAAGTGGCGGGAGAGAGATAAATTAGGAGTTTAAGATTAGCAGATACAAACTACTATATATAAAATAGATAAACAACAAGGTCCTACTGCATACTACAAGGAACTATATTCAATATCTTATAATAAACCATAATGGAAAGAATATGAAGAAGAATATATATACATATATATGTATATATATGTATATATATATAACTGAATCTCTTTGCTGTACACCTGAAACTAACACAATATTGTAAATCAACTATACTTCAATAAGAAAACAAACAAACAAAACAACTGAGCCCGGTCACAGAAGCATAAGGCTGAGATTATTCAGTAAGAGTTTAGTAATATCTAGATGTTTATCTAGGTATTAACCATTACATTATTAATGAAATTTTTATTCTTTTGCCTTTCTTTATACATGAACTTTGTCCTTGCTAGCTTACATTTGCCTAGGGAACTTGTCCCAGACAGAATGCAAAGAGAAGGAGCAAGGTGATATATGAGTTTTGTCAGGCAAAAATAGGATTAGGCACTAAGGCAAAGGTCCTGCAAGCCAGGCAATGGTCGTGAGAGTAGGTTTCCCAATACTTATTTCTCCTCCTTTGGTCTATTAACAAGCATGTCTAAAGCATCCATTGCCATAGTTTTCTCCAGCAATGTAAAGAGACATCCTTTCACCTACAGCAGCAAGGGCAGGAAGCCAGCCATTTCATGATAGATATGATGTGAGTAGGGTTTACAGTTGAACTGTGTCCTCCCAAAAGATATGCTGAAGTCTTCACCTCCAGTAATGGTATATGAACATGACTTTATGTTTAAATAGTCTCTACAGATTGAATCAAGTTAAGATGAGGTCATTAGGGAGATTCCTAATCCCATGTAACTGGGGTCCTTATAAGAAGACAGCCATGTGAAGACACAAACACAGAAGAATATCATGTAAAGACACAAAGACACAGAGACACAGGGAGGACACCATGTGACAATGGAAGCAGAGACTGGCATGATATCTGCAAGCTGAAAAATGCCAAGGATTGCTGACCAATACCAGAAGCTAAAAGAGGCAAGGAAGGAGTCTCCCAGAGAGGTTTCAGAGGGAGCATGGCCCTGCTAACACCTTGATTTTGACTTTGGGCCTCTCAAACTATGAGACAATACATTTCTATTGTTTTGAGCAACCCAATTTGTGGTACCTGAGAAATTAATACATGTACTATGAGAATATAAAAAAAGGAAAGACGGGAAGAGAGCAAGAGGTGAACATCTGTGTCCCTATTTTCCACTCTAGGCTTCTGCCTGGAGGATGTGAGAACATCAAGTAATTGGGGTAGGGGTAGGGGTAGGGGGGTTCTCTTGCCAAGCTTCTCCAAGTACTTGAGATAAGGCTACCTCACAGGTGCCCTGCAACAGCCTGGGGAGAGTCCTGGCAAGAAAATCCTGGTGGTACAATGTGTCTGAAAGGGAACCCCAAGAGGTGTAGCTTTCCCAAGGCTCCCCTTGGTGCCTTTGTGACATTCCCAAGGACCAGGAAATGCTGGAACCAATAGTACTTTATGTTAGAATTCCACATTTGTCTTGAAGTTCCAATTACTGATCTTGTTTATCTCCTCTTCTCAGTCGTATAGATTTGTTTTGAATGGGTTGGGAACTCAATTCCTGATTTTCCAGTGAGGTAACCATTGTACAAGTTGGTTAATCAAACATTGCTTTTCCTAGCATCCCAATTTCTGTTAAAGACATGACCATTCATTGAGCCTCCCAGGCTTGATACCACAAATGCAGCTTAGGTGACTGCCTCTCTCAGTCGTAATGTCGTCACGATCATTCCTCAATGTGATAAATACCCTATCAGCCCTTCTGAGACCAGCCTCCTGCCTGCTTCATTCATTCAAGAAATAAATAAAATTAATGCTTAGTAAGCAACAGTCATCTTTCTAGGTATTTGAGGTTTAATAATGAGTGCAGTGGAAGTAATATCTGCCTTCATAGAGCTTTTATAGTCTATTAACAAGGGTAGATATAAATGAAATAATTATCCAGCTAAATTTCTAACTGAAACTGTCATAAACATTGTGAAAAGAAAGTGCAGGGTTCTGTGAGATATTGTAATGGGGAACTGATCTGGTCTGGGCAGTAGTAGTAAGGAAGGATGGAAGAGGAAGTGACAGTTGATGCAAGATCCTACGAGCAAGCAGGAGTTACCTGGGTGGAGGTAGGTGGTGGTGGAGTGGTAACTTATGGTAAAATCTTATGTAAATGAACTTATTTACCAAACAGAAACAGACTCATAGACTTAGAAAACAAACTTATGGTTACCAAAGGGAAAACGCGGCGGGGGCGGGATGAATTAGGAGTTTGGGATTAACATATACAGACTGCTATATATAAAACAGATAATCAACAAGAACCTGCCGTATAGCACACGAAACTCTACTCAATATTCTGTAATAACCTATATGGGGAAAGAATCTGAAAAAGAATGGATATATACATATGTATAACTGAATCACTTTGCTGTACACCTGAATTAACACATTTTAAATCAACTATATTCCAATATAAAATAGAAATTAAATTTTAAAAAGCTTATATAAAGCCTGAAGGAAGAATGAGCATGGAAGGAACCTTAAAAAGGACAGCAGGATGGCAGTGGAGAGCCCGTGGGGAAAGCTATAAGAGCAACAGAAAACTATTGTAAAATTTCCACTGGGTGATTACATCTGGCAACTGCAGCCTTCAGTCACCTGGCTTGACTGTGAAGAGATGGGAAGGGTCAGTATTTGTACAGGGAGATGATCTGATCTCCATTCAGTGGTCCTCAGCTTGGCTGTATGTGGGCATCACCTGTGGAGCTGTCCAATATTCTGGTGCTGGGTCTTGCCCCCAGAGTCCCATACAATTCATTTGGTTACACTCTAGGCATTTCAATTTGTAAAATTTCTTCAGGTGATTCTAATAAGCAGTCAAGACTGAGAACCACTGTGATACCTGGATGCTTAGCTACATAATGGCAAGGGTTTTCTTTTTTCCCTATCTCTTATAACATCTCTCATCCCTGTCCCCATATTTAGAACAGTATCTGATGTAATGCTTAATAGAGGAAGGAAGGAATGAAAGAAAGAAGGGAGGGAGGGAGGGAGGGAAATGAGTGAACATTTTTTAATATGTTTCATTATTTCCATTTATACTTCTATCTCTAAGTAAAATATTTTGCCCTTGCATTAAGTATAAATCCTACCACGTTCTAGTTATAGTTTCTCTCTCTTCTCTCTCTCTCTCTCTTAACCTACCACCCCCTAGGTGTTGGATGTTCTCATGGCTACCCAGCTGAACACTACATCTTGCAGCTTTCTTGGAAGATTGTCTTGGTCATGTGAAAAAACGTTGACCAATAAGATGTCATCTGAAGTTACATGTGCAAGTTCTAAGTTAAGTTCTCAGAGACAAACACAGTTGCATTTCACCTTCCCTTTTCCCTTCCCAGGGCTGGAACATAGACATGGAGTTTGTGAGCCAGTTTCAACACTGCAGATGAAAGCAACACACCGTGCGAGGATGAAGCAACAAGATAATGCTACCAAATGTTTGGCCATATAGAGAAACAGTCATGTAACAACTAGCTTCCCACTAGACAAAGAAAACAAATTTTATTGTTCGTATCATTCAGGAGATAAATAGATGAATGTGTATTTTATTTTAATAAGCAGCCAGAAAAAGTAGCCTTAGGAAAATAGCAATGTTATATATTAATTTAATATAGGTTTCCCTCTAAGAGTTTAACATCAATTCTTTGGGAAGCTTATGCATTGGAGGCCAAGTTAGCATACAGAATATTATGTTTTAATTAAGGGAATCTCATATTACTTCATGATCCTATGCCAATTCATATTTGATATCAATTGAGCAAGAGATGAAAATGGATGTTGTACACTCCATGGGTGTTCACTCTACATCTTAAAAGGAATAAACTATGGCAAAGCATTTGTTATAACTTTGAGATCCTTGTTTTTCATGTGCATTTACCCCAGCAACATCATGTTTCATTTCTCCAAATGTTCATGAACTACAGGTGACAGATGGATACTGAAAATGTTTTAGCTGCTCTAAAAAGGAGTTCTGGAGTTATTCTCAGGAAACAGTTTTTTTGTCTTTAAATCAAAAGTATTTAAACTCTTTAAGAACAAAAAAATAATTTAAAAAAAATCAGGGTGTGTGAGAAAGAGTGGGTGAATATTCACACCAGCTGGCACACTCAAGCCTTCAGTTGTTAAATAAGCTTGTGGGACTTCTTTCCATCTCTAAAATGAAAACTGTTCCTGCTGGGTAGAATTAGATGTGTTAATGCACCAAAGACCACTGGACCATTCATGTGTCTGTACCTGCAAACTTCTAATACATACAGGTCAGCGAAGTGGGGAAAATGTCACGTGGCTTCATTTGCTCAAATTTTCAATAGTTCACTTTACATTTCACCTGGAATACAAATGTGGTTGACAGGATAATGCCTTCTCCCTTCAAAGACGTCCATGTTCTAATCCCTGAAACCTGTGAATATGTTACTTTACATGGCAAAAAGGGACTGTACAGATGTGATTAGATGAAGGATCTTGAGATGAAGAGAGTATCCTGGATTGTCCAGGTGGGCCCAGTATAATCACAGGTGTCCTTATAAGAGGAAGGCAGAAGGGTCAGTGTCAGAGGAGGAGATGTGACCATGAAAGCAGAGGTTGGAGAGATGTGTGGCTACAAGCCAAGGAATGCTGGCAACTTCTAAAAGCTGCAAAAGGCAAGTAAGTAGATTCTCCCATAGAACCTTCAGAAGGAATGCAGCCCTGCTGACACCTTGATTTTAGGCCAGTAAAACCCATTTCTGACTTCTTACCTATAGAATTCTAAGACAACAAATTTGTGTTGTTTGAAGTCACCATATGGTGATTTGTTAAATCAGCAATAGGAAATTATCTTTTTTATGGAAAAACATCAGTCATGACCCCTAGGATATGCCATATGCATAAATGAACTCACAATGGATAATAGAGCAAAGTTAGAGCTATAAAATCCCTTCAAAACACAGAACACCTTTGTGACCTTGGAATAGGCAAAATTTTATAGACAGGACATGTAAAATGAATTGACTGCATGGAAAATGAAAACTTCAGCTCATGAAAATATACCTTTAAGAAAATCAGGAGAAGGCCCCAGATGGAGAGAAAATATTTGTAATAGATGTATCTGACGAAGGACTTGTATCTAAAATACATAAAGAACTTACACGACTCAATAAAAAGACAAACAACCCAAAGCTTAAAATATTAACAAAAGAATTGAACAAGCATTTCACAACAGAAAATATAAAAATGGTCAATAAGCACATGAAAATGTATTCAACATTATTAGTCATAAAAGGAATATAAATTAAAACAAAAACTCTCAAGGAAATAGAACTGAGATGCTCATACATCATCACTGGTGGAAAAGTTAAATGTCATAACTTCTGGAAAATAGCTTTGCAGGTTCTCATGAAGTTAAGCTGATACTTCCCATATGACCCAGGACTTCTACTCCATGGCATTTACCCAAGGAAAATGGAAATAATTTTCTACCAAAACTGTATTTGAATACTCATAGCAGCTTCATTTTTAGTAGCCAAACCTGGAAACAAGCTAAATGTTTATCAACAAATAAAGGGATGAACAGATTCCAATATATCCATACAATGGAATACTATTTGACAGTGAAAAGAATGAACTACTGCTACATAAAACAACAAGGATGAATTGCAAAAACATTAATCTGAGAGAAAGATGCCAGACACAGAAGAGTACATTCTATATGAGTTCATTCTGTTGTTATTCAGTAATACGCAAAACTAAAATCCAATCTATAGTGATAAAAAACAGAACCATTGTTACCTGGGGCTGGGAGTGCTGGTGGGCATTGATTGGAAAGAGGTAAGGGATATTTTTGGGTGATAGAAATGGTTTTTTATCTAGATTTTGGTGGTCATTTCATGGGTAAGTGAATTTGTCAAAACTCATATGTGGATGCATTTTAATTATGTACATTACAATTTTTAATCTTTTTTCAGCTTTATTAAGAGATAATTGACAAAATTATGTATATTTAAGGTGTACAACATGATGATTTCATATAAATATACATTGTGAAGTGATCATCACCATCAAGCTAATTAGCATCCATTACCTCACATAATTGATTTTATTTTTCTTTTCATCTCCCCTAGCACCCTCCCTTCTGGCAGCCACATGTTCGTTCTCTATATCTATGGGTCTGTTTCTATTTTGTTATGTTTACTTATTTGTTATTTTTTTTAGACTCCACATATAAGTGAAATCATACAGTATCTGTCTTTATCTGACTTATTTCTTTTAGCATAATACCTTCTAAGTCCATCCATTTTGTTGCAAATAGAAGGATTTCCTTCTTTTTATGACTGAATAATATTTCATTTTGTGTCTATATACATCACATCTTTTTTATCCATTCATCTATCAATGGACTTAAGTTGTTCCCATATCTTACCTATTGTAAATAATGCTACCATGAACATAGGGGAACATATATCTTTTCAAATTAGTGGAAGTGGAATTGCTGGATTGTATGGTAGTTCTCTTTTTAATATTTTGAGGAACCTCCATACTGTTTTTTGTAGTGGCTATACCAGTTTACACTCTCACCAACAGTGCACAAATGTTCCTTTTTCTCCAACGGTTGTTATTTGTGGTGTTTTTGTTAACAGCCATTCTGACAGGTGTGAGGTAATTGGTCATTGTGGTTTTGACTTGCATTTCCCTGATGATTAGTAATGTTGAGCATCTTTTCATGTGTCTGTTGGTTATCTGTATGTCTTCTTTGGAAAAATGTCTATTCAGGTCCTCTGTCCCTTTTTAAATTGGGTTGTTTATTTTTGATGTTGGGTTGTAGGCATTCTTTGTATATTTTGGATATTAATCCCTTAACAGATATATCATTTGCAAATATCTTCTTCCATTCAGTAGCCTGCTTTTTAGTTTTATTGATAGTTTCCTTCATGTGCAAAAGCTTTTTATTGATAGTTTAATGTTGTCCCATTTGTTATTTTTCTTTTGTTGCCCTTGCCTGAGGAGACATATCTAAAAAATTATTGCTGGGACTGATGCCAAAGTGCATACTTTCTATGTTTTCTCTTAGGAGTTTTATGGTTTCAGGTCTTACACCTAAGTCTTTAATCTATTTTGAATTTAATTTTGTATATGATATGAGAAAGGAGTCCAGCTTGATTCTTTTGCATGTAGCTGTCCAGTTTTCCCAGCACCATTTACTGAAACGACTGTCTTTTCTCAGTTGTATGTTCTTGCCTCCTTTGTTGTAGATTAACTAACCATATAAGAGTGGGTTAATTTATAATTTTAATTATTTAAAGTAGATTTAATTATTTTAAATGATAAAAATTTAAAGTATGAAAGAAGGTGGTGATAAAGTTGAAAAGCTCTCTTCCCATGTCTGAGGCAAGAAATTAAGACTGTGATACTTTACTATATCAGAAAGCAAGAGAGCAATTCAAGACAATAATTCAAGATCTTGTCAAAAGGCACTGGAGCATGAATGAAGGGGCTCCCATTGGTCAAAGATAGGGCAATATGAACATCAAAATGAATAATAAATGCAGTTGATTGAACTTTGTTTAATACTTAAAAGCTGATGGATTCATAACAAAAGAGAAGGAGGAAGGAGAGAAGATTGAGAGAGAGAGAGAGAGTGCGTTAGAGAGAGAGAACCGTATTAGACACCATTGGAATTAACTGGACAAAGGACCATAAACTTCCTTCCCTGAAAACTGGAAATTAAAGGGAAAGAATTAAGCATCTATCTTGCATTTCCTTTATAAAGTTGTCACAGACCAAATTGCCCTAGGTGATAAGGAAAATTTATTATTTACAGATGAATTCTAGATAATAGATATGGAAGGAATTACAGAATTTTTTAAATCCCTATTTAAAACCCCAGTTGAATCATTGGCTCAGGCAATGACAATCAATTCATGAACAATTAGTGAAAATTTACCTTAATTTATTATGAAGACAATTATAATAGTGAGATTGACCTGTTCTACCTGAACCCATTAATCCATTTTTGCATCAGTCATAGTGGGACAGCAAGGCACTGTGTACCTCCTGGGTGATACAATACAAAGCACGCTATGAAATGTTGTTGCCCAAAACATTGAACTTGAGTCTAATCAAGCCCATAGCATGACTTCTATGTATAGAATATATGAGGAGGATATAAGAATGTGTTAAATGACCCCACCAGGAACAACCAGACAGACTCAGAATATGGGATTGTATACAGGAAATCTAAAAAAGAGCAATGGAACAGAATGAGAAGTTGTTGTTTCATAACCTCAGGAGTTCCCTTGGTGAAGTATGAAACTGATCTCTTTACACAGAGGGCATGCATGCAGAGACCAAAGAAAAAAACCACTCCAGACTGGCAGGTGGCAGGTTTAATAAGGAAAGGAACTTACCTACTAGGCTTGTCTTAGGTGGCCACAAGACAAGTCAATCTCCACACCCACTCATCAGAATCTTAAAGATAGGCGTAAGGGATTAAAAGGTACAAACTATTAGGTATAAAATAAGCTACAAAGATATATTGTACAACACAGGGAATATAGCCAATATTTTATAATAACTATAAATGGAGTATAATCTTTAAAAATTTTGAATCATATATTGTATACCTGTAACATATAATATTGGACATCATTTATACTTCAATTTAAAATAAATTTATATAGGTGCCTTATTGGCAATCAGTCACATTAGTGTTCAGCCCAGATGGCCTCAACAGCACATTGCTTTCTTAGGGTTGCATCCTTGAAAATGGCTCCCTCTGTGAGAACGGCAGGCAGAACGTACATTCCAGGGACAGTGGAGTGGGTAAGTAAACTCTCATTGCCCAGGTCCAGCTCACAGGCCAATCGCCCTCCTGATGACCGCCTCCAACAGAAGTCTAGAGTTCATCACGTAGTAAAGGTTGTATGTTCAAGTCAGTGGGAAAATTGTAAAATAGGCGATAAAAGGTTTTGTGAAAATTAGATAAATATTTCTGGAATAAAGATAATAAATTTGTTCCTACCATATCATAAAAAAACTACAGATAAAATAAGAACCTAAGCCTAAAAATAATATTAAAATGTACAAAAATAAATAAATACCTTTATAATCTTGGAATAGGAAAGGACTTCCTCATTAAAACTCAAAATACAAAATCCATAAATGGAAGTTTGGGTAATTTAAGATATAAATGTTGGGCTTCCCTGGTGGCGCAGTGGTTGAGAATCCGCCTGCCGTTGCAGGGGACATGGGTTCGTGCCCCGGTCCGGGAAGATCCCATATGCCGCAGAGCGGCTAGGCCCGTGAGATACCGCAAAAAAAAAAAAAAAAAACACACACACACACACACACACACACACACACACAAAGATATAAATGTTAAAATTAAGTATGATTTAACAAGTGAAAAACAAACCTTTAACTGGGGAAGAATGTTTTCACCTTAAAAATTAGGCAAAGTATTAGTTTTCAGACTAAAAAGAACTCCTACAAATCTAAAAGAGAAATACAAAAATCCTAAAGAAAAGTGGGCAAAGGATATAAACCACCAATTCACACAGAAGGGAAAATGTGAGGAATTAGCACACAATAATACATATTCAACTTTGAAATATATGCAAATAAAAATAATAAAGCTATATAATAATAAAAGTAGTAATATATAAATAATAATAAAATTATATAACAAAGATATATGATATATAATATAAAATGTATAGTAACATATAATTATATGTAGACATATATCGTATAATAAGGTATATAATAAAGATATATAACTTTTCAGATCACAGAATAGGAAAAAAAACTGAAGATCATGTTTACTGTTAGCAAGCTTATGGAGAAATGAGTACTCTTATACATTTATGGTGGGAAAATACTTTCCCCCACTTATTATGTTTCTTTTCTTTCACACGAGGAAAGCCCCAGTCACATAGCACACTTCTCTCTGCCTGTCAATCATTTATTCCTATGGGAGGAAGGGTTAATATGATTGTGGAGTTCCAAAAATGAAACAGCAAGACTGCATAACCTGGTTTCTTCTTTCTCCCATTCTCTTGATAGTACACAGCTCAAAATCAGCAAGCTTTCTGTTTTGCACTTGTATTTTCTGATCCTGTGGTTGAGGGATCAAGCAGGGAAGGCTGCTCCAATCCAGGGACTTCCAGAGGGAATTCTATCTAATTCTGTGATTCAGTGTAGAAAATTTACTTGCCTGCAAAAATAAACTATTTATTCAAAAACAAGTTTTATAAGTAATGAAGTAGAATGTTTGCTTCCATCTACCATATGATTCCATTTATCTATTGCTGAATAATAAAACATCCCTAAACTTGGTAGCTTGAAACATTTTTTTTTTTTTTTTTTTTTTTTTTTGCGTTATGCGGGCCTCTCACTGTTGTGGCCTCATCCGTTGCAGAGCACAGGCTCCGGACGCACAGGCTCAGCGGCCATGGCTCACGGGCCCAGCTGCTCCGCGGCATGTGGGATCTTCCCGGACCGGGGCACGAACCTGTGTCCCCTGCATCGGCAGGCGGACTCTCAACCACTGCGCCACCAGGGAAGCCCAAAACAATTTATTTTTATGTGTCAGAGTTCTGAGCTTTGACTGTACTTAGATGGGCATTGGTTTCCTGGGCTTCTCACATTGTTTGCAGTCAGATAGCAGCTGGAGTTGGAGTCATTTGAAGGCTCAACTGGGCTAGGCATTCAAGATGGCACTTTCACATTTCTTTCATTAGATGATGGCTTTTAGCTCATTGATTAGCTAGGAACGTTGACCAGAAGACCCTCTCACATAGTTTGGATTTCCTACAGCATTTTAGCTCTGCTCCCTATGGGTACTTCCTGAGAGTAAGGATTCCAAGAGACCCAAGTAAAACCTGCAAGGCTTTTTGTATCCTAATTTGAAGTTCCCAAATATCACTTCTGTCACATCCTTTTAGTCAAGGCTACTAACTAGGGTCAACCCAGATTCAAGGGAAGGAGAATTAGACTCTACTTTTGATGGGAAGAGTAGCATGTGAGTAAAGATAGGAAAGACAGTGGCAGTCATCTTTGATTTCTATCTCACACAACTTTTGCCTTGTTACTGAATCAGTTCCAAGTTCAGATAGGAAAGAAGAAGAGATTTTCATTGGGCTTCCACAGAGCTGCAAACAAACTATTTATAGGAATATAAATGCTCTTATGAAGAGCAATTTGACAGCATAGATTAAATAAGAAGTGGCATACCCACCAATATAAATTCTAGGATCTCTCTGAAATATTTGTTCACAAATGCACCCAAAGAGATTTGTACAAAGATGTCTGTGTCTGCATTTTTTTTTTTTTTTGGCCGCTCCACGCAGCTTGTGGGATCTTAGTTCTCTGACCAGGGATCGAACCCTGGCCCCCATTAGTGGAAGGCGGAGTCCTAACCACTGGATGGCCAGGAAGTTCCCTGTGTCTGCAGTATTTGTATTAGCAAGCAATAGGAACAGTGGGAATAATCACCAATGAGGTGAAAATTTTAAAATATGATAAACTCCTACAATGAACTATTATGCAGAAGTTCAAAAGAGTAAGATGCAAACAACAAGGAAATTTTTCTGAGACTTACTCAGTGATTTGCCTTTTACATATAATAATGAAATTAATAATGCAAAAATGTTAATAATATATGTATATAATTTTATTGGAAAATTACTTGTATGACTATATAATTTTAATAATGGTTTGTTCTTGGGCTAATATTGGGAGATGGATGTCAAGCTTAATCTCTACTTAATATTTTATAATAAAAACATTCTCCTATTACTTGTGTAATTTTAAAATATATAGTAAACCAGAGATCAATAAGAACTATGGCTTTATTTTGATATTTTATGGGTCCTTCTTGGATTTGACCAATTAACAGAAATGTGTTTCTTTAATAGAAAATATAGTAACATCTAAAACAATAGCACTATGTTTTAACGGTTATAGATAGTTAATAAATAATACTGTCTTTTTCATTTGTTTTCAGAAGTAATTAAAAGATAGGTGAAGGAATCAGACAGAGATCCTTATGTGTAAGGTTTATTGCTAATTAAAGCTAAGTTGGAGAACTTGGCTTAAAGTGAAAACATATGAATACACACCTAGAAATATACTTGCCTTCTCAATTACAGGAAAGGCTTAGAAATTGCAGGACTACCTCTATAAAATTTACTGCATAGAGAAGCAGAGAATATGTGGGACACCAAACCTGACGTTGTAGGCAAAATTCTAAAATAACCTCCGAAATTCCTGGCCCCTGGTAAACACATACATTCTCCCAGTTATTCAATCAACACTGATCTAAGTGTTGCTGTAAGGAATTTTACAAATATAATTCAAGTCCAAATTCAGTTGACCATGTTAGGATAGGGAGATTATCCAGATGAGCCTGACCTAATCTCATGATCCCTTCAAAACTGGTCTAGAAATTAGAGACAGAGACTTCAGAGATTTGAAGCATGAAAAGGATTTGTCACACTGCTGCTGGCTTGAAGATGGAGGGGACTCTGTGTCAAGGAATGTGGGCAGACTCTAAGGGCAGGGGCTGGGCAGCCAATAAGGAAATGCAAAACCTCAGTCCTACAGTCACAAGGATCTGAATTCTGTCAACAGCAACATCAACAAAGATGAGGATGGAAGTAGATCTTTTCCCCAGAGCCTCCAGAAGAGACCTCGGCCTGGTCATCACCTTGATTTCAGTCTTGTGACACCTTGACAAGAGCTCAGAAAACCCATGCCTAATTTCTGACCTACAGAACTATTAGCTGATAAATGGGTGTTGCTTCCAGCCACTAAGTTTGTGGCAGTTTGTTACACAGCAATAGAAAACTAATACACAGAGTAAAAAGACAGAAAGAGGTAAGCCATAAATGCACCAAACAGAAAAGCTGAAGAGAGATAGACGGAGTGGGAAGAAGCCCAAATGTTACTTTAATGAAGGTTCCTCTTCATAGGAGCTTGGGAATAAGTAAGTGTTCCCCACTCACATAAAGTTGGAGATGTTCACTGTCAGCTCCAGATAGGAGCTTCCTGATCACTTAGCTCAGAGTTCTCAACAGATGACCTACGTATATATTCAGTAGGACAAGCTGCTATGCTAGACTTTCTTGTGTGTTACTAGAGATTTACTTTCCCTGGATCTCACCCTCTGTCTTATGTATCCCCTAATCATTGTGACAACCAGAAACACCCTCTCACATTTCCATATGCCCCCAAAGGGCAGTGACAGTACCATTGGTCGAGAACCAATGAAGCTCAACCTCATTATTTTTCAGATGATGAAAGTGAGAGAGAAAGAAACTTTGAAAAGGTATTATGAGCCCCTTAGTGTCAGAGCTACTCTACATGTAGGATTTAGATCGTTGTTTGTTGCAAACATAAATTACACATGGCATTTTCTTAGAAAGTTGTTTACCATTCTAGTCACTATGCAAGGATTCTGGGCCCCCATGTTTCCCTCCTTCACTTTCTTCCAGTGTTTGCTTAGATGTCCCCTTCTCAGGAAAGTCTTCATGACCCTCATTTAAAATCACAAACACCCTCTTTTATTACCAATAGTCCGTACTTATCATTTTCCTTCTCTGATTTATTTTTTACATAGTACTTATTAGCTTTTAACAGACTATACAATTTACTGATTTTGGTGGGGGTGGGGGGATGCTGCCTAACCTACACTAGACCATAAACTCAAGAATAAAGAATTTCAATCGGTCACATTTACGGATGTGTCCTGGCTTTGTATCGTTGCCTGACACCTGTTAGGCACTCAAAATTTGTTGAATAAATAAATGAGTGTAGCTATTAGTCTAAGTATTTCATAAAAGTAATTATTTTCTCTCCTGTTTAGAGAGAAAATAATAAATTTTAGAATGTAGTTCAATCACATTATATTTGCTAATAAGTACTTCAGAGGAATAACTACAAAAATATGATAAAATAAAGTATATGAAAATAAAGTATATTCAGTAAGGAGTTTATGTGTTACATTTTATAAGACTATGTAAGAAAGAGATTTGTTTTAGTTTCTCAATCAGAAATGATATTTTACTTTCATATAAAATCAAGACATGAATTTTGTATTTCTTTTATATAAATTAAGTATTGACAAGCTCAGAGAGGAATACTATGCATTCATATTCTTCTTAATTTTGCAGTAAATTATTATTCTACATTTTTCTCCTCCCTGTCTGCTCTATAGATTAACAAGGTCAACAGCTTGGTTTTTTTCTTAAAAGGGAATTCTGAATTTCAAAGAATTTAACCATGGTTTCATCAATTTAGTTGTTTTTTTTTTTTTAAAAAAAAACACTGAGTACTTGAGAGATGTCAATAGAGTTTTACTTTCGAAAATATAAATTCAATTTGGTACTTGAACTTGAGCATATTATTTTCTATTAGCAATGAAAAATATATGTATAGAAAACATTGTTAACAGTTGAATGTATATCGTTTGTCATACCAGGAAAATTAATGTGTACTTTGAAAGCTTAATCATAAGCATTTGAAAAAGTGTCTTATGCTACTTAAATTGATTTCATTATTTTTAATCTTTAACTAGATTATCTCATTTTTTTCTATAGTAAATATCCTCACCTAAAAATAGAAAGAATATAAAATTCTTACAGCATATTATCTCTTCATCGGGTTTCAAGATTGTTTCAAACAGTAAATATGATTCTTAAAACTTGCTATGAACTTCACTGCCATCAATGTTCATTTTCCTATCTATCTTTTTTCTTGTAAATGCAATTATTTTTTTTCCTGAAAAACAGAAAGGATGTTGATACACAAGTTTGCTGCCCTCCTGAATATTTTAATCAGAGAGTTCAGTGTTCAGTTGAATAAAAGTGAACTAAAATGTCCTCCATAACTTATAACAAGTGATTTGAACATATCAGGAACATTTTGTTCTTACATAAAGTCTGTTTTTTTTCAATATGTTAAGTAGATTTTCTATTACATAGGGTGGCTGGCAACTCACCAAACATTTATTTGCATTGTTATTATGACATTTTCATACAAAAGATCACATAATCAACCCAGGAGCACTTGCTGTGTTTACATGAAAGGAAGATGATGATTTTTTCCAAGTAATTTAACTTAAAAACCTGGAGGATTGATGTTTTCTGGAAGAAAGGGGATTATATTTTATACACTAGAATCATACCGTGGTGAAGAAAAGTAAGGCAGGGTGAATTCTTTTTAGTTTGATTAGAAATCACCAGCTATGTCTCAAGGCCCCAGTTATTGAAACGGCAATGAAGATATTCCCTGTGCCTGAGGGAATATGATTGATGAATTTATGGAATTAGGGATATAGAGGTGAGCACAATAGATTTAGATTCGAGATAGCTAAAAGGGGAACCAGTCAGGAAAACAATGGAGCAAGACCAGGACAGGGCTAGATATTGGTCTAAAGGTTGAATACTCTCTGTATTTGGATCATCCAACTCTGGACTCCTGCTTTTTGTAGGCCCAGGACTCACTGATTTCCTATCTCTCACTATGGGAAACTCATAAGAGATTATCTAGAGGAAAATACTAGTGATACAAATATCTGGGCCAGAAAACAGTGGGAAAATTAAAGAAATCACACAGATCCAATGAATAATGTTGGGAAAGGAAACTGACCTTCTAAAGGAGTACAACCCAAGGTAAGGAAACCCAGTGGCATCCTCCTGAAGGAACATCAGAACAGAAAGGGAAATTGATAAAATAGAAATGCTATTTTAAGCATGGAGAATTTAAAGGCCAGGGAAGGACTGTATCTTGAGGAACAAAGAGCAGAGGCATTGGAGCTCTTGGGACCCCAAGAGCATGTGTTTCAGAAACATCAGTAGCTTTAGTTCAGGAATCTGCTGAGGATGTTTTGAGTCCCAGCTGAAACAAATGTAGTTCTAAGCAAGCACCTTCCCCAGGAAGCAGATTTCACAGGCCTAAGAGAAAATATGGAAAGTCATGGCCACAAGCTTATTGTCAGGACTAGGAAGGCCTGCTTAAGAGAGAATAGCAACCATGTCACTTATGAAGCTCAAACATTACAGCTCTGGGGTTTCATAAACAAGAAGTTCAAAGGGAAACTGAAAAATAAGAAGCTTTGAATAAGTCAAAAGAAAATGAAAGACATTTCAATCAAGCCTGGTGATAGGAGTTGGCACCATGTAAATTTCTAAACTTTGAAGAATAATTGCCAGCATTATCGGGTGCTTGCTGTGGGCTGATCACTGCTCTGTTTTACAGGGATTAGCTCATTTAATTCTCACAACATTCTGATAAAGTGAGAAGCACTTTTAATCCTTTTTTTACAGATGGAGAAATTCAGACCCTGAGAGCAAGTAACTTGCCCAGAGTCACACAGATAATAAGAAGAGGAGCTGGGATACAGGCTCACAAGGTCTGGCTCCAAAGAAAGCACTCTAATTACCATACTATAAAACAAGGAAGGAATGAGTCTACAGGAAAGGAAGTAGTTTTCCTGCCCTGCTATGGGATATGCATGGTGTCATGTTAAAATCTAGCAAGACATATCTCCCCCTGAGGTAAGTTGCATAGTCCAGAAAACGCATAAGCTGACATCTTCAAAGACTGAAATTAAGATGGTCTTTTCTGGATGTGGCAGACACTGTGTCTGACCAACCCTATATCCATTCCTTACCCTCTTTCCTTCCCGAGGTGATCATGAATCATCATTCCAACCAATGAGATTCAAGCAGAAAAATTCTGGTTGCAACTTCCAAGAAAGCTCTCACTTGCCTGACAAAGGGAAACTTACCTGGTATGTATTTTCATGCATAGCCCTGTTTTCTTCTTCCTTCATGGAATTCAAGTGTGATGTCTGGAGGAACAGCAGCTACCTAGGGACCATGAGGAGAGCCACTAGCTGAGGATGGCACCACAAGAATAGAGGATCATGAGCTTTTGACAGCATCATCCAGCATCCTCCCCAGCCCTGGACTGGATGCCTCTGGATCACTTGTCTGAGAGACAAATAAACCACAACCATTTAAAAACTAAAAATAAAAAATTCAGATAATTGTTTTGAGCACTTTATGCAGATCTTTCTCTTCTTTGTCTCCCAAATCTGTATAAAATTTTAATAACCCATATCTAAGGGGGTGAGTCCTAAATTCTGAGTTACTTCTCAGTGGTCTCTTGAATTCTAGATCCCTCCAGCTGACTCAGCAAGCCATTCCATGAAGCTCACTGAGGCTCTTACCTCCCTTCCTCTGACAGATAGCTGTCACTCCAAACACCCCATCTAATCTAGTACTACTGAAGCATCTTGCTCTTTTCTAATGCCCAGTTTAAACATGAGTATGTCACCTTCTGCCTTTCCTATCTCCCTACCTTTAATTTTATCAAGAAAGCATGAGATCTGAAAAGAGAAAAAAAATCTTGTTTTATGAAGAGTTAGGGGACACTACATGTTAAACTTTATATATAAATAGGTTGTTTTATTTTTTCTTTGTGCTTCTTTGTTTAAATTTTTAAGATGAGGATAGAAAAGTCATTAAAATTAAAAAAGATGTTTAAGATTATAAAAATATTATAAATCAGTAGTTTCCCCTGGGTCAGCAGTACTAGCATCACCTGGGAATGGTTAGAAATGCAAATTCCTGGGACCAACCCCAGGTGTACTCAGTCACAAACTCTGGGGGGGGCCCAGCAATCTGCATTTTGCCAAGTCCTCCATTGGGTCCTGATGTATGTTCAAGTTTGGGATCCACTGCTCTTTTCTCTAAGCTGTTCAACTATCCCCCTTCCACTCACAGTAAGCACATTCGTATACTGAAATGAAAACTCCCTGAGAGCAAAGACTCAGTCTTATTTATCTCTGTGTCCTCAATACTTAGTAATGTGCCACATACAGAAAGAACAGTCAATGAACTATGCAGACCAATAAATGAACCAGAGAACAAGTGGTGATATTTTATTTTTAAAACAAACCCAAATAAAAGCACCTTATAAATTTGAATATGAAGTGCTATATGTGAAATATCAGGCATTACTCTTCTCAAGATTCATCATAATAGCTATGTCTTTTTTTGATACTTTTGTTTCCACTATGAGTTATATTTTATATGCAGGAAAGTGCATAAAAGACATAATATAGTATAATATAATATAATTATAATATAATGTAATATATAACATTTTTAAATGATGTAAACACATAACTAGCATCCAGATTAAGAAATCAAATGTTTTAGTTATTTAGAAGCCACTATGTCTCACCCCCTCTGCCTACACAAAGTGCTGTAATAATCATTACACAAAGATGATTACTACACAAAGTGCTGTAATAATCATTCCTTTCTTTGTTTTCCATCCACACATGGATCCCTCAACAAATGTCATTTAGTTGTGCCTGTTTTTGAATTATAGCGAATAGGTCTTTGACACTTGGTTCTTCTTCTTCAGATGAAAACCATTCACAATTGAGGCAAGTAACTGTAGTTCATTTTTTTGCTGTATAGTTACATTGTGTAAATGTGCCATGGTTTTTGTTTTTGTTTTGTTTTGCTTTTCGGATCCATTCTATTCATGGACATTTGCAGTGTTTCCGGTTTTTACTATTGTGAACATTTCCCAGCTACAACACCCACCTTCTCAAGACCACACTTGAGCCAAATATACCTCCTTCCTTCTCCCCTGTCCCCACTTGATTATTTTAAAGGTTCATGTAATTCCATCTGTAATCTATAAAGATATTTTTGATAAATAGAAATTCTTAATTTTAATTGGTCACATTAACCAATCTTATTTGAGGAGGGGCAGTCTTATAGATTACTAAAAAAAAAAAAACCTTTCCTACTACAAGTTTATAAAGAAACGTTTTTATTTTGTTTCTAATTATTTAATTCTTTTACTTTTCATGTATAGGTCTCAATCCACCTGGAGCTGGTTTCTGCATAGAGGAATTAATTTCATTTTTGTTCAATATGGTTACCAAAGTTGTGTCTAGGACATTCAGTGAAAAATCCGTCAGTTCACCACTGGTCTACTCTACCTGTCTGCCATATTTAAAGCCTCTGTATCTATGTGAGTTTAGTGTCTAAGCTTTCTGTTGTGGTCCATTTGTATATTCTACAGTCCTTGTACCTATAATCCAGTATCAAATCCTTAAGCTCCTTAAGCTTTGTAATCAGGTAGAGCAAATATTCACTCTGTTCTCTTGGAGAACTACTGACAGTCATAGACTTTGCAATCCCCATATAATTTTCTAAAATCAGCTCATTATGTTAAAAAGTAATTGTGATTTTGGTTGATATGGCATTAGATATCTACACAGTATAGACTCTGAATCTATGTGCATAATACATATCTACATTTTAGGTCTCCTTTGGTATATCTGAATAGTGTTCTTTAATTGTCTCTTTGAAGGACTTAACTTTTTTTGAATTTATTCTTATGTAATTATATTTTTATGCTATTGTAAACTTTTAAATTTGACTTCTGTTTGTTGTTATATAGAAAGCAACTGATTTTTATATTGATTTTTTATCCAACATCTGTGCTAAATTCTTATTAATTCTAATTTATCTATAGTTTCTTTTAATATTTGTAGCAATCTATTGTTGCGTAATAAATTATCCCAAAATCTTGTGGTTGAAAGCAATAATAACAATGTATTATTGTTCACGCTTTCGATGGGTCAGGAATTCTGTAAGGGTACAGAAGGGATGGGTGTCTCCAGTCTATAATGTCCTCAGCTGGACAGTTGGGAGCTGGAACCATCTAAAGTCTTATTCACTTCCCAGCAATTGATGCCGACTCTTAGCTAAGACCTTAGCTGAGGCTGTCGGCTGGAACACTCACATGTGGTCTCTCCACATGTCTTGGGCTTCCTCCCAACATGGTGGCTGGGCTCCAAAAACAAGTGTCCTGAGAGACAGAGAACAATAGCACTATTTCTGCTAGACTCCATTGATCTGGGCAGTCACAAATCCCCTCACAGATTCAAGGAGAGGGAACACAGAGGCCACCTCTCCCTGGGAGGAGTGTCAATCACACTCGAAGCAGCAATATGTGAGTGGGGCTGTGTTGGAACATACAACTTGCCACAGTATTGTATGCACAGAGACACTGCCTGCAAATAATGACAGTTTTGTTTCTTCTTTTGCAATCCTTATTTCATTTATTTTTGTCTTGCCATACTACACTAGCAGGTCACTTTCATACCATGCTGAATAAAAAGGACAAGTGGGTGACCCTTGTATTTGTTTCTTCCTATCTCAAGGGACTGCTTTTAAACACTCCACCATCAAGAATAATTTTTTTGCTGTAGGTTTTGTTTGGGTGCACACGACATTGTAACACCAGTGTCCCCCAGCCAGGAAGGATTTGCTGCCCAGCTGTAAGGATGTGGCCAGCAGATAGCTCCCAACTGTCTGCCCTTCAGGGACTGCCTCAGCTGCAGAAAGCCAGCTCAGTTGAGGTTATGCCTTACCCGGAGCAGCCTGGGAGACTGAGCAATGTGTGGGTATGAAGGCCTGGCCATTTTGGCCCAACGTGGGATCCTCTGATGGATGGTACTAGATCCCACGATCCCACTGTGTTTTCTGAAGCTCTGTCAGGCTTGTATCGCAGTTCACTTCCTGCAATCAATCCTGTTTCTGGCCAATTCCCTTCACTGGTGTTGACCCCTCAAAAATATCTTGTAGCCCAAACTCCACCTAAGCGCCTGCTTCCAGAAAACCTACCCTGCAACCACTGGCACAGGGAGTGGTGGAATAAAGTGGGCAATGAAAGGCAATTTGGAGATGGATGGCCCACTTCCTGGCTGGACTAGGACTCCACCCCTGGTAGTAGGTGGAACACAGGGAGCTTTGGCAGAAGATGGTGGCCCAGTTGTTACAACATTTACCAGAGGTGAATTCTGAGAATATTTTGATGTAAGACAGTGCATTTCAGGGAGACATGTATCAGGCATCTGAGATGTCTATAGAAAATAGTAGCTATAAAGATAAGGGGACTGGATGGTATATTATTTTGATAGAGCTGCCATAACAGAATACCACAGATTGGGTAGATTAAACAACAGAAGTTTATTTTCTCACAGTTCTGGTGGCTGAGCCCAAGAAGAAGGTGCTGGTAAGGTTGGTTTCTAATGAGACCTCTTTCCTTTGCTTGTAGATGCCACCTTCTCACTGGGTCCTCACATGGCCTTTCCTCTGTGCACTCCTGTGCCTCTTCCTCTTCTTAGAAGGACACAAATCTTATTGGATTCGGGCCCCACCGTCATGACCTCATTTAACCTTAATGATGTCCTTCAAGGCCCTAGCTCCAAATACTGTCACATTGGAAAGTAAGGGTACAACATATTAATTTGGGGGGAACACAATTCAGTGCATAGGAGATAGCTGTTGCTAAGCACTATTGATGTTCTACAAAATGATAATGAACAGCCGAACTGAGAAACAGGCAAGTAATTGGTGTGAAAGGGGGTCTCTTTGCTTGTATACAAAGAAGTAGGAGAGATTGCGTGGTGCTCTCCCAGGCAATGGCAATCCACACCCTTCTCAACGTAGAAACACTCTACCATACACACCCCAGCAACAGTTCCTCCGTGGTCCTGTAAACCCCTCTTTCTGAGGGGAGCCTTCGAAGAGGGACATTATTGGGACTGACTAAAGCCCCGATCGCTGCAGTTGGGCTTAGGGCCGCAAATGGTGCTCATTGTCTGTCCTCCTGGGCATCCATTCAGCAGGCGGTAGAGGCTTACCTGGAGACATAACCCAGCCCCCTCATTACTGGGGGAAGGAACTGCACTTGCCCATTTGTGATCAAACATCAACAGCCAATTTTCTTGAAATTTTTCCAGCCCCTGTTGTGTAACTGCAGCCCTGACCCCTTCTGCCAAGCTGGGTCGATTACCCAACAGGGAGGTGTCTCTTCTCCTGGGCTATTTCAAGTTGTGCTGTCATGTACAACTGTGTACATATCGCTTTTAGAGTTGGTCAATTTACCTTGGAATATTTACCTAGAAGTGTGAATTCCATATCAGAGAGTAAATATGCATGTACTTTTAATCAATGTTGCCAAATCTCCCTCATAGGTGTTATCTCATTTTGGATTTATACTGACAATATGAGGACTTTCCCCACAAACTCACCAACAGGAATAGTTGTCAAATTAAACAGGTTTTGTGTGTGTGCACTGGCTAACATGGTTTAAGGAAACTTAAGCTATGCAAGGAATAGCAATACTGTTTCTTATCATTCCAATGAAATATGAGCAAACCCGCCTTGTATGCTGGTCTCTCCTATGAGGAGTGGAAGGGGTTTCTCCACATAATTTGACTTCCAAGCAGAAGTCGTCAATAAAGCTAGTGTTTAATGTTATCTTTGACCCCTCCCAACTGGTTCTATTTCCCTCCTCCTAAGACCTCGGAGAAGTTGTAGCAGTGCAAGAATCTCATTCAATGAGTTGATGGCAAAGGAAAAGGCAGGGTTTTACTTCTTGGCTGAGGGAGAGTCAAACTGTCTTTGCTAAGAGGCAAACTCTCTTTGCTAAGGGAGTAGCGGAAACTTCAGGACACAGGTGGCAAATTCCACACAGAACTGACCCTGGAGATTAATGTACTGAATCAAAAAAATACCAGAGTTGATGGAAACTTTGGTTATTATCCACCTCTTCCATCAGGAAAAAATCATGTCCTCTGTCAAAGGCAAGCAAAGTCGGACACTAGCTAAAGCGGCAAGAGCAGATTTTAATCAGTAATATATTATTGCAATAGGGAAAAGAGTCCAGTCTAGTAAAGAAGATTGCTCAGCAGAGCCTGGCTAGACTTTGGTCAGGAGAGAATCTTTGTCACGTCTAAGGATCAAACACCTGGCCCAAGGTCACCCAAGAAAATTAGGGAAGAGGCTGGACCAAGACCCTAATTTCCTGTCTGCCACTGGCTGGTTACATTTTCTGGGCAGAAAGTATACACTTACAAAGATTACTTATCCACCCACACAAAGAGCCCCAAATCTCGAAAGCCAGCTATGTAAGCCATTCTGGCTAAAAGAAAATCATATCAATCCTGCATTCACCCACTCCGATGAAAGTGACATATGGAGAAGGCTCTTTCTCAGCACACGATCCATAATTCACACAGAAGTGCTGCCTCCTTCCTCATTAGCTAGATTGTGTTCATTGCAGAAAGCAGCTTTGGGTAGCAATATCGATCAGCAGGAAGTACGATGGAAAAAATTAACACAACTTGAAAACTCCAGTCTCTGGGGTGCAACTTACCATCTGGGAATGACTTATTAGGAAAGGAAGAAGGAAACACTGTCCATATATTTGTTCCATTTTTACATATGCAGTCAGTCCTCATTAATCTGAGCCCACCAACACAGAGTTTGTGATAATTCAGAGGTGATATTTGCGATCCAAACGTTCCACCCAAGACATTGAACTTCGGACCTTGATGTTTCTAATGCAAGTCAGGCACGTTTTTCTCCATTTCTTCAATTGTTTTTATATGTGTTCGTGTATATAATACCTACAATGCACACAGTGGGCAAAATGAACGTATTTAATTTCTTTTCTTTTTAATTCTCACATTTCAGTTGCTTTGGTAATTTTGTCCTCCTTTCCTCATTTTTAATTAATACACTTTATATGATAAGAACAATTTCCTTTTTATTGTGTGCCATTTTACCTCAAAAAGTTTCTTTCCACCTAAGTAACAGAGATACACTTTAAAATAAATGGTAATGGCAAAAATGCAATAAAATAAGGGTCTTAGGCATAGTACCTTTCTCTGAGAAATTCACAGGAACATATTATAATATGTAAAACATTTGTTATTGAAGATCCACATTATCTTTCCTTTTGTGTGTTTCCAATAATTGAATAATTAGCACTCTGCAAGTAAATTGAAGTGAAATTACACTCTCCTAAGTCCATTATCCAAGTTATTTCTAATAAGTTCCTGTTTACTTGCAGTTTCAAAATTGTTTGTATTTCACTTCATTTTTTTAAAATCAGTTCACTCCTTCAGATGAAACGTAAATGGGTTGACTAGAGATGTAAACTGTTTCTAAAGAATATGAATTGACCCAAATAAATTGAGTGAGAATTTGAAATTAATGGAAGAGGGGACCTATCATGAGGCAGGAACAATAGTAGGAGGTAAATAGCGTGTAATGATTCATTCTTTCTATTCACACTTCTGTGTTAGTTATAAATTTCCAATTTGTTGTGAAGTGGTTTCAGATTAAAGCTAATCATCAACTAGATATCAATGCTTTTATTGCAGCAAATATATGATAAATACCTCCATGTCAATGCACTATGTTGGGGGAAACCCAAAGAGAAATAAGAGTCAGACTCCTGCCAGCTGAAGGACTTGTGTTCTAGTTAGAGGGGGAAATAGAAAGTGGTTACAGAAATAATAGATGGTAGTGTATTAGTTTCCTGCAGCTACCATAACAAATTTCCACAAACTGGGTGGCTTAAAACATCAGAAATGTATTTTCTCATGGTTCTGGAGGCCAGAAGTCCAAATCAAGCTAACAGCAGGGCTGTAGTCCCTCCAGAGGCGTTATGGGAGAATCCCTCCTTGCCTCTTCCAGCTTCTGTTGGTTCCTGGACAGCCTTGGTGATCACTGACTTGTAACTGCATCACTCCGATCTCGGCCTGCATCTTCACATGGTACTCTTCTCTGTGTCCAAGTATGTCCTATTCTATTCTTATAAGAATACCAGTCACTGGCTTTAGGGTCTACCCTAATCTAGTATGGCTTCATCTTAATTATATTTGCAAAAACCCTATTTCCAAATAAGGTCACATTCTAAGGTCCTGAGTAAGCATGATTTTTTGGGGGTGGGGACACTAGTTAACCTAGTGGTAAAAATGATGCTGGAAAAAGAGAGGTATGATCTGAGCTGGACTGGGAACCCATATAAGTTCAGAACATGATGGAATAGAAGGCAGGGTATGAGGCATCATGGGAAACAGGACAATGTGGGCTTTATCGCTGGGTCCAAACTGCCTGCTATCCCCAAACCCTGCCTCTTTTCCAGCCGAAACACATTTACTTTGTTCACACTGACCTCCTCACTTCTCCTGGGACATGTGGTAATCTTCTAAACCACTGCAAAGTGGTAAATGGATATGTTTGTCTCTGTAATTTCTATTGACATCCCAAAGCTGGGACAATAGAGGTTAATTGCCCATGTGTTCTATCAAGAGAAGATAAGCCCATTTCTGCTAGATCCACTGAGAAATAGACAAAACAAGTCCTGAGACCCAAAACTCACCACCAACCTAATTGTCTACACGAGCAGCCCAGAGAGTCAGTAAGCAGATTGATTGGAGAGCTTTTTCAAGAATGTCATCAGTCTAGAAGGATGGGTAAAGGCAATTTCCCTCCTCTCTCCGGGGAGGTGAGGACAGGTATGTGAGGAGACCCTGAGTTCCAGTCCTGACATTGGGCTCTGCAAAGTACAATGAGAGCTTTCCGATGAACTGATTTGTGCCTTAAAGAGTGGAAGGGTACAGGGATGATGCTGGACACTTGCCCATGTGGGAAAGGCTGGCTGGAGCTGCCCCAGAAGCAGACAGAGGACAGAGAGCTGCTGTGGGAACAGTGCCTCTACAACAATGAAACAAGGCCATGCTTCCTTTGTGTCTAGTGGACACCGCAGAGAGCAGCTAGATTAGGGTTGTCTCAAGAGGACCCTCTTCAAGAGGTCTGCCTGCAGGGAAGAGCAGACGCCAGCAGAAAATGACTGGAGGAATCCCACTGGAAGTAGGAATGGAGGTGGAGTCATAAGCTATCAGTAGAATCAAGCATCACCCTTCTCAGGAAATACTGCAGAATGAGGAATTCCAGCCATGGTACTGTAGGAGCTCCTCCAACATCCCATAAGAGAAGAATTAGCATTTAGACATTTGCCATGTCAAAGAACATGTAACACTTAAGGGAGAACTACAACTGCACCGGAGACATAAAATTGTACCATTTTTTCCTCATCCACCCTCATGTGCAGCAGCGGAGTCACAAACAGCAGATGCAATAGAGATGGGGAGAATGGAAGAATTATCAGTAAAGATAAGCTAGATTATGCTGTCACACACACACACACACACACACACGCACACACCTCCTTAACTTAAACAAATAATTCTCACTCATGCTACATGTCCGTCCCAGGAGTTCTGCTAGTTGTATCACCCAGAGACACAAGCTGAATACTGCTGGTATACCCAGGAAGACAGAATGAGAATTCGGCTAAGCATGCACTGATTCTTACAGCTCCCACCCAAAAGGTACACAGTTTGTTGGCTAAAACAATTCAGACAGTCACAGCTAACTTTAAGTAAGTGTCCAAGTGTGGTATTACCTGTTCTGAGTAGAGAGAGCTGAGATGTCTGTGAGCAGCTCTAAGGATGACCAAAACAAGCAAAGATAAAGGAACAGGCTGCATCTTCCCTTTCTCACTGCTGGTTTCAGAGCCTTTTTACTACACCCAGAACAAAGCAGTGGAGCAGACCAAGAGCCCACGGTCAAATCCAGCTGACCCATGGCCAGAGAACTTCCCAGCCAAGCCTAATCAAGGCAAGCTGAACTACAGTTGCCCTTCAGACAGAGAGAGTGAGAATAATTGCTCACTCCTGAAAGTCACTGAGTTCAGAATGGCTTGTTACAGAGCATTGTCACAGAAATAGCTGACTAATACATACCTGAAAGTGATTTAAAAGCACCTTCCAAACATTACTCCAATTTTTGAAAGGGCGAGATGACAGAATGGGCTTTATGGCAGAGAAAGGGAACATTTTTAAATGTTTTAAGTTGCACTCTATCAAATTCAGCTCATTCAACGGATCAGTTATGACTCTTCTCCTTTACTTACTCTGTCTTTTTTCCTGTAAGTTTTCTCCATGTAAAAAAAGCTCTATTATTCTTTGAAGACCCAAGTGATATGTTACCTTCTCAGTAAAGAATTTCCTGACTTGACCAGACCTTGCATTAATGCCTTTCCACAGCACTTTGTTCAAGCTTCCAGTTAAGGACTTAAGAGTGTATCTGCTATGCTGGACTAGGTGATGTCTTAAATGTTGGAAATACTATAGAAGATATTTTATTCCTGTATCTACCTTCCCTCCTAGACCACATCCTCCTTATTCATTCATTCCATCATTTACTTAACATGTGTTTATTGACTCTCTACTGATGGCACAAGCACGAACAAGACAAGACAGTGTCACACATGTTCTCAGTGTTTTTTTTAGCATTGCTATGTATTTGTTAGGCTATGTGGCTAAGCCATTCTAGGGAACAAATTCATCGGTGGGGGTAGATTATGAACCCAATTTGGGGTTTTATGCGTTTTCAGGGACAACCAAATGGAAAATGCTAATGGAGATTAAAATCACAGGGTTTTTTCAGGGAGATCTTAGCTACCAATTATATCAGGACTTCATCTCTGTGTGGTAGCTGTGGATTTGGATGACATCATACATCGAGTATCCCTGAGGGAAAAGATTTTCAGACGTCGCAGAAAATACATAAAACACAAAATTTGAATGTAAGTACCTTGAGACTCGAAACAATTCTGTCCACTGTTCTATTCTCGGTACCTGAAATAGTGCATCATAAGAAGGTACTCAGTAAGTGTTTGTGAAAGTTCAAGTAAATGAATGAGGTTGAGGGCCAGACAGAGAAAGAGAAACATGAAATCAGACCACTAAGAAGTGTCTGAATCAGGATTTGAGCAAAGGTTTCTGATTTCAAAGACTTTAGTCTCTCTACTGTGCGCCACTGCCTTGTTAAAGGTAAAATGATGAATTAAAGAAAGAAAAAAGGCAACAATGAAATGAGATGCATATAGCTGATCTAGGTAATGTAAAGTCAAGTCCAAGCTATATTTCTTTTGCCGATTTCATGTGATTGTTTTAACAGCAATGGGGGGTCTTTGCTTCTAATGAATAAGACCCCAAAAGAGAAAAGCGTAGTATTATCACTTGACCAAGAATTAGACCTATAGTGAAAAAGCCGAGTGCCTTTTTGTATTTTTGTTATTTTTCTGAAACACACATGCACACACACAATTCACACATACAGGAGACAGAAAGAAAGAAGAAATGAAAAGTGAGGAAGGAAAGAAAGGCGAGAGAGGGGGGAAGAAGAGAGAGAGAGAGAGAGAAGGAGAGGAAAACAGCAGACTCAATTTCTCTAAAACTCTGTCATTTAAACCTAATTACGCCAATAATAATGCACACTTATTTTAATGTAGATTTTGATTATACAATTTTTAACAATTAGAATATTTCAGAGAGCAGTACTATTCCAAAGCTAATTACAAACTATGCTTGTTAAAATGTCAGAAGAGAAATTCCAGATCATTGACCTGTTCTGCTGAAGACTCCCATCTGAGATACTCTGGATGCAGCAGGGATTGCCCCAAGATCTCTCTGTGCAGGAGATGTCCTGAGTGCACAGGGAATTTAAGGTAGGAGTCCACCTTCCAGGACACAGAAAGGTAAAAACGAAAGAGCCAGGGCTTTGACCTAAAACAAAACTGAAAAAACTATAAGCACAAATACCAACCTATGACTTCCTAGCTATGCAGAATGGGAGGCTCACTTAAACTCCCCAAATTTCTATGACCCCATCTGTGACATGAAGATGGCGACACCTTTCCCAGAGGACTGTTGGGTGGATTGTCTGTAAAACATTAACACTACAAGCACACAGCTGGCATTCAGTGCGTGGCAGCATTTCCTAGAGGTGGTAGAGGGAAGTCACCAGCACAGAGGAGGTGTTTGCCTGTGGACATTGTTGTGGGACCTACGAGTAACGTCCGTGTTATAAACTGAATTGTGTCCCCCAAAAGATACATTGTAAGTCCTAAACCCCAGCACCTGTGAATGTGACCTTCTTTGGAAATAGAGTCTTTGCAGATTACATCTTGTTAAGATGTAGTCATTAGGATGCAACCCAATCCAGTATGATTGGTGTCCTTCTAAGAAGATGACCAGGTAAAGACAAAGAGAGATACAGGGAGAAGGTGCACGAAGACAGAGGCAGAGATTGGAAAGATGTGTCCCCAAGCTAAGGAACACCAAGGATTGCTGGCAACACAAGAAACAAAGAAAAAGGTCTGCAACAGACTCTTCCTTGAGGCTTCAGAGAGAGCATGGCCCTGTGGGCACCTTGATGTCAGACTTCCAGCCTCCAGAACTGTAAGGGACTAAATTTCTGTTATTTAAAGCCACCCAGTTTGTGGCACTTTGTGATGGTATCCCTAGGAAATTAACCCAGTCTGTAAAACATTTAGTTAGCATCCGTCTCCTCTCCTTCCCCACCATCCCACCTGTAGAATTTCCTATTGTCAAGGCTGATTCCTCTCGCAGGCCTTGAGTTCCAGCCTCAGGGCATTATCGACTAACAGTATGACCACAGGCACAATGGCAGAGCCTGGACCATGGCTCACCAACTGAGGTCCCCACCACTTCTCAACCCCAGTCAGTCTCTTTTAAGTCTAGGTAACAGCTTCAAAATGTAAATTATATTATCGATTCACCCTCCACTAAACCCTTCCCAGACTTCCCCACGTGCTTAAGATAAAGAAAAGAACCTGAAATGGCTTATGTGTGCTGGCCTTGTCCACCAGTCCCACCTGGTTTCCTTCCATTCTGCTGCTAGGTCTTGGTCCTACAGCCACACAGAGGGAGCACAGTGCCACTGAGGGACTGAAAAGCCAGGTTCAGGCCCTGTCCGCATGATGTCCTACTGTCATAACTGGCCCTCACATCTCCCTTCTCACAGTTAGTGCCCACCCCCACTCAGGTAAGACATCACTTCCTGGGGGGAGATTAAATTAGACCCTCAATTACAAGTTATTATTGCCACACGAACTTTTTCTTCATAGTATTTATCACAATTCTTATTTATATTTGTATGTGATTACTATGTTAATGATTCTTGAGACTCCACCATATTATAAACTCTAAGACAGGAACTGAGCCAATTTGCTCAGAACTGTATCACCTACCATTGTACCTGCCATGTAAAAAGAGCTCAATATACATTGGATGAGTGGTTAGACTGGTGGATGGTAGATGGATGGATGGATGGGTGAATGGATAGATGGATGGATGGATGGATGGATGGATGGATGGATGGACGGATGGATGGATGGATGGATGGATGGTTGGATTGATAGACGGATGGATGAGTGGATGGGTGGATGGATGTCTTAACCGAAGCATAGAATAAGTCTTTGGCCCAGGCAGTTGGAAATCTCCATTTCTGAGGACTGGTAAGTACAGGGTGCCCTGAATCTAGGGCTGACACTGGCTTAACCTTATCCTTTCTGTTTCCATGGTCATAGTGGCCTAGGACTTCTATAGCACCTATTGGCATTTCTGCTCTGATTTCTATCTACTTGCCTGGCTTAGGATCCATTGTCCACCTAGACCCTGATGCTTTATACATTCTAATAATATTCTTGTCTCTCATTTTGTGGAATGAATATAGTTTTGACACTGGATATAACATGGGTCCAAAGCACAGCTTTTCCAAATACATGCTGTGTGGTTCTTCTTGAATTATTTGCACTTCTTCAATCTTAATAATAACTATGAAATTATATGTTATTATTCTTTTTGTAGATTATGAGAGACTATGTGAAAAAATAGAGAAATCTGTTTCAGAGAATGTAAATGACTTTCTCAAGTTTAAAAAGAAATGAAGTTTAAAAAAACTGAGATTTCCAATTAGGTCCAATATTTTTCCCTTCTTGATCTCAGTTCATATTTTTTTTTAAATCCAGGATATTATCCATTGTTCTCTAAGGATTACAGCACATTCAGGCCCATACATATTTGTTCCCGGTCTGAATTTAAGCTTTTCTTCATTGCTGATGTTCAATTTAAATCCTCTGCTCCCACCTAATAAAAGAAAACAAGGGTAAAATAATGAAGAGACCTGGAACAAATGAAAAGAGGTGTCATATCATAAGACCTCTTGATTACTCCACTCGAAAGCCTGTGTTATTGCAGAACGTGTGCGGGAGCTTTGGAGGGAAATGTTCAAAAAATTAGCCAAGGTTAACTAATCAGTATGAATGTAGCCGAGCTGAACAGATTATAACATTCAACGAAAAGTTTTACACAGGAGGGAGAAAAATGTTATACAACTAAAATTAATGAGAATAAGTTTGACATTCATGTGTTAGCTTAGATCAGCACGGATATGAAGAAAATGGCACATCCTGCTGGGGAAAGGGAGGTGGAAAGGTGGGTGTGATGTTGACTGTTGTCTTCTGTGCATATGGAGCCAACCTCGAGCCTGCCTCAGTTGCTCTTCATGTGTAAACTCACACTTGCCTAAGGTCAAGTTCAAGTTTCTCACGGCTCTTCTGGCTCATCCTCCCGGAGCTAGGTCCATTTTTATTTTCTCTTTGTAGTCTTTTTGTTCTGTACTCAGAACCAGTCCTGAATTAAGACTGGAGACATGTAACCAGGATGGCGTATTTGAAAAGGTGAAGATTGAGAGTCAAGTGGACTTGCATTTGTATTCTGGCTTGGTCTAGCTGTGTGATGCTGTATTTTTCAGTCTCACTTTCCTCATCTCTACTGTGATGACAAGAAGCCTTTATCACAGACTTATTGGGAGGATTTATTGCAGCTTAATGCCTGGGAATGATATTTAACACATAGTTTGCCCCTCCGCTGGGGGTCTTGGTTCCAAGCCATGGAAAAATCACTCTGGATGTTTACACAGAGAAAAAGTTTTTTTAGAAAAGATATTGGGCAGCTCACTTAATTTGGGGCAAGGTTGAAAAATAAACGCAGTGTAGATTTCCAGCAATGTCCTAAACAAAGCCTGCTGAGAAAATTGCCAAAGCCCACAAAGGACTAAACGAAACTGCCCCTGCATTGTCACTTCTGCCCCAGAAACCCTACCTGGCCACCTCCAGACTTTCAAGGAACTCAGGAAATGTCCTCCTTGGAGGTGAAGCTCCAGAACCTTACTTCTCACCTGGGACAGTTCTGCTCATCTGGTCCTCACAGCAAAATACACTCATCCTCCATTCACTTAATTTCTGCCATGACTGAGAATGAAGCATCAGACCAAAGCAGAGTCAAGTACATTCTCCGCGGATGTTTCTTTCTTTGTTTACTGTCTGTCTCCCCAACCTCCTAGACTGACAGTTCTGTGAGGATAGAAACAATTCCTTTATTATTACATTATCTGTGCCTAGAATGGGGACTAGCAAGGGTGTTCAGTAAGTATTTGGTGAATGAGTAAATGAATATAAGTTGTAAATGGGGAAATTGTCCCTCCTAGGAGTACTTCCCAGTTAGAGAGATAAGTAGAGCAGAGCCCTGGAAAGTCTTACCCTCAATAAGAGACAAGTATATGTCAGGGATTAGGAAGGGAAGGGGAGAAAATTAAATCATCTCTGCCCAAGAATTAAAGGCATAAACGGGCCTGGCTGACAGTGTAGTACCATATCATCTTTTCCATTAAGATGGTGCCAGTTTGCCCACCAAGGTTATCCCATGAAACCATCCACCTGCATTTCCTTCTCACTGACCCATGGAGCCCATGGTCTTCCTCTCCTGGAGGAGACCTCTGTGCAGAGAAGATGAATGGGTGCGAAGGAAACACACATTACCCCCCCACCCTCCCACCATGATTCCTCTAGTTCTTTCCTCACCAAGTTCAGTCTAGATCTAGGGATATCTAGAAGTTAGAGAAAAACCAACAGACAGCATCAAATAACCACAAGGGCTATCTCTGAGTGCTCACTGTGAGCAAGAAAAAGTCTAAGCTCATCACACCTATTTCCTGGCTTAACTCTCATGAAACTCTATGAAGAAGGTACAACCATTATCCCATTTTACAGATAAAAAAACTGCAACACAGAAGGGTTAAAACTTCCCAAGTTTGCACAGCTAGTAGGTGGCCAAGCCAGACTCCAAATTCAAGCCACATGACTACAAGACCAAAGAACATGAAGGAAGAGAGATGAATAAAAAGCAGGGCAATGCTTTGCTTTATTCCTCTTATTCCATTTCTGAATAAATCCAGCAAAAATTCATGAAGCTATCACACCCCTCAGATAAGAATTGGATGCTACAAAGAGGAAAAAAAAAAAGAGAAATCAGAGAAGAAGAATTCTTGGAGATTAAAATTATTATTGCCAAATTTTTTTATATATCACAGAACAATTGAAGGTTATAATTTAGCAGTATAAATTGGAAATTATTGAATATAAATTGTAAAATGCACCTTGGAAGTATTGATTTTAATCTTAATATACCCCAGCCCACTGATCCAGCAACTGTACTTCTTCTTTTTTTAAATTTTTTTTATAATTTATATTTTCTATTGAAGTATAGTTGATTTACAATGTTGTGTTAATTTCATGTGTACAGCACAGCAGTTCATACACACACACACACACACATACACATAGATTCTTCAGATTCTCTTCCTTATAGGTTATTACAAAATATTGAGTATAGTTCCTGTGCTATACAGTAGGTCCTGTTGGTTCTCTGTTGCAACTGTACCTCTTAGAGATGCACTTAGTCATCTGTACTATGCAAGCCTCGGGGTTTCTTTCAGCATTGCTGGCAACCTCTAAACCCTAGGAGCTTCTTAAATGCCTGTTACTGAGCAAATGATGTAAAGTTTGTTCATCTTTATTATGGCATACCATTTAGACCTTTTTTTAAGGAGGGCACAGATATATGTACTGATTTGGAAACATATTCATTGTATACTATTTTTTAAACGCAAACTGCTATAGTCCTGTTTGGTAAAGCATGGGGATGTATGTGTATGTGTGAAGGTATGTGAGTTGGGTGGATCTGAAAAGATACATGACAGAACTTAAAAGTGGCAGTGACAGTGATGCAGAGGTAAGGAGAACGGTCAAGCCAGAGGAAGGGTCTTTCCGCATCCTGGTTTCTAAATTTAAATTTATCTTCAAAGAGACTGGGCAACTTTTTTTTTTTATTTTATTGAAGTGTAGTTGATTTACAATGTTGTGTTAATTTCTGCTGTATAGCAAAGTGACTCAGTTATACATGTATATTCTTTTTCATATTCTTTTCCATTATGGTTTATCACAAGATACTGAATGTAGTTCCCTGTGCTATACAGTAGGACCTGTTGTTTATCCATCCTACATATACTAGTTTGCAAGTGCTAATCCCAGACCCCCAATCCTTCCCTCCCCCACCTCCCCTCCCCCTTTGCAACCACAAGTCTATTCTCTATGTCTGTGAGTCTGTTTCTGTTTTGTAGATATGTTCATTTGTGTTATATTTTAGATTCCACATATAAGTGGTATCATATGGTATTTGTCATTCTCTTTCTGACTTACTTTGCTTAGTATGATAATCTCTAGGTCCATCCATGTTGCTGAAAATGGTATTATTTCATTCTTTTTATGGCTGAGTAATATTCAATTGTGTGTATATATAAATATGTATTATACATATGTATCACACCTTCTTTATCCATTCATATGTCAATGGACATTTAGGTTGTTTCCATGTCTTGGCTATTGTAAATAGTGCTGCTATGAACATTGGGGTGCATGTATCTTTTCCAATTATAGTTTTCTCCAGATATATGCCCAGGAGTGGGATTTCTGGATCATAAGGCAACTCTATTTTTAGTTTCTTAAGGAAACTAAAGGCTGCACCAATTTACATTCCCACCAACAGTGTAAGACGGTTGCCTTTTCTCCACACCCTCTCCAGCATTTATTGTTTGTAGATTTTTGGTGATGGCCATTCTGACTGGTGTGAGGTGATACCTCATTGTAGTTTTGATTTGCATTTCTCTAATAATTAGTACTGATGAGCATCTTTTCATGTGCCAGTTGGCCATCTGTATGTCTTCTTTGGAGACATGTCTATTCAGGCTTCTGATGGGCAACGTTTGTAATTAAAAGAAAAAAAAAAGACTTTACCAAAATGCGTGCAAGAGCTCAGGGATAGGAAATGTGAGATCTGGTACATACTCTTTCACTAAATGACTATGTGGCTTTGGCCATTCTATTTTCCCTCTCAGAAAAGCTTCAGTTTTCTCATCAGTAAAATAAACAGAGGAGAGGTGGCAGCTGAGGATCCCAGCTGGTGAGCAGAGAATCACATACACAAGGAGAGACCTCAAAACACAACCACTGTTTGTTTTCTTGTTTCTCATGTCCATGACATTCGGGAGGCATGCAACTTATCTCCTAATGTAAGTCTGATGGGTCTTGCAAGGTCTCTTTTCTCTGTCTGAGCAATATATTAGACTCCTCTTTTTTTTCCTGATTTCTCTTAAAATCCTATTTGTTTTATGCTTCTGCCTATTTCTGAAGAGAACTTCCTCTTTCTCCACCTTGGACTGCACTGTGCTCTGGATCTGGGGAAAACTAAACATTTAAACAGACTGGATTTTCTTCACACGTCAGCACAACAGACAGGAAAAGGCCTGGAAGCCTAAACGAGCGTGTTAACTGCATGGGACTTTACCCGGGCCCACCTTCAATTTGCTTTTCTGCATATTCTCGGTTCTCTGCAATAAAGAAGCTTTACTTTCAAACAAAGAAGAAAAACAGAACAAAAGAAAACACACACAAGCACTCATGCTCCAATGGAAACATACAACTTTTGCATTTCAACCCAGCTTTAGCCGACCCTGACCGAGTGCCCAGGATCCTCAAACTTTGCTGAGAAAAAGTCTGGCCTGAGCAGCTCCTATGAATGAATGACTTTCTTGCAGGTGACAGCACAGGGATTTCTAGGAAGCCAACCTTGGGTGCATTTTTAATGGGGGTCCTGGGCCAATGAAAAGGGACTAAGCCAGGAGTCAGGACTCATGTTTAAGACTAAGATTGGACGTACTCACTTTCCAAATCCTGGCCAAGCCCCTGACTTCACTGTGACAAGTAAGCATCTTAACCATTCTGAGCCTCTATTAATCTCCTGAGGCTGTAAAAGTATCACAAACTTCACGCTTTGAAACAACAGACATTTATTTCATCTCTCACAGTTCAGGAGGACAAAAGTCTTAGATCAATGTGTCACAGGGTTAGTTCCTTCTGGAACCAGGGGAGAATCTGGCCTCTCTCCCTGCTTCTGGTGACTGCCTTGTACGTGCATCACTCCGTTCTCTGTCTCTGTCTTTATACAGTGCTGTCCCTGTGAGTTTCTGTCTGTATCCAAATTTCCCTCTTCTTATAAGGGTAATATTCACTAGATTAGGACCCCCCCCAACTTCACTATGACCTCATCTTAATGCTATTACATCTGCAAATTCCCTATTTTCAAATACGGTCACATTCACAGGCTCCCAGGGGTGATGGCTTGAACATATATATATATATATATATATATATATATGTATATATATATATATATATGTATACGTATATATATGTATACGTATATATATGTATGTGTATATATATATGTGTGTATATATATATATATATATATATATATATATGGTTTTTTTTTGCAGGGTTGGGGGGTAGGTCACAATTCTACCCACCACAGAACTCAGGTCTCCATTCCCCAGTTAATTTCACAGTATTTGTTGTGAGGGTAAACAAAATAAAATCATGACTGTATAGGCCAAGCCATGTGGGCATTTATATATGTGAACAATAATAATAATCTTTGTAACATTCAGATTCCAAATCCACACGATGAAAACGTGGCGATCCTTTCATCACACAAAGATGTTTCAAGCACGTGCAATATCAAAAGCACTGTGTTTGGGGCTGGGAATCACGGAGAATAGACGACCTCCCCAAAGGGAGGGGAAAGTGCTGGCCCCAGCCCTGGCTCTAGCAGATTCATCCCCGTCAGGCTGGGGGGTGAGTGAATCCAGGGCTCCCCCAGGCTTGTGCCAGATGAGAGGTTCTCTTAGAGGCTGGGGATTGGACCCACTCCTCCCTGTGATCCTGGCTGGAATTGAGGAGTCCTGGTCTTGGCAGCGTTTGTGTTCCAAGAATGCAAACTCAGGCTGTCTCCTTCCCTTTTCCACTTTCAAGGCAGCACTGGAGGAGGTTCAGAAAGGAGTGCAGAAGGGTCTGGTTTGGGGTTCAGAAATGTGGCTCCAGTTGATTGAGGCAATGGGTGCAGGGAAGCCTGTCTTAGCTGAGCGAAGCCCACCTCACCATCCTCAGACTCAGAGACCCCTTCCCGCCTCCCTCACCTCTGCTGTCCCCATTTGTCCTCCAGCCTCTCCACTCCTCTCCCTAGAACTGGGCGGTGAAAGCTTCACTGGTGCTCCAGTTCTCATCTCCTTTCCACTGCAGCGCTGGCATCACTGTTCCTCTTTCTCTCCTCCCCAGGGATCACCAGGGAGCCAGGAAAACCCTTCTTGCCACCCGCAGTGGTGATGGCACTTTGATGGGAAACACATTCTCTGTCTTGGGCTGGGAGGCCACTCCCCTCCACTCCCCTCCAAACGCTGATGCTGATAGGAAGAGTCACAAACTAAATAAGACAATTGGGCTAAAAGTCCTTGAGCCCTTCTGCACGTTAGGCAGTTTGCAACTTCATGTAATAAAAAAATCTAAGTAATTTGCTCAAGGCAGATGGTGCATCCAGGCTCAGCTTCCCCAACCTCATCTCTCTGTAGACTCCAGACTGATACCCAGGTGGTGCCCAACAGGATAGTTCTGGAAAACTTACACTGCTCTACAGATCTCCAAATCGTGGTCTGAGGGGACCCCCTTCAGCACCAGTCAGCCACCTTCCACGCGCTCCCCTACTTTACCGAACTGTAAGAAAAGAAAGAGAGAAAAACATTCACCCAAAGTGCGTAGAATACAGACAGCATCTACGTTTTGACTGGGGGACATCCTGACGCCGATTTTCTTTTCATTGAAGTTGTAAAGGGTGGATTCAACACCTGAGGGATTCCCACTGGGTGATGGGTGGGTGATGAGGGTGGCCCCTTACCTGACCCAGAGTGGGGCTCTCCACTATGGTCTTGTCCAAGCTCCTCTCAACCTGAGATGGTTTTGCATTTTATTTTTTTTAAAAAGGGTCTACACATATTTAAGTCATCTTGTCAAATTGCTTATTTATTTATTTATTTATTATTTATTTATTTATTGTCGGCACGGAGCAGCACGTGGGATCTTAGTTCCCAGACCAGGGATGGAACCCGTGCCCCCTGCAATGGAAGCACAGAGTCTTAACCCCTGGACCACCAGGGAAGTCCCAGTTTTGCACTTTAAATGCTTGCAGCTATAATGTAGAAGTCTTTCCACTGGGTTCTATATCTGGGTTGAAGTCTGCATCATATCGATATCCGTAATACCTGTGTTCTTCCTCATCCAAATCACACCTGCCACCAGAACCATGCATTCTCAGATTGCGGACTAAGCAGGCGCTCACTTCCTGCACTACCCTTGTTCCACTAAAATAACTCCCATCAGACATTTGCTCAAAGCCACTGCTCTACCCCCAGCTTAATGACTTTTAAATCAATATAAATAGATCTTGCTATCATTATTGTTAATAAAGAAAAGCTCCAAGCTCTAGGGAGAGAGAGTGATATCTCTGAAGCATCAGATGCCTGGGAGGGTTCTAGTCCTGGCAAATTGAAGCAGATAGTGGCCCTGGGCAAGTTCCTCAGCTTGCTGGCTTTCAGTGTTCTCCACTGCAAAGTGGGAGTTCGTAGCTACCTTATGATGCTATTTCAAGGAATAAATGAGAAGATGTAAGTGAAACGCTGTGGACAGACCTTGGACCATAAAACCTCAGCAGATACGATCTATGACAATATTACAACACTATTTAGCCTGACCCAGGTCAGAAGGATCTGATTTGAGCTGCTGGACAGTAGGTTCCCACATGTATTGAACCTCACTATACTGAGTTCATGGAGGTTTCTACATCAAATGATGTCATCGTAAAGGAATTTTCTCCAGCCAGTCATCAAAAGGAATTTGATCCTGCTGATTGGGAAGCTACTTGCATGCTCTCCAATCAGCAGGACCACGTAGACCAAGGAGCTCACACAGATTGTCTCGGCATCACACTTCAGGCACAGCCTCCTTTGGCAAACCTTAATGCATGCTGCAGATATACATCCAAATTGCAAACTTATGGGTAACCTTTTTCTCCCCAATGAAATAGTCACTGGAACAAGTTGCCTGGTAAGGTGTTACTTGAAAGGCCTTCTCTGGTAGAGATGAACATCTCGTTGTTGGTAACCACACACCCACCCACTGGAAACACTGGTTATCTGCTGGCTGTGTAAGGAGCAGAGACAGGAAGGGTGAAATTCCAGTCTCACAGTCCAGCCCAGACATTCACTGTGAGCCATAGAACCTTCCAGATAGTCCAGACTGGGTCACCCAGGTAAACAGACAGTGGTGTTTTTTGAGAATTAAACTGGTTACAAAACCAGGAGACCAGATCAAGATTACCCATTAGTAGTTCAGTGACATGAAAATTCACTTTATCTCTGGAACAATGACCCACAATAATGTCCATGGACCTACCTTGGCACTTCCATCTCCATGGCCCTCCTGCTCCATAAAAACATATTAAAACTGATCATGTATGACTGTTGGCATGAAGACAATTATATTAATATGCTGAAACATTTGCTTTGACCTACAGTTCATTTTTTTTCTTCTGATTTTCAAAGAAATTAAAACATTTTTCTTGGCCCCTAAAAATAATGGCAGACCCTAGGCACTGTGCCCACTGTGATAGTGGAACAGGCAGCTTTGTTGTTCAGACTAAAAATTCTCCTTATAATTAAAAAGAGAAGAGTATTAATTTCTGCTTCTGAGAATTTTGATGATAATTAAATGGAATATTGTATGAATGAGACCCAATCCCCAGGTGGACACCTGAAATATTTGAGTTGAGTCTCAGTGAATAAAAGACAGGCTGAGCTTCAGGGTATATTGCGTTTAAGAAGCAAAGAGAGAGCCTGGTCTGGGCATCCCTTGAGCTGTGTGTGGGGGTCATCTGAGCATGGAGGGCAGAAAGAGAAGGGAGGAGTGCCACACTTAGGCACTTCCTCCCAGTGCTCCAAACCCCCGAGCTGGGAGACAGGCCACACGGAAATGATGGTCGCAGCCCCAGTTTTGCCCTGTGAGTGTGGAAAGCTTGAAGGAGGGCTTCCTCAGAACAGAGATAACTTCCCTACATTTCTGCAGTATAAATTTGTTTCTCCAAAATACTCTTCCTCCTGTTGTTTCTTCACTTGTGAATAATTTGTTGTTAGTGTTACCGTCGTGATTTTTTTTTTTTTAGGAAGTCGAGTAAAGTGTTGAGTTTCACTTTCGAAATCAACAAAAGTAAGGAGAACACATTGCCTGGGGAAGGGACAGCATTTTGGAGCTAGAAGTGACCTTGAGACGCAGGGCGCCCTGGGAATTTGCAGAAACCTGGGGGAGGGTTTCAGAGTCCAACCAGCCCTCTCTGGACCTCAAGAGTCAAGAGGACCACGACTGACAGCCAGGTGACAGGGTAAAATGCCTGGGGCATAAGAGAGGCACAGCCAGGGATGCTTTCCTCTTTTTGCCAACAGAGTAACTTCAGTCTATCAAAGCATGCTCACTGGTGAGAAACACACACACACCAGCCAGATCTCTCTGAATAAGGCCGCTTAGGATGTAGTGCCCCCCACCCCTTGAATTATATATAATAAGAAATTCCTCCCATGAGTCACCATGGGAATCACTACCACCCCAACCCCCTTTCCAGGCGGGGCTCCCGGCTGCTTCAGTTCACCTTTCCAGCTGCCATGTGCCTTTGACACAAGGGCAAGTTTACAGTCCTCCTCAGGGGCTCTAGACACAGACTCATAAACAAAAGACTACAGCTTTGGCTGTCAGTGGGAAGAAGAAAGCCAAACAAAGAAACAGCCCACAAGTGCCCTGAGTAATAACAGAGCTTATCTAAAACAATGGCTGTGCACATCTGCACACTCGCGCCCAGGGGACCTCACCCCCACCCACCCCCACTCACACAGGCAGACACGCCAAGTACAAAAATAAGAGAGGGTGGAAGAATAAAATGAATGGCACAGAATCGAGTTTTAACAGACCTCCAGCTCTGGAAGGGATTGGCAAGAGAAGCATTTACAGGATGCCCTTTTCGAGACTGGAAGATGAAGCCGAGAAAGAGGGGTGACCCAGCCACCATGAGTCACAGGTGCAGCCTGGTTTCTGTGAGCAATGTCACCTCCTGTTTTAGGATAGGCTATGGATATGCAAGAAATTATAAGTTAAATGTCAGCATGCCTATAGTTTGTTAAAAAAAAAAAAAAGAAAAGAAACCTCATTTTGGTAGTCAGAGAAAAAAAAAACAACAACCTTCATTTAAATCCAAACTTTGCCTCTTACTCGCTTTGAGACTCCTCCATGTTCTCCTATATAAAATGGAATTAGCATAGCCATCTCCCAGAATTAGGTGACCATAATTCTAGATAGTTCAGGTAAGTCCCTGAAACATAGTAATTAGTAATAAACTTAACAACAGTAAAAACGAACATAAAAGTAATAATGTCCGCTGTATAGAGAATAATTTGGTTTAACATTTTAAAAAGGAAGTTCGGCAGAGGGACGTGGGGCCAGATTTCAGGATTTGGAGTGTCCATTAAAGAAGCAACATGAGCAGTGCTTAATAAGCCAGATGGTGTGGGTTCTGATGCCAGAATGGTGGGATCTGCCATTTCCTGCCTATACTAGGAAAGTTAACAAACCTCTCTGGCCTCAGTGTCTCCATTTGTAAATGGTATAGATAGAGTTGTAGTGGAGCTGTGCATTAACATGCTCACGTGAAACACTTAGAAGAGTGCCTGAAACATTGTAATATGGGTATTAGCTATTATACTCTTAGAATGGTTTATGCCTAATCCAATCTGGACTCTAATGGGCTTTACAGAGATAAGCATGATATTCCGATATTCTTTGGAGTTTCTGTCTATAAATGAGGTGGTTGAGCATACTACCCATTTTATTTCTCTGAGGTAGGGATTTCCATGCACTAACTCAGAGGAATAACAGTGTTTTTATTTACTTCCCTGTAAGACTGTTTTCTGACTTTGGAAATTGTAGGCAAAACTCGTTGCTATGGTGTTCTTGTTTGTGATCTCCCAATATTCATATGTTGAAATTCTAATGCCCAGTGGGATGGTATTTGGAGGTGATGTCTTTGGGAGGTGCTTAGGTCATGAGGGTGGAGCCATCATGAATGGAGTTAGTGCCCTTATAAGCCACCCAGTCTATGAGGCTTTATTATAGCAGCCTGAATGGACTAAGACTCATAAAGTATTGCATGGGCCAAAAAGTACCTTTGGTTTTTTAAGTAAAAATAAAAGAAACATTTTTTATTTTCACTAAGAACTTTTTTGAACAACATATTCACCCTTCTGTTCCACTACCTCCTGCCATTTTTCAGGCAACTTCATAATTCCATATTCCCAAAACTTTTCATCTTTTTGAGCAAAGAACTGTTCCAGGTGCCTTTTACAGTCTTCCAGGGAACTGAAATTTTTTCCATTAAGAGAATTTTGTGAAGACCGAAATAAATGGAAATCCGAAGGTGTAATGTCTGGTGAATATGGTGGATGAATCAGAACTTCCCAGACAAACTGTACCAGTTTTTGCCTGGTCATCAAAAAACATGTGGTCTTGTGTTATCCTGATGGAAGATTACGCATTTTCTATTGACTAATTCTGGATGCTTTTCATCGAGTGCTGCTTTCAGTTGGTCTAATTGGGAGCAGTACTTGATGGAATGAATCATTTGGTTTTCCAGAAGGAGCCCAGAATAGAGGACTCCCTTCCAATCCCACCATATACGAAGCATCACCTTCTTTGGATGAAGACCAGCCTTTGGTGTGGTTGGTGGTAGTTCATTTCACTTGTCCCACGATCTTTTCCATTCCTCATTGCCGTACAGTATCCACTTTTCATCGCCCATCACAGTTTGTTTTAAAAATGGACGGTTTTCATTATGTTTCAGTAGAGAATCACATGCAGAAATATGGTCAAGAAGGTTTTTTTCACTTACCTTATGGAGAACCCAAACATCAAAGTGATTCACATAACCAAGCTGGTGCAAATGATTTTCAAAGCTTGATTTGGATATTTTGAGTATGTCGGCTATCTCCCGAGTGGTATAACGTTGATTGCACTCAATTATTATTTCAATTTGATCGCTATCAGCTTCAACTGGCCTATCTGACCGTGGGGCATCGTCCAGTGAGAAATCTCCAGCACGAAACTTTGCAAACCACTTTTGACACGTTAGATCAGTCACAACACCTTCTCCATACACTGCACAAATCTTTTTGTGTGTTTCAGTTGAGTTTTTATCTTTCTTGAAATAATAAAGCATAATATGCCAAGAATGTTGCTTTTTTTCTTCCATCTTCGATATTAAAATGGCTACACAAAAATTCACCAATTTTGATAAGTCTTTTTTTAAAAAGCACACTAATATGACAGCTGTCACATACAATCTAACAAAATTGCTTCGAATGAAGTTAAAGACAACTACATGCTACTAGAGCCATCTTAGGGGAAAAAAACGAACGAACCTTTTGACCCACCCAATATTCAGTTACCGAACCCCTTAAATATAACCTCATTCTTGTTCAGTAAGTTTTATTAACTACATTCCACATGCCAAGTACCAAGCTCAGTGTTGTGTGCTCGGGACACAGATAATTCTTGGCTATGTCATTTGGCCACTCATATATCAAAACCTACCCATTTATAGAAAAATTCATTTAACTTCAAAATATCAGATGGTGTTTGCCCAAACCTAGGTAAATTTCAAACATTAGAAAGCTCAGCCTTGCCAGTTTCATCTAGTCACTGTCCCTTGGACCAGTAACTTTCCTGCTTGTGGGGGGAGCCCTGAGAGTGGGATTGCCAGTGGCTTCTCACAAGACATGGGCCTGTCAGGATTCCAGGAGGGGCAGGCAGAGTTCCAGGTTTCCATGACCTTGCTGGGTGACTTTGGATGCTTGTTCTCCCTGAGTTTCTCTTTACTCCTAGGCAGGGAGCTTTCCAAGATGGGCAAGAAGGTTTGTTCCAATGGAGGTGGAGCCCTCTCCTAAGGAGGCCAGGCCTTGGGCCCCTGACTGGGATTCTACAGAGAGCTCCTGACAGAGGCAGCCAGACACGTGAGGGAGAGGTGTCTGGGAGGAAGGAGTGAGTTCTCACTTTGGGCAAAGGAGTGGGGATGAGCCACCCTCTCCGTGAGAAAAACAGGGATGACGTGGTGGAACTTAGGAGCTACATCCAGGCTGACAGAGTGTGGACTATTTCCCATGTCCTTTGAGGTTAAAGGATTCTTCCCTTGAGTTCTGAAGAGTGGGGGTTAAGTGGGTATAGAAAGTGCAAGATCCAAATCTCATGCACAGGTGGACACCTGTGTACAGAAAGGGACGTGAACAGGCCGACAGGGAAGAGAATCTCAGTAAAACTTCATGTTAGGAAGGCTGGTGTGTCTCCACTCAAAACCACAGAGTTGTGATTCCTGCTTACTCGCAATGGATGTCCCAGTCTCATCCCCTCCCGCACACCCTCTGAAAACCACCAAGACACACACACCCCTAACCCAAGCTCACTTCCTTTGGCCATTTGTCTGGGAGGAGACAGCAGTGAGCTGCAGGCTTAGAGAGGTGACCAGGGCCCTGCTCCACTCATCCTGCAGGCCAGACTGAGTTTGGTAGCCGTCGGGGAAGCCCCCAGTGGTGGCATTTCCCTCAATGGGCATCTCTCAGGGGCCACTTCATTAGGCCAGCCCCCTTGGGGATGGGGGTCAGGGAGGAACCATCTAAAGGTAGAACTGATGTGGGCCCTGCCAGAGAGTACTTGGCCTCAGCAGGCAGTGAGGGGCCCATCCAGGGAGATGATGCTCTTCTAATGCAATGGCCCTGTGCTGACTGACAGATCTGGGTATCACCCTTTATAAGTAAACTTGACAGACAGACATGCATCTACCATATTAAGGGGCAAGTTCACTTTGGATGAACTTCTATTCCTGAGGCAGAGGCCTAGTCATGAGTCTGGGGGCAGCCTTCTCACTCATCTGCAGATGGGATGTGACTGCTGAGTCCCTTGGAAGTAACAGACTGCTAACTCTTGGAAGGAAGAAGGCAGCCCCAATGGAATAAAAAGAAGGGAGGAGCCTCAGAAGTTCAGGCCCAGCCTACAACCTCCGGCTCAGAAATGGTCTTGGCTGGGGCCTTGTCACTCTTGTCACCAGGTATAGGAGGAGGCTGTCCTTTGGGGGCTCTTTTCACTGGAACCACAGCACTGATTTTATACTGAATGTGAGTGGGAACCTGGACTCATTTTATGGCCATTACTACCAGAACCCATCTCCTCCCTGGACAAAGCCCTGGTCCCTCATGGGAGGACCCAGCCTCACATTTCCCTGGCAAGGAGAGGGGTTTGGTGTTATGGGGCCCAGGATTACAGCACCGGAGTCTCACACATTTAAGAAGACCTGATAACTTGTCTTACCTCTATGAAGGATGGGTTTTGTTGCACAAGTTGTCTGTGTGGGCAAGGTGTCGGAAATGTTCCCAAAGTACTTTAACATTCCTTCACACAACCTTTGTGGAACACATCGTACAAACAGGGAAAGGTTTTGACCCATGTGTGCAGATACCTCAATGTCTTAATTATAGACCACAGTTTTCTCTTTGTTCCAACCAGTGCCACCTGGGTAGCCCAGCTCTCCTTACTACATGGACTTAAAACAAATAAAATGCATTTCTTTGGGGAAAAAAATAGAAAGAAAAAACAAGCTCAGCCTTGAGCTGAACACAATTTTCATTTTTTAAAAAAAAGTATTTTTTCAAAGTGAATTCCAGTTCAGCATCCCATCTCTCCATTGCCAAGTGTCAATTTCCCTTTGCTAATCTTAAGACAAAGGTGACATACCTCATCTTAGTCCCATTGTGATGCATTAGTCCTGTTATACCTCATCTTAGTCCCTTTGTCCCTAAGTTCTATTTTGAACTTGGGAAGAAGAATCTGACTATTCACCAGCACATTTCTAGAACCATAGCACATATATAGTACCCAGTTTTATGATGAAATAACCTAGTTTTATAAATCTGTCAAGTGAATAAGTTGGATTTTTTTTACAGGGTAGGTAATACATTGCTCAAATGAATCTGATTCATAGAAAGTTTTGATGTTCCTTTAGAGTGTATTTTTAGAGCTTTTTTTTATCTTGGCAATTGCTGAATGGCATATTTGGAACATAGGACATTATCAAATAAGGGCACAGCAGTGTTATACAACTGAGTTTAAATTTCAGGTTTTTTCACTGAATCAAATCACAGATATCAGTGAGGAAATTAAATTCTCCTAGTGTTTGAACAGTTAGCCTATGGCCTGAGCTGATGTGCCATTGCTAGATGAGAGAACCTGGGCTGGGACCTGACAGCAACCCTTCTGTCTATAACCTTGGGCAAGTCACTTGATTTCTCTGAGCTACTCATTCTTTGCATTTCTGAACCAAGAAAAATAATATCTCTCAGGAGTGTGAAGTAGGCCCTTCAAATGTCAGCCCCCATCCTCCCCAAAAGAGAACAAATCAAAAAAAAAAAAAAACCTTTTTATTCTGCACCTGGCATTTAGGCCAAAAACAATTATTTCCCCTAGCTCTGGCTCCCTTCATTGGTGGAGTTGAGTACACAAGTAAATGTGCTTTGGCAAGGCAGAATGTTTTTTCAGCTGAAATGGTGGTGGTTCAATTAGCTTAGCAGTTTGCAAAGAAGATTCATTCAAAACACTGAAAAGCAAACATTGGCAAAATGGAAAGTTATTTCCTAGCTTGCTCTGAAGATATTTTAAATACCGAAGCTCAACGGAAAAAGAGCTAGAAGACAGCTTCTTGGTCCAACTGAAGTAGAAGTAGCCTTGGATCAAATGAATTCATGTGTGAACAAGGGCATTTCCCACTTGGACTATGAGGTTGTATGTTGCTGTTTACCAAGATGCAGGGTTCCACATCCAGGCATCCCCTCATTATTTTTCATTCTTCTATTTAATATTTATCTTTTTCTTCCTTTCTTTACATTAAATGGTTTATTCTAGCTCTTGCCCCCTTTACTAGACCAAAAGCCACCTGAAGGCAGAATATCTTACTCCACGTCAAAAAGAGTGAATAGCACATTAGCAGGTGATCAGAAAGAAAGCAGAAATTCCAAGACTGTGGATGAGTCAAGGGCTAACAAACTTAGCCATTTGGGGTAGCTGGGCTGGAGTCACAGACATCTGGCTTTTAGCCCTAAGTCCAACACAAGGAAAAGTCACCCATCACCTGCCTCAGTTTCTCACCTCTGAAATGAGAATTATGGCCCTTAGCTCAGAAAAAATTTTCAGAATTGAGGTCAGGTTGGCATGTTAAAAGTTGAACACTTAACTATCTCTGGCTTTCCTTTCTCTCCAAAACTCATATGATGGACACAGACAGCGAAGGGAGTCAATAACAAAAGTCAATAAGGTCAATAACAAAAATATAAAATCAAAGGGAGCATCTACCGTGTGTAGATCTTTCCATGCACGGAGTCGAATTAGGTGCCTGGGGTTCACTGTTATGTTCCTGCAATGGCCACCCTTGTGCTTGTATGACCTAAGAGTGAGTGCCTCCCTAAATGCTGCCTGCCGTGTGCCTGCTGGCCTCCCCCAGTGCCCGTCCTGCCTGCCCTGGCTCTTGGATTTGTGTCCTCAGGCTGCCTTAACCTATTATCACAAACCGGGTAGCTTATAACACAAATTTATTATTCTATCAGAGGTTTGGAGGCTAGGAGTCCAAAATCAAGGTGTCATAGGGCCTCACTCCCTCCGAAGTCTCTAGGGGAGAAAGTTCCTTGCTTCTCCCAGCTTCTGGTGGCTCCAGGTGTTCACTGACCATGGATACCTCGCTCCAATCTCTGCCTCTATCTTCACATGACCTTCCCCTCTTTGTGTCTCTCCTCTTCTGTCTCATATAAGGACATTTGTCATTGGATTTAGGGATCACTTGTATAATCCAGGATAATCTTGTCTTGACATCCTTAATTATTATACATCCGCAAAGACCCTTTTCCATTCACAGTGTCTGGGGGCAAAGACATGTTCATATATTTTGGGGGGCACCATTGAACTCAGTTCTCTTCCTCCCTGCTAACCTTCTCATACTCCTTTTCTGAATCCCTTGCTTTGCAACAAAAAATGTCACCATCATACGTGCTTGTAAGAGCAGAAACAGGGAGCCCTGCTGAGATAGGGAACATTCGTATTTTGACGGATGAGACTATTCACAACACCTTATAGTTCTCACCTGTAATTACAGCACTCATCAAAAGTGTCATTAATTGATATTAGACTGTAAACTCAATGAGGACAGGAGCTGGGGCTTCCGCAAAGCATTGACTCTAATACTGTGGCTCATGGGTGCTCAGCCCAAAGTTCTTTACTGTTAGTGGTAAATGCATCCAAAGTCATTGGTTCTTACCAGGAATACACTGAGGGCAAGAGGAGGAGCTTAGGAAAGGTACAAATAAACCTGTTTGATGGAGTGGAGCCAAATTATTTTGCACAACATCCAGACACCTGAATCCCGCCTCCTGCTGTCTTTCACAGGAGAATCTTCCAGAAGGCACTGGATAAAGGGAGACAGGGAGCCAGAGCTGCCTTGCCCGGAAATGCAGCCCAGGAGCCAAAGCCACTTTTTTCTCTGCAGCCGACTTTCTTCCTCCTGCCTTGTTTTCCAGTGGTGTGTGTCATATCAGCACACAGTGAGATGCAATTAAAATGTGTGTCATGGAGCGTAAGTATCTTTACACTCTAATGACAGGTTAATAGAATGTACCCAGAGAGATCGCCTAATTAATCTTGGAAGGAGATGTGTACGTTTAACGATCTTTCAATAAAGGAGCTATGCTCCCTCCAAGAAGATTGTATTGAAAGGAGGTTAAATCCAGGTAAGGGGATTCATTTCTGAATGAATACGTGCCATCCACATCAAACTCACCAAAAATTCGGGTCCACCAATTGTATGTTCAATTCCAGTCTGTGAGTGCTGCTGAAGTTGCGAAAGTCTTTAATCTCCCCAACTCCAAATATGCACGTCGTACATTTAAAACATTCATTCAGCACGTGATTACTGAGTACATTCAACTTACAGCTATGGCCAGGAGCAAATTATTTGATATGCCAGCATCACCTGAATCCCTGATGGTGACTCACCTGCTCTATTACGATCACCTCCTAAGTAATGTCTCTTACTCAGATTTCTCCCAGTTCTAATCTGACCGCAATGTGAGGACAGTGAACATTGGAGCCTGACGATAATATTCCCCTGATTTAACAATTCGGAGGTCCTCCCTGCACAGAGACTGTGCTCAAAATCCCTCAACATCGCCTTCAAGATCTTTTGAAAGTTCTCGAACAGTACCTTGAAAAGGTCCTTCCAGATCTTTCTTAATCCAAACCCAGATACATGACCACATTATCTCCCATCTTCTCTCTGCTACTGTCACCTCACAGGTAGAGTGTTTCTCAAACTATGGGTTTACGTGCCACCTGCATCAGGGTCACTGAGCTCCCTGGTAAAAAGGTAAATCCTGGCCTCTGGGCCAGACAGGCTAAATCTGAACCCCTGAAGGTAAACCCCTGAGACGTCTTTTAATGAAGGATCCCAGGTAACTCTGATGCACTGAAGTGTGAGAACCTGTGCTCTAGGAGTACCGAGCATTCAGCTCAATTCTGAAAGCTCTGTTCTGTTTCTCACCTCTATAAATCTACTCACGCTGATTTCTCTGCCAAGATGCCCCTTCCCCTCTTCTCTTCTCAGTGACCTCCTGTCACCTTCCAAGTCCACTCAAACGTCACCTCTTTGGGGAAAATTTTCTACTTCCTTCCATTTAGTGCTCACGTGCGTCTCTTTACAAGAGGTTTCTCACCCCTTGCTCTCCTCTTCCATTTATAACATCTAGTGTTTTTATTGAAGAGGTTCATTTTCTTGCAGAGGGAAAAAAATTCTCTCAAGATTTTCAGCTTGGAGCACGGGTACTTGTATCTCTGACATTCATAGGGTATCGGTGTTCCTCGAAATTAGGATGATGATAATGTAAATGTGAGGTAGAACTAGAGAGAGCATGGATTGAAACGCAACTCTCCCACCATTTTGGGGGGAGAGGACTATATAAGCCTCAGTTTCCCTGTAAAAATTAGATTAACTTAACCTCCTTGTGAAAGATTTATTTTATTAATAGCTATAATTCTTCACCCTCCAAGTATCCACACCCTTCGCCTGCAACTATGAAGTTCCTCACTAAAGATGTGCAACCTATTCCCCTACCCTGTGAGACTGGACCAGTCTAGTGACCAGCTTAGACCAACAAAGTGTGAAAAACTGTAAGCCAAATGGAGGCTTGAGAAAGCACTAGCACAGATCTGCACGTGCTCTTGTACTTCTTCAACCACCGTGAGAACGCGCTGGGGCTAGCCTGCTGGAGGATGAGAAGCACGTGGAGCAGATGTGCTCTAACCAAAGCCCATCACCAGCTGACCTGCAGATGCGAGTGAGCTGGCTAAGATCAGCGGCACTGTGTTGTTTTCTCTCATCTGACCCCAGACACGCGAGCAATAATGACCTCTTATTGTGAGTTTTATAGCTTTTTGTTTCGCAGCATTATTGATGTCATCGAAAACTGAAACATAAAACCACTGGGTTGTTGTAAAGATTAAATGCGCTGTATGAGAACATGTTTAGCTCAGCAGTTGGTATCCTGAGAGCTCTCAATAAACGGTACAGTTGCAATTATTGACATTGTTCCAGGTTTGTTTTCTGTATCTTTGGGAATTTGGCTTATAGTCAGGCCCTTTCTCATTGGTTCTCCTCCTTCCTTTTGGTCCATGGCATGAAATAGACCCTCAATTTCTAGTAAATTATGGTCAAAGGAGCCAGAGGCTACCTGTAGACTCCCAGCTTGGAATTCTAGCAGAGCTTTCAAATCAACAGGTTCCGCAGATCATCTACTCTTCTTCTTGAAAAGATTCATCATTACTTCAATGAATGTTTGTTGTCCCAATGTCATATTTTAATGTACTGTATGTATAAAGCTAAATAAGACAGGCTCCCTGATTTCTTGAAATAAACAGAATTTTGATATACTGGTGACTCCCCTTAGTCATTCATTTATTTCTTAATTTATTCACTAAGTCTCTTAACATTATTGAACACCTATTGGTACTAGAACTGCAGTAGGGCACACTTAGCATTTTTTCAAGAGAAACTTAACAAATTCCTGATTTTTATATAAAATTTCCAGACTTTGAAATGTTGAACCAAACTGGAAAAAAATATTAAAGCTTTCTATGGGCCAAACAACAACAACAAAAATAACCAAGGACCACGGTTTGAGATGCTGCTTTGCAGCTCTCGTAGCTCTCATTGAAATTATCTGTGTGCATTTTATCTCCCCTTTTAAATTATGAATTCACTTTAGAAGAGATCGGTGTGCTCATCATGGTATCTCCCAGGTGTTCTGCACTGTGCTTTCAAGTAGGAGGTGTCTGTGAATCTTTATGAAATGGCTAGTGAGACACAGTCTCTGTATTCAAGGAATTACAAAGTGATCACAGAGATAAGACACACAAGACATGTTCACAAATAACTACTACATGTTAATATCTGTGGTAAAGGCAACAACAATAATTACTGCCATTTATTGAGCCCCTACTATTTACTATGCATTGTACTAAGTCTGGAGATATGCTCCTAATTTAATTATCCCAGAAATTCTGCAAAACGTTGAAACCCACATGTCACCTGCCCGAGTATCCTTAAATGCTCTTGTCTTCTGAGGTCACCTGTCCTGAAATTTTAAATATAAAATGGCTTATACATCATTCCCCACCATCTACCACCAGCGATCTAAAGACTTTACTTCTTATTCATTTCTTGCTCCAGTTTCTTCCCTCTGCTGGCTTCTGGCTCACCTTTGTGTTTTACTTCCCACAGTGGATTTATTCTCAAACAACTCAAATATTGAGACAGCCTCTTTCTCCTTTTGTTCTCCAAAGTGACCACAAAATAAATACTTTTCAGAGATTGCGGAAATTTGAAATTAACAAATAAGGATTTCACTGAATATACCATAGAATGAGTTGCTTAAAAAAAAATCTGGACAAACTTTACTTAAACTATCTTTGCCTTGCATAATATTGGGGGAAACCTCGCTGGCTTCTTCTCATTCCTGATTACTTTCTATCAAGTTGCACAGGGCCACCTCTCTCAAGACCATCTCAGATATTTTGAGCTTTGCCACATCTACTATTTGTCCACAACTACTTTTAGTTTCGTTAGCTGCTTTCAGGAACTTCTAATTCCTATCAAGTTCTTAGCAGAACAAATCACTTCTCGTGATGGTTAGTTTTATGTGTCAACTTGTCTAGACTATGGTACCTACTTTTTTGGTCAAGCATCAGTCTGAATGTTGCTATGAAAGCATTTTTTAGATGGGATTAACATTTAATTCATTAGACTTTGAGTAAAGCAGATAATCTTCCATTACAGGTGGGCCTCTACAAATCAGTTGAAAGCCTTAAAGAGAAAAGACTGATGTCCCCCAGTGAGTAAGGATGCCTCCAGACTTGCCTTTTGACTCAAGGCTGCAACATCAACTCTTGGTACAATTTCCAGGCTGCCTTTCTGAAGCTTTCAGACTTGCCAAACCCATAACTGCATGAGCCAATTCTTTAAAATAAAATTATTTACATATAGTTATGTGTATATGTGTGTGTGCATGTGTGTCCTATTATTTCTGTTCCTCTGGAGAACTTTAACTACTTTGTCCTTGCTTTTCTCTCTTGGCATTTCTCTGAGGAAGAGGAGCTCATCACATTTCACACCCAGTTGGACCTATCAAGGTGTATTGGTAAATATAGCCAACCAACCCAAAGATACTTTTCGAATTGCTAAGAGATCAGAACAAAGTGTAGGCAGATGGTTGTTGAAGAACATTTTTTCTCTCTTAAATAGAGCTTAGTTTTGCTTTTGTTTGCTGATTTGTAAAGTGGAGAAAATGAAAATCAGAGGGATGAGACGACTTCCGCCAAACTATTCAATGGCCAGCCTGGACTTATGAACTTCAAGGTTCATATCCTTCCACCACATTTCACTGCCCCCATAATGTCAAGAAAAAACTAAGAAAGAGAAAATAGTTTGCACCTTGGCTCAGTCAGGAAAAGCTTCACTGAGAGATGCAGGCACTGGGACCCTGAAGGATGGGTTGTCCATCCCAGGGGTGGTGGGTGGGATGCTGGCAGGAGGAAAGGGAGGGAGGTGGAGAAGCAAAAGTTTTATTCAGGGAAATGGAGAATAAAGAAATCTGGCTGGAACACATAGTTCACTCTGAGAATACCATTAGAATAGTTTGGAAAGCTAGAATGGGCATAGCCAGGGAAGAACGTGAATAACCACAATAAAAAACTAACACAGGTAGCATAGTAGTCAAATCTTAAGTGCCCTGTGTATAGTGTCACAGGTCCCCTAACTCTGGTGCTACCTAGAAGAAAGGAAATGAAGAGCCTTAATTGCACAGAAATCAAGATGATGACAAAGACATAATTCATAATTTGCCAACCCTCTCACATATTAAGTAACCTGCAAAGCATATCAACTTGAAGGTCGTTTTAAGAATGTGAAAGACACTTGGCAAAGTTAAACTGCTTTTCTCTCAAGCTTCTCAAAACTCTGTGCAGATGTGTTACTCTCTATCATTCACGAAGATGCTACTGCTGAGGAACAATCTAGAAATAGGTGAGACTGCAATGGGCTCTGTTCACCTGAATTGCTCCCTCCTGCAAGATGCTACCTGAAACCCCATAGCTGCAGTTACTTTCCTAAGCTTGAGGCTTTGATCCCTGGGAGATGTCCTCCTCTGGTTAGAGTCCTTTATGTCTTTTCGTTTCCCTTAAAAGATGAGACAAATGAATCAGTAGTCAGAAGGTGCAGGGTCTTCCAGGCAGTGGAAAAGGCATTGTTTGTCTTCACCCTGACATTTTCCCTCTAAATCTTTCTCCATGAGCTTGACGGTCATGTTGCCCATCAGCTTTTCAGATGTACTCTGCTCACTCCTCCTCACCCCACTGAATTTTCCACAGGTTAATTCCTCTGCCTGAAATGCTCTCCCTTCACTCTTCTTTCCCATTTATTTCCTACTCATCATTCAGATTTGGTTAAAAGGTTGCTTTTACAAGAAAACCCTTCATAGTGATTGGACCTGGACAAGCCTGCTGGATAACATTCTTGTGGCAGCCTTTATAAGTAATTTATCATCTCTGGCATCCCTCAGGGCCCTTATGCACACCTGTCTCCAACTGACTTCTTACTCTTCCTTCAGTCACCAGAATGTTACCTGATACCTGCTGCCTCCTAACCCCACTGATGCCCCACACTGACTATTCTGGCTGTTTCTCCTTTGACTCCCTTACTTTGAGCCACTTATATTACACACTGTGGTATATAGATGTCTTAGTTTGTCCAGGCAGGAATAACAGAATACCATGGACTAGGTGGCTTATAAACAGCAGAAATCTATTTCTCCCAGTTCTGGAGGCTGGGAAGTTCAAGACCAATGCACTGGCAGATTTGATGTCTGGTGAGAGCCCCCTCTGGTATTACAGACTCCATCCCTCTGCCCTCATGTGGCAGGAGGGCCAAGGAGCTTTGTGGGGGTCTCTTGCACAAGGGCACTAATCCAATTCATGAGGTCTCCACCCTCATGACCTAATCACCTCCCAAAAGCCCCACTTCCAAATACTTTGGGGGAACGAGTTGCAACATATGAGTTCGGGGGGAACAAATGTTCAATCTATAGCAACAGAATAATGACATCCCCAAAGACGTCCTCATACAAATCCCCAGAACCTTTGAATCTGTTATCTTACATGGCAAAAGGGACTGTACAGAGATGATTACATTAAAGATCTTGAGATAGATAATCCTGGATGCTCTTGGAGGGTACAATGTAATCACCCACCTTGTGAAAGAAGGAAAAAAGGGAAGCGAATGACACACAGTCAGAAAAAGACATGTGACAGTGGAAGCAGAGGTTGGAGTAATGTGCTTTAAAGATGAAGGAAGAGACCATGAGCCAAAGAATGTGGGCAGCCTCTGGATGCTGGACGAGGCAAGGAAGCAGGTTCTCCTCTAGAGCCTCCAAAGGAACATCCTTTGATTTTAACCCAGTGAGGCCATGCTGCTCTTCTACCCTCCGGGATAGTAAGATAATAATTTTGTGTGGTTTTAAGCCACAAAGTATTAATTAGCTGCGATGGCAATAGGAAACTAATACACACAGCCTTGCTTCATTGTAATTTAAATTCCTTTCCACATCACAAGGCTACTCTTCTCACTGAGAGGGAGCTTGCCTGAGACACTTTTGTATTCTCCTTCACAAAATAAACACAAGAAATACATTTGGGTTTTTTTTTTAACCTAAATAAATGTGTAAATGAGTGAACCACTCAGTCTACCAAATTTACTCTAATAGACTTTTCTGTTGTTTGGCTTGCTTAACTCTTTAAACATATTGAATGTTTTATTAAAATATAACATGCATAGAGAGAAGTGCACATATCATCTGGTGGACAGCTTGATGAATTTTCGCAAAGTGAACATATCTGGCTAATCAACATCCAGCTCAGGAAACAACATTAACAGGGCCTACAGAGACCCTCGCATGCCCCCTTCCACTCAGTACCCACACCCCATTACTGTTCTAGCAATTTGTACCACAGTGTGCTTCTTTTTCAAATAAGGCATTCATATGGTAAAGAATTCAAATGTTCAAACAATATAGACAGTAAAAATTAAGTTGTTTTGACCTTGTTCCGTGCTGATTCTCCCCAGAGGCACCCATTATTAGCAATTTATTATTAATCCTTTCTGAAACATCTTTTGTGTACGTCAGTATATACCTTTTGGCTTTTGAATCACTTTCTGCAGAATTGTTGTCTTTGGGTTAATACTTACCCTTAACTTTTGCTCCAGGTAAGTGTGCTAAAGTTAAGCATTTTGAGAGCTAACACATGCAGTGTAATTCTCAAGAAAGATGACCTCACCCTAGCAGGGAGGTTGCCCACATCACTTTGCTCACTGGCCTAATGTCCATCTCTGGTCCATCCCTCCTGCCTGATTCACCTGCTCTAATCTACAAGAAAAGGGATTTTAATATGACTGAAAAGAACTCTACTCTTGAAGAGAGCACATGAGAAATAGCTACTTGGAGGTGGAATTGGTACCCTGTTGCCAAAATCAGCCTTCTGTTTAAAGGCAAGAAAACACAGCCGTATGACTCACTGTTAGTGTGTGTGAATAGGGTGTTAGATTCCAACTGCATGTTGGAGTTGTCTGCTTCCTGGAAAAGACCAGATGTAAGTGAGAACATCTCTGGGACTGCAGTCCTGTAAATGCCACAGTGCCGTTTTAGCTGACTGTAGACAAATCCAAAGCACTGTAATTCTGTTGCCCTCACTGCCTGGGAAAAGTGAGCTTCTTTCATCCTTTATGCTGATTTGGTACCTTCCAAATACTTTTCCCCTAGAGTTCACTTCTATACCACAGAAGGCAGTAGAGGGCAATGGACAAAGCATGGGTTTTCAAGTCAGGACATATGGGTCCACATCACGCTCTACTATTTACAAGCCCTGTGACCTTGAGAAGGTCAACTTAGTCTCAGAATCTCATTATGTGTACAGAGGAAGAAAAATGATGACTTACCTTGTCCAGTAGTTGAGATGATGCATGCAAAACCACCTGTAACCAAAAAAAAAAAAAAAAAAAAAAGGCAGTTATTATCCTCCAAGGATTTTGCACTGGAAAATTAAAAATCTTTAACAATAATTTAAAAAATTAAAAACTCACCTACTTTTTTTTATAAACCAGCTTTCCTCTTTCTATATACATTATCACCATTACCCCCAAGGACTCAGGAAACAGACACGAAACTTGGGATCATCTTTGTTTTCTTCTTTCCTTTGACTTCTCTCAATTAATTAACCACCAAGTTCCCCCATCCCTCCTTACAATACCTGTTATAGCCAGTTCCTCTATTCCTGCCCCAACTCAAGCTTAATCCCTCCTTCCATCTAGTCCAGCAGTCTTCAACCTCAGGCTATTTTACCCCCCGGGCACAATTGGCAATGTCTGAATACATTTTTGGTTGTCACACAGGGGAGCTGCTACCCCCTTTAGATGTTGCTAAATGTCCTACAATGAAAACCACAGGCCCCTGCAACAAGGCGTCATCTGGGTCCAACTGTCAATAGTGCCAAGGGTGAGAAACACTGGTCTCACCTAAGTCTTTTTCGTATCCAATCGTCCCTGGATCTCTGCCAGACTAATCTTTCTAAAATTTTCTCTTATGATCTATAACGCATATTGACTCTATGTTCCCTAGAAGAGCAAACCCAAAATGGACTTACTTTGTTTACCCTTAGAAAATGAAAATTAGGGCTTCCCTGGTGGCGCAGTGGTTGCGCGTCCCTCTGCCGATGCAGGGGAACCGGGTTCGCGCCCCGGTCTGGGAGGATCCCACGTGCCGCGGAGCGGCTGGGCCCGTGAGCCATGGCCGCTGAGCCTGCGCGTCCGGAGCCTGTGCTCCGCGACGGGAGAGACCGCGACAGAGGGAGGCCCACATACCACACACACACACACACACACACACAAAAAAAGAAAATGAAAATTAATTTTTTTAATTAATTTTTTTGGCTGCTTTGGGTCTTCGTTACTGCTCATGGGCTTTCTCTATTTGCGGCTAGCAGGGGCTACTCTTCGTTGCGGTGCGTGGGCTTTTCATTGCGGTGGCTTCTCTTGTTGTGGAGAATGGGCTCTAGGAGTGCGGGCTTCAGCAGTTGTGGCATGTAGGCTCAGTAGTTGTGGCTCACAGGCTTAGTTGTTCTGTGGCATGTGGGATTTTCCTGGACCAGGGATCAAACCCGTGTCCCCTGCATTGACAGGTGGATTCTTAACCACTGAGCCACCAGGGATGACCATTAATAATTAGTTTTTGAGCAACAAATATGTGCTAGAAATTGTTCTATTTAATACATATTGAACTCATTTCCTCTTCAAAACCGTGCTATTAGAATTAAACTCAGGTGTTCATTAGCTCTGGTTTTGTAAGATGGCTTTCTGTAATTGAGCTTAGAACATAACAGGCAGACAGTAAGGATTTGTCAAGCAACAATAATTAACATCAAATGGACCTGCTAATATTTGTTGAGTTTGTTATATAACAGGTACTACTAAGTGTCTCCCATGTGCTGCTTCACTTCACCATCAGAAGCCTGTAGTCCTGTAACCGGAAGCAAAGGCGAGTGTCCAATTTAGTCATGGTTGGTTAGGTTTTCATATGGTTTAAGGTCCATGAAACGACAGACATTAAAATAAATAGGCCTGGGCTTCCCTGGTGGCGCAATGGTTGAGAGTCCGCCTGCCGATGCAGGGGACGCGGGTTCGTGCCCCGGTCCGGGAAGATCCCACATGCCGCGGAGAGGCTGGGCCCGTGAGCCATGGCCGCTGAGCCTGCGCGTCCGGAGCCTGTGCTCCGCAACGGGAGAGGCCACAGCAGTGAGAGGCCCGCGTACCGCAAAAAAAAAAAAAAAAAATAGGCCACTTTTTCATTCTACAATGGGAGGATTGCTGTGGGATAAGAACTTGATACTTATGCATGTTCAGGTGTTTTTCTTCCATGCCTTGACTGAAAAGGTATATCTGAGGAGTGGCAGTCTTCAATATTTAAAGAATATATCTCCTGCTCACTGGAGCACATGTATCTTAGCAAGGTTTCCAAAGTATTAACCACATCTTGCTCATTCCATCTGATTAAGACGACCTCATCAATATTGTGGACCAGAGTGATGTTCTGCAGAATGTCCAGCTGGTCCTGGACCCTTAATACTAAAACTACATATTACAACAGAGGATGAGAGAGTTAGCATAGCCCTGGGGCAGGTCAGCAAATATATACTCAGTCCAGGTGAATGTAAGCCTTTCCAATCCTCTTTCTGATTGGGATAAGAATAGATTTGCCAAATTGATGGTCACATGCCGCATACCTAGAGACAGGCTAACCTGCTCTAGTAAAGATCCCACATGTCACCCAGCAGCAGTAATTGGGGCTACTACTTGGATGAGTTAGAAGTAATCTACTATCACTTTCCAGAATCCATCTGTGTTTTGTAGGAAACTGTCTAGGCTTAAATTATGAAATAGTAGGAACCACCACCTCTGCATCTTTTTTTTTAATTGAAATATTGTTGACTTATAATATTAGTTTCAGCTGTACAACATAGTGATTCAATATTTTTATAGATTATATTCTGAATAAAGTTATTATAAAATATTGGCTATATTCCCTGTGCTGTACATTACATTCTTGTAACTTATTTTATACCTAGTAGTTAGTATCCCTTAGTCCCCTTCATCTATCTCTCCCTTCCCCCCAACCCTCTCCCCTCAGGTAACCTCTAGTTTCTTTTCTATATGTGTGAGTCTGTTTCTGTTTTGTTATATTTGTTCATTTGTTTTATTTTTTTCAAATTCCACATATAAGTAAAAATATATAGTATTTGCCTTTATCTGACTTACTTCAGTTAGCATAATACACTCTAGTTCTATCCATCATGTATATACATATATAGATATATTTATACCACATCTTCTTTATCCATTCACCTGTTGCTTCCATGTCTTGGATATTGTAAATAATGCTGCTATGAACACTGAAGTGCATGTATCTTAGAGTTTTCTTTTTTTCCAGATATATGCCCAAGAGTGGGATTTCTGGCTCACATGGCAGTTCTATTTCTAGTTTCTTAAGGCACCTCCGTACTGTTCTCCATGGTGGCTTCACCAATTTACATTCCCATCAACAGTGTAGCAGGGTTCCCTTTTCTGCACACCCTCTCCAGCATTTATTATTTGTAGATTTTTGGTGATGGCCATTCTGACTAGTGTGAGGTGATACTTCATTGTAGTTTTGATTTGCATTTCTCTAATAATTAACGATGCTGAGCATCTTTTCATGTGCCTTTTGCCCATCTGTATGTCTTCTGTGGAGAAATGTCTG
>NC_041220.1:106104686-106110863 GCF_002837175.3 Physeter macrocephalus
GGTTCGCGCCCCGGTCTGGGAGGATCCCGCGTGCCGCGGAGCGGCTGGGCCCGTGAGCCATGGCCGCTGAGCCTGCGCGTCCGGAGCCTGTGCTCCGCGACGGGAGAGACCGCGACAGAGGGAGGCCCACATACCACACACACACACACACACACACACAAAAAAAGAAAATGAAAATTAATTTTTTTAATTAATTTTTTTGGCTGCTTTGGGTCTTCGTTACTGCTCATGGGCTTTCTCTATTTGCGGCTAGCAGGGGCTACTCTTCGTTGCGGTGCGTGGGCTTTTCATTGCGGTGGCTTCTCTTGTTGTGGAGAATGGGCTCTAGGAGTGCGGGCTTCAGCAGTTGTGGCATGTAGGCTCAGTAGTTGTGGCTCACAGGCTTAGTTGTTCTGTGGCATGTGGGATTTTCCTGGACCAGGGATCAAACCCGTGTCCCCTGCATTGGCAGGTGGATTCTTAACCACTGAGCCACCAGGGATGACCATTAATCATTAGTTTTTGAGCAACAAATATGTGCTAGAAATTGTTCTATTTAATACATATTGAACTCATTTCCTCTTCAAAACCGTGCTATTAGAATTAAACTCAGGTGTTCATTAGCTCTGGTTTTGTAAGATGGCTTTCTGTAATTGAGCTTAGAACATAACAGGCAGACAGTAAGGATTTGTCAAGCAACAATAATTAACATCAAATGGACCTGCTAATATTTGTTGAGTTTGTTATATAACAGGTACTACTAAGTGTCTCCCATGTGCTGCTTCACTTCACCATCAAAAGCAAACAGTCCTGTAACCGGAAGAAAATGCGAGTGTCCAATTTAGTCATGGTTGGTTAGGTTTTCATATGGTTTAAGGTCCATGAAACGACAGACATTAAAATAAATAGGCCTGGGCTTCCCTGGTGGCGCAATGGTTGAGAGTCCGCCTGCCGATGCAGGGGACGCGGGTTCGTGCCCCGGTCCGGGAAGATCCCACATGCCGCGGAGAGGCTGGGCCCGTGAGCCATGGCCGCTGAGCCTGCGCGTCCGGAGCCTGTGCTCCGCAACGGGAGAGGCCACAGCAGTGAGAGGCCCGCGTACCGCAAAAAAAAAAAAAAAAAATAGGCCACTTTTTCATTCTACAATGGGAGGATTGCTGTGGGATAAGAACTTGATACTTATGCATGTTCAGGTGTTTTTCTTCCATGCCTTGACTGAAAAGGTATATCTGAGGAGTGGCAGTCTTCAATATTTAAAGAATATATCTCCTGCTCACTGGAGCACATGTATCTTAGCAAGGTTTCCAAAGTATTAACCACATCTTGCTCATTCCATCTGATTAAGACGACCTCATCAATATTGTGGACCAGAGTGATGTTCTGCAGAATGTCCAGCTGGTCCTGGACCCTTAATACTAAAACTACATATTACAACAGAGGATGAGAGAGTTAGCATAGCCCTGGGGCAGGTCAGCAAATATATACTCAGTCCAGGTGAATGTAAGCCTTTCCAATCCTCTTTCTGATTGGGATAAGAATAGATTTGCCAAATTGATGGTCACATGCCGCATACCTAGAGACAGGCTAACCTGCTCTAGTAAAGATCCCACATGTCACCCAGCAGCAGTAATTGGGGCTACTACTTGGATGAGTTAGAAGTAATCTACTATCACTTTCCAGAATCCATCTGTGTTTTGTAGGAAACTGTCTAGGCTTAAATTATGAAATAGTAGGAACCACCACCTCTGCATCTTTTTTTTTAATTGAAATATTGTTGACTTATAATATTAGTTTCAGCTGTACAACATAGTGATTCAATATTTTTATAGATTATATTCTGAATAAAGTTATTATAAAATATTGGCTATATTCCCTGTGCTGTACATTACATTCTTGTAACTTATTTTATACCTAGTAGTTAGTATCCCTTAGTCCCCTTCATCTATCTCTCCCTTCCCCCCAACCCTCTCCCCTCAGGTAACCTCTAGTTTCTTTTCTATATGTGTGAGTCTGTTTCTGTTTTGTTATATTTGTTCATTTGTTTTATTTTTTTCAAATTCCACATATAAGTAAAAATATATAGTATTTGCCTTTATCTGACTTACTTCAGTTAGCATAATACACTCTAGTTCTATCCATCATGTATATACATATATAGATATATTTATACCACATCTTCTTTATCCATTCACCTGTTGCTTCCATGTCTTGGATATTGTAAATAATGCTGCTATGAACACTGAAGTGCATGTATCTTAGAGTTTTCTTTTTTTCCAGATATATGCCCAAGAGTGGGATTTCTGGCTCACATGGCAGTTCTATTTCTAGTTTCTTAAGGTACCTCCGTACTGTTCTCCATGGTGGCTTCACCAATTTACATTCCCATCAACAGTGTAGCAGGGTTCCCTTTTCTGCACACCCTCTCCAGCATTTATTATTTGTAGATTTTTGGTGATGGCCATTCTGACTAGTGTGAGGTGATACTTCATTGTAGTTTTGATTTGCATTTCTCTAATAATTAACGATGCTGAGCATCTTTTCATGTGCCTGTTGCCCATCTGTATGTCTTCTGTGGAGAAATCTCTATTTAGGTCTTCTGCCCATTTTTTGATTGGGTTGTTTGTTTTTGTTATTGAATTGTATCAGCTGTTTGAATATTTTGGAAATTAATCCCTTGTTGGTCTCATTGTTTGCAAATATTTTTTACCAGTCCATAGGTTGTCACTCTGCCTATTTTTTAATTGGGTTGATTGGGGATTTTTTTGATGTTGATTTGTGTGAGTTCTTTATATATTTTGGATATTAACCCTTTATCAGACACAACGTTTGCAAATATCTTCTGCCATTCAGTAGGTTGCCCTTTTATTTTGTTGATGGTTTTCTTCACTGTGCAAAGCTTTTAAGTTTGATATGGTCTCATTTATTCATTTTTGCTTTAGTTTCCCTTGCCTGAGGAGACAGATTCAAAAAAAAATATTTTTAAGACCTATATCAAAGACTGTACTGCACATGTTTTCTTCTAGTTTTACAGTTTCAGGTCTTATATTTAGGTCTTCAATCTATTTGGGGTTTATATTTGTGTATGGTGTGGGAAAATGTTCTAATTTCATTCTTTTACATGTAGCTGTCCAGTTTTCCCAGTGCCACTTTTTGAAGAAACAGTCTTTTCTCCATTGTATATTCTTGCCTCCTTTGTTGTAGATTAATAAGTGTGTGGGCTTATTTCTAGTCTCTCTATTCTGTTCCATTGATCTATATGTCTGTTTTTGTGCCAGGGCCAAACTGTTTTGATTACTATAGCTTTGAAGTATAGTCTTAAGTCAGGTAGCATGATACCTCCAACTTTGTTCTTTTTTCTCAAGGTTGCTTTGGCTATTAGGGTCTTTTGTGCTTCCATATGATTTTATAGGAACAAGTATGGACAATTAAATTGCAAAATAGTAGGGACAATCATCTCTGAATTTTTAAGTATTTAAGGGCAATGCAGATTTCTACCATTCTCCCCATATGCAATATTATTTATGTGTGTTGCTTCAGCTAAGGAGTAAACAATTTCAATTTCAGAGACTTCCATTTGGCGTTTCCCATTACAAAAGCTCTTACTTCACAAGCCAAGGGATCAACATGGAAGTTGTGAGAACTACCAAGAATGTTGTATTAGTTTGCTTGGGCTGCATAGCAAAGAACCACAGACTCAGTGACTTAAACAATAGAAATTTGTTTTCTTACAGTTCTGGAAGCTAGGAGTCTGAGATCAAGATGTCGACAGGGTTATTTCTTCTGAGTCCTCTCTCCTTGGCTTGCAGGTGGATGTCTCCCCCTTGAATTTTCATAGTATCTTCCTCTGTGTTTGTCTGTGCCCTAATCTCCTCTTCTTACAAGGATACCAGTCATATTGGATTAGGACCCACCCTAATGACCTCATTTTACCTTAATTAATTGTTTAAAGGCCCAATCTCCAAATACAGTCACATCTGAGGTAGTGGAGGGTTAGGACTTCAACATATGAATTTGAAGAGGATACATTTAACCCATAACAGGAATCTATTCATGACATAATTGGGGACCAGGAAAAATGGCCACCTGGTGTGTCCATGGATCAGTCATTGGATGCAGAGCCTCTTGGGAAGAGGCATGACCTCAAGTAATGGAGCTCTCTTGAGCTGAAGCCATTTTTATACAGAAATAGAAGCTGAGCACTGTCTGTTGGTACCCCTCCTATGACTGTAGAATTTCATTCTTTCTTCCTAAAAGTTGTACTTCTGTCTGAAACATCATAATACCTACCATACAATAATTGGGCATTCTGATGACATTCAAATTGACTAATCTATATGTTGACAATTTACTTGAGAATTTTGCAAATTCAGACTCTAGTTAATTAGAAAGTATACTATTCCTCCCCAAGTGACAAATGATTGTCATCACTCTAAGCCTTTGTGGTTTTCAGGGATAATCCAGGTGATAAAAAAATAAAACACTAAATTGGGTATCAAAAAATCCTGACTTCTTATTTCCCTCATGGAATATCCTTGCTACTCAGAATGGTCCATGGGCCAGCAGTAGTTACATCCCTGCGAAACTTGTTAGAAATATAAAATCTCAAGACCCACCTCAGACCTACTGGATCAGAATCTGCATTGTAACAAGATCCCTTCAGGTGATTCATATTCTTATTAAAGTTTGAGAAGTGCTGCTGTATATGACCTTGGACAATTAGTTAACCTCTTTGAGCCTGATGTACGTCGTCTGTAAAAGAAGGCAATTATAACTAGAAGACCCCTTAGATCCCTTCAAGTTCTAAAATGCCATGACAAATCTGAGCAGAGTTTGGTCTTTAAAAGTAACACTGTGCCTCCCATAGAAAATGCATTGAACTTTTGGTCTCTTTTATGCACGAACGTGCTGCTTCCTGCAAACTTGACTTCCACCTGTAATGGGCAATTAAAGTCATGGTTGAAAGGAGATTTCTGATAGCCTAAATGTAAAAGGCACTCTTATTAATATGTCAGCTCTGCACCTTAAGGCTAAAGTAACTTAGAGGCATCTCAGGGTGATGTGTAAATGTGCTAGACCAACACTTAGTGGAGTTTGAGAAGTGATTTGGGTTAGGCCAGCAAGGACTCTTAACAGTTTGACCATTTAGTGACTTGACCCTCAAGAGAGGACTGATGCCTCCTGGTTAGCCAGTTAATTTATGGCAATACTTCATTTAGATCCAGCCACCAGCAAGACAGTGATGGTGAGCAGGAAGGAAAAGGTCTGGAATGAATGAAAGATAGAAGCTTTACAACTGAACACCAAATTATCCCCCATTCTTTCTGTATGGATCATTTGAAGTCCCAGGCCCCCTTCTAAACTGAAACTTCCCAAATGATTAAAAACCCCAAAGTACTTGAATGGTGGTCTGTGAGTAGAATTTGGTATAAAAAAATTATAATATAATATATTATATATATAATATTATATAAAGTTATATTAGTTTGAAAAATAAAAGCAATATTAATACCAATATGCTAATAGAAATAACGGCAACTAACTTTTATTGAGTATTTTCTCAATGTCAGGAAATTTTTCGTGTACTTCATTCCTCCTTAAAACAAAATAATGAAGCAATGCTATTACTATGCACATTAAACAGATGAGGAAACTGAAGCTTAGATTAGGAGATATGGGTTAGCTGAAATAAGAACCCAGATAATCTGACCTCAAAACCTCAATTTCTATACTGTTTTACATTTCTTAATCCTCTAATCTTTGTCACCTGACACATAAATCTTCTTAATGAACATGCATGATAGAAATTATCATCTGTATTTTATAAATGAGGAAAGGTCCGTTACCACCTATATTCCCACAAGTTTACATGTGGGAAGAAGAGGGCACTATATCCACCTGATTAGAAAGCCTCACCTCTGTCCATAATGTCCATCACCTCTCAGCACAAGGTTTGGGCTAGACCTTTTCCCTACCTGTTACAGCTATTAATTTGTAAACAAAGTGATGCACATAATCCTCATCAGGTCTTCTCTCCAGGTGATTTGGCAGGGCTCTCCTTGGTTCATGAGAAAAATAAGTTACAATTTCAACATAAAAAAGGGATGTTCACGGGCTTCCCTGGTGGCGCAAGTGGTTGGGAGTCCGCCTGCCGATGCAGGGGACGAGGGTTCGTGCCCCGGTCTGGGAGGATCCCACGTG